>NC_088421.1:46913668-47059686 GCF_034236695.1 Oncorhynchus nerka | reverse complement strand
TGTATTGTATTGTTGAGTGTATTATATTGTTGAGTGTATTATTGTTGAGTGTATTGTTTGTATGTAGTTGTAGTGTTGAGTGTATTGTTGAGTGTATTGTATTTGTTGAGTGTATTGTATTGTTGAGTGTATTGTTGAGTGTATTATTGTTGAGTGTATTGTTGTATTGTGTGTATTATTGTTGAGTGTAGTTTGTATTGTTGGTGTATTGTATTGTTGAGTGTATTGTATTGTTGAGTGTATTGTATTGTTGAGTGTATTGTTGGGTGTATTGTTGGAGTGTATTGTTGAGTGTATTGAGTGTAGTGTATTGTTGCGTGTATTGTATTGTTGAGTGTATTGTATTGTTGAGTGTATTGTATTGTTGAGTGTATTGTTGAGTGTATTGTTGAGTGTATTGTTGATTGTATTGTATTGTTGAGTGTATTGTATTGTTGAGTGTATTGTTGAGTGTAGTGTATTGTTGGAGTGCATTGTTGAGTGTATTGTATTGTTGAGTGTTATTGTATTGTTGAGTGTATTGTTGAGTGTAGTGTATTATTGAGTGTAGTTGTATTGTTGAGTGTATTGTATTGTTGAGTGTATTGTTGAGTGTAGTGTATTGTTGAGTGTATTGTATTGTTTGAGTGTATTGTTGAGTGTATTGTATTGTTGAGTGTATTGTTGAGTGTATTGTATTGTTGAGTGTATTGTTGAGTTGTGTTGAGTGTATTGTTGAGTGTATTGTATGGTTGAGTGTATTGTTGAGTGTATTGTTGAGTGTATTGTATTGTTGAGTGTATTGTTGAGTGTATTGTATTGTTGAGTGTATTGTTGAGTGTAGTGTTGAGTGTATTGTATTGTTGAGTGTATTGTTGGAGTGTATTGTTGTTAGTGTATTGTATTGTTGAGTGTATTGTTGAGTGTATTGTATTGTTGGAGTGTATTGTATTGTTGAGTGTATTGTTGAGTGTATTGTATTGTTGAGTGTATTGTTGAGTGTATTGTATTGTTGAGTGTATTGTATTGTATTGTTGAGTGTATTGTTGAGTGTATTTGGGTGAGTGTATTGTTGAGTGTATTGTTGGAGTTGTATTGTATTGTTGAGTGTATTGTTGATTAGTTGAGTGTATTGTATTGTTGGAGTGTATTGTTGAGTGTATTGTATTTGTTGAGTGTATTGTTGAGTGTATTGTATTGTTGAGTGTATTGTTGAGTGTATTGTTGAGTGTAGTGTATTGTTGAGTGTATTGTATTGTTGAGTGTATTGTATTGTTGAGTGTATTGTATTGAGTGTATTGTATTGTTGGAGTGTATTGTTGGAGTGTATTGTTGAGTGTATTGTTGAGTGTATTGTATTGTTGAGTGTATTGTTGAGTGTATTGTATTGTTGGAGGTATTGTTGAGTGTATTGTGTGTATTGTATTGTTGAGTGTATTGTATTGTTGAGTGTATTGTTGAGTGTATTGTATTGAGTGTATTGTTGAGTGTATTGTATTGTATTGTTGAGTGTATTGTATTGTTGGTGTATTGTATATTGTATTGTTGAGTGTATTGTATTGATTGTTGAGTGTATTGTATTGTTGAGTGTATTGTATTGTTGAGTGTATTGTATTGTTGAGTGTATTGTATTGTTTGTTGAGTATTGTATTGTATTGTAGTTATTGTTGAGTGTATTGTATTGTTGAGTGTATTGTTTGTTGGAGTGTATTGTATTGTTGAGTGTATTGTTTGTATTGTTGTATTGTATTGTTGAGTGTATTGTTGAGTGTATTGTATTGTGTGTATTGGTGAGTGTATTGTTGTTGAGTGTATTGTTTGTATTGTATTGTTGGGTGTATTGTATTGTTGAGTGTATTGTATTGTGTATGTTGAGTGTATTGTATTTGTTGAGTGTATTGTTGATGTATTGTATTGTATTGTATTGTTGAGTGTATTGTAGTTGTTGAGTGTATTGTTGAGTGTATTGTATTGTTGAGTGTATTGTATTGTTGAGTGTATTGTTGAGTGTATTGTTGAGTGTATTGTATTGTTGAGTGTATTGTTGAGTGTATTGAGTGTATTGTATTGTTGAGTGTATTGTTGAGTGTATTGTATTGTTGAGTGTGTATTGTTGAGTGTATTGTTGAGTGTATTGTATTGTTGAGTGTATTGTTGAGTGTATTGTTGAGTGTAGTGTATTGTTGAGTGTATTGTATTGTTGTTGGGTGTGTATTGTTGAGTGTATTGTTTGTTGGGTGTATTGTATTGTTGAGTGTATTGTTGATGTGTATTGTTGAGTGTATTGTTGAGTGTATTGTATTGTTGAGTGTATTGTATTGTTGGTGTGTATTGTTGAGTGTATTGTTGAGTGTATTGTTGAGTGTATTGTATTGTTGGTGTATTGTATTGTTGAGTGTATTGTATTGTTGAGTGTATTGTATTGTTGGAGTGTGTATTGTGTATTGAGTGTATTGTTGATTAGTGTATTGTTGAGTGTAGTGTATGTATGTTGTATTGTGTATTGTATTATTGTAATGTTGGAGTGTATTGTATTGAGTGTATTGTTGAGTGTATTGTATTGTTGAGTGTATTGTATTGTTGAGTGTATTGTTGAGTGTATTGTATTGTTGAGTGTATTGTATTGTTGAGTGTATTGTTGAGTGTATTGTATTGTTGAGTGTATTGTATTGTTGAGTGTATTGTATTGTTGAGTGTATTGTTGATTGTTTGAGTGTATTGTTGAGTGTATTGTATTGTTGGAGTGTATTGTTTGAGTGTATTGTATTGTTGAGTGTATTGTTGTATTGTTGAGTGTATTGTATTGTTGGAGTGTATTGTTGAGTGTATTGTTGATGTGTATTGTTGAGTGTATTGTATTGTATTGTTGATTGTATTGTATTGTTGAGTGTATTGTAGTGTATTGTTGATGTATTGTTGAGTGTATTGTATTGTTGAGTGTATTGTATTGTTGAGTGTATTGTATTGTTGAGTGTATTGTATGTATTGTTGAGTGTATTGTATTGTATTGTATTGTAGTGTATTGTATTGAGTGTATTGTTGATGTATTGTATTGTTGAGTGTATTGTTGAGTGTATTGTTGAGTGTATTGTTGATGTGTTGAGTGTATTGTATTGAGTGTATTGTAGTGTATTGTTGAGTGTATTGTATTGTTGAGTGTAGTGTATTGTTGAGTGTATTGTATTGTTGAGTATTGTTGATGTGTTGAGTGTATTGTATTGTTGAGTGTATTGTTGTGTATTGTTGAGTGTATTGTATTGTTGAGTGTATTGTATTGTTGATGTATTGTATTGAGTGTATTGTTGATTATTGTTTGTTGAGTGTATTGTATTGTATTGTTGAGTGTATTGTATTGTTGAGTGTATTGTATTGTTGAGTGTATTGTATTGTTGAGTGTATTGTTGAGTGTATTGTTGTATTGAGTGTTGATTGTATTGAGTGTATTGTTGATTGTATTGTTGTATTGTATTGTTGAGTGTATTGTATTAGTTGTATTGTTGAGTGTATTGTTGAGTGTATTGTATTGTTGAGTGTATTGTATTGTATGTGTATTGTTGAGTGTATTGTATTGTTGAGTGTATTGTTGATGTATTGTGTTGAGTGTATTGAGTGTATTGTATTGTTGAGTGTATTGTAGGTATTGTTTGTTGAGTGTATTGTATGTGTTGAGTGTGTATTGTATTATTGTATTGTTGAGTGTATTGTTGAGTGTATTGTATGTATTGTTGATGTATTGTTGAGTGTATTGTATTGTATTGTTGAGTGTATTGTTGTGTATTGTATTGTTGAGTGTATTGTTGAGTGTATTGTTGAGTGTATTGTATTGTTGAGTGTATTGTTGATTTGAGTGTATTGTTGAGTGTATTGTAGTGTATTGTTGAGTGTATTGTTGAGTGTATTGTATTGTTGAGTGTATTGTATGAGTGTATTGTTGTTGAGTGTATTGAGTGTATTGTATTGTTGAGTGTAGTGTATTGTATTGTTGAGTGTATTGTATTGTATTATTGAGTGTATTGTATTGTTGAGTGTAGTGTATTGTAGTGTATTGTATTGAGTTGAGTGTATTGTTGAGTGTATTGTTGAGTGTATTGTTGAGTGTATTGTATTGTTGAGTGTATTGTTGAGTGTATTGTTTGAGTGTATTGTATTGTATTGTTGAGTGTATTGTTGAGTGTATTGTTGAGTGTATTGTTGAGTGTATTGTATTGTTGGAGTGTATTGTTGATTATTGTTGAGTGTATTGTTGAGTGTATTTTGAGTGTATTGTATTGTTGGATTGTTGAGTAGTATTATTGTTGAGTGTAGTATTGTTGAGTGTATTGTATTGTTGAGTGTATTGTTAGTGTATTGTATTGTTGAGTGTATTGTATTGTATTGATTGTTGTGTATTGTATTGTTGTATTGTTGAGTGTATTGTAGTGTGTATTGTTTGTTGAGTGTAGTGTATTGTATTGTTGAGTGTATTGTTGAGTTATTGTTGAGTGTAGAGTGTAGTGTATTGTTGAGTGTATTGTATTGTTGAGTGTATTGTATTGTTGAGTGTATTGTTGAGTGTATTGTTGAGTGTATTGTTGAGTGTATTGTATTATTGTATTGTTGAGTGTATTGTGTAGTGTATTGTTGAGTGTATTGTTGAGTGTATTGTTGAGTGTGTATTGTTGAGTGTATTGTATTGTTGAGTGTATTGTTGAGTGTATTGTAGTGTATTGTAGTGTAGTTATTGTTGAGTGTATTGTGTATTGTTGAGTGTATTGTATTGTTGAGTGTATTGTAGTGTATTGTAGTGTATTTGAGTGTATTGTTGAGTGTATTGTATTGTTGAGTGTATTGTTGGTGTAGTGTATTGAGTGTATTGTTGATGTATTGTTTGTTGAGTGTATTGTTGAGTGTATTGTATTGTTGATGTATTGTTGTTGAGTGTATTGTTTGATGTATTGTTGATGTGTATTGTTGTAGTGTATTGTATGTATTGTTGAGTGTATTGTATTGTTGAGTGTATTGTATTGTTGAGTGTATTATTGTATTGTTGAGTGTATTGTATTGTTGAGTGAGTGTATTGTATTGTTGAGTGTATTGTATTGTTGAGTGTATTGTTGATTGTTGTGTATTGTTGAGTGTAGTGTGTATTGTTTGAGTGTATTGTTGAGTGTATTGTTGGAGTGTATTGTTGAGTGTATTGTATTGTTGAGTGTATTGTATTGTATTGTTGAGTGTATTGTTGAGTGTATTGTTGAGTTGTTGTTGAGTGTATTGTTGATGTATTGTTTGTATTGTTGTATTGTTGAGTGTATTGTATTGTTGATTGTATTGTTGAGTGTATTGTATTGTTGAGTGTATTGTTGAGTGTATTGTATTGTTGAGTGTATTGTTGTATTGTTGAGTGTATTGTATTGTTGAGTGTATTGTTGTATTGTATTGTTGTATTGTTGAGTGTATTGTATTGTTGAGTGTATTGTTGAGTGTATTGTATTGTATTGTATTGTTGAGTGTATTGTATTGTTGAGTGTATTATTGTTGAGTGTGTATTGTTGAGTGTATTGTATTGTTGGAGTGTGTATTGTATTGTTGAGTGTATTGTATTGTTGAGTGTATTGTTATGTATTGTATTGTTGAGTGTATTGTTGAGTGTATTGTATTGTTGAGTGTATTGTTGTATTGTATGAGTGTATTGTTGAGTTATTGTATTGTTGAGTGTGTATTGTTGAGTGTATTGTTGAGTGTATTGTATTGTTGAGTGTATTGTTGAGTGTATTGTTGAGTGTATTGTTGAGTATTGTATTTGTGTATTGTATTGAGTGTATTGTATTGTTGAGTGTATTGTATTGTTGAGTGTATTGTATTGTTGAGTGTATTGTTGATGTGTATTGTTGAGTGTATTGTATTGTTGATTGTATTGTTGAGTGTATTGTATTATTGGGTGTAGTGTATTGTATTGTTGAGTGTAGTGTATTGTTGAGTGTATTGTATGGTATTGAGTGTATTGTTGAGTGTATTGCTGAGGTGTATTGTATTGAGTGTATTGTATTGTTGAGTGTATTGTATTGTATTGTTGAGTGTATTGTATTGAGTGTATTGTTGAGTGTATTGTATTGTTGTATTGTATTGTTGATTGTGGAGTGTATTGTTGTGTATTGTATTGTTGAGTGTATTGTATTGTTGAGTGTATTGTATTGAGTGTGTTGTTTGAGTGTATTATTGTTGAGTGTATTGTTGAGTGTATTGTATTGTTGAGTGTATTGTATTGTTGAGATTGTATTGTTGAGTGTATTGTTGAGTGTATTGTTGAGTGTATTGTTGAGTGTATTGTATTGTTAGTGTATTGTTGAGTGTATTGTAGTGTATTGTTGAGTGTATTGTTGTATTGTGTATTGTTTGTATTGAGTGTATTGTATTGTTGAGTGTATTGTTGATTGTATTGTATGATTGTGTATTGTATTGAGTGTATTGTTGATTGTTGAGTGTATTGTTGAGTGTATTGTATTGTTGAGTGTATTGTTGAGTGTATTGTTGGAGTGTATTGTAGAGTGTATTGTATTGTTGGAGTGTATTGTATTGTAGAGTGTATTGTTGAGTGTATTGTTGAGTGTAGTGTATTGTTGAGTGTATTGTATTGTTGAGTGTATGTGTTGAGTGTATTGTATGTGTTATTGTTGAGTGTATTGTATGAGTGTATTGTATTGTTGAGTGTATTGTTGAGTGTGTTTGGAGTGTAGTGTATTGTTGAGTGTATTGTATTGTTGAGTGTAGTTGTATTGTATTGTTGAGTGTATTGTATGAGTGTATTGTATTGTTGAGTGTATTGTTGAGTGTAGTTGTAGTGTATGTATTGTTGATGAGTGTATTGTATGAGTGTATTGTTGAGTGTATTGTATGTAGTTGTATTGTTGAGTGTATTGTATTGTTGAGTGTATTGTATTGTTGAGTGTATTGTATTGTTGAGTGTATTGTTGAGTGTATTGTTGTTGAGTATTGTATTGTTGAGTGTATTGTTGAGTGTATTGTATTGTTGGATTGTTGAGTGTATTGTTGAGTGTATTGTTGAGTGTATTGTATTGTGTATTGATTGTGTATTGTATTGTATTGTAGTTGAGTGTATTGTATTGTTGAGAGTATTGTATTGTATTGTATTGTTGTATTGTATTGTTGAGTGTATTGTATTGTATTGTTGAGTGTATTGTATGTGTATTGTATTGAGTGTATTGTATTGTTGAGTGTAGTTGTATTGTTGAGTGTATTGTATTGTTGAGTGTATTGTTGAGTGTATTGTATTGTATTGTAGATTGTATTGTATTGTTGAGTGTATTATTGTTGGAGTGTATTATATTGTTGAGTGTATTGTAGTGTATTGTTGAGTGTATTGTATTGTTGAGTGTATTGTTGAGTGTAGTGTATTGTTGAGTGTATTGTATTGTGTATTGTATTGTTGAGTGTATTGTTGTATTGTATTGTTGAGTGTATTGTTGTGAGTTGTATTGTTGAGTGTATTGTTGAGTGTATTGTATTGTTTGTTGAGTGTATTGTGTATTGTTGAGTGTATTGTTGATGTATTGTATGAGTGTATTGTTGAGTGTATTGTAGTGTATTGTATTGTTGAGTGTATTGTATTGTTGAGTGTATTGTTGAGTGTATTGTATATTGTTGAGTGTATTATATTGTTGAGTGTATTGTATTGTAGTGTATTGAGTGTATTGTTGAGTGTATTTGTTGAGTGTATTGTATTGTTGAGTGTATTATATTGTATTGTATTGTTGAGTGTATTGAGTGTATTGTTGAGTATTGTATTGTAGTGTATTGTTGAGTGTATTGTATTGTTATGTGTGTATTGTTGAGTGTATTGTTGATTGTATTGTTGAGTGTAGTTGGAGTGTATTGTATTGAGTGTATTGTTGAGTGTATTGTATTGTTGAGTGTATTGTTGAGTGTATTGTATTGTGTATTGTTGAGTGTATTGTATTGTTGAGTGTATTGTATTGTTGAGTGTATTGTTGAGTGTATTGTTGGAGTGTATTGTATTGTTGAGTGTATTGTATGTGTTGAGTGTATTGTTGAGTGTATTGTATTGTATTGTATTGTTGAGTGTAGTGTTGAGTGTATTGTATTGTTGAGTGTATTGTTGAGTGTATTGTTGAGTGTATTGTAGTGTGTGTTGAGTGTATTGAGTGTATTGTTGAGTGTATTGTTGAGTGTATTGTATTGTTGAGTGTATTGTAGTGTATTGTTGAGTGTATTGTATTGTTGAGTGTATTGTTGAGTGTATTGAGTGTATTGTATTGTTGGTGTATTGTTGAGTGTATTTGAGTGTATTGTTGATTGTTGAGAGTGTATTGTATTGTTGAGTGTATTGTATTGAGTGTATTGTTGAGTGTATTGTTGTTGAGTGTATTGTATGTATTGTTGAGTGTATTGTTGATGTAGTTGTATTGTGTATGAGTGTATTGTATTGTTGAGTGTATTGTATTGAGTGTATTGTATTGTATTGTTGAGTGTATTGTATTATTGTTGAGTGTATTGTATTGTTGAGTGTATTGTAGTGTAGTGTTGAGTGTGGTGTTGAGTGTATTGTTGGAGTGTATGTAGTGTTGGAGTGTATTGTATTGTTGAGTGTATGTGTGTATTATTGTTGAGTGTATTGTTGTATTGTTGAGTGTATTGTATTTGTTGTATTGTTGTGTATTATTGTTGGAGTGTATTGTTGTTGAGTGTATTGTATTGTTGAGTGTATTGTATTGTTGAGTGTATTGTATTGTTGATTGTATTGTTGAGTGTATTGTATTAGTGTATTGAGTGTATTGTATTGTTGATGTAGTGTTGAGTGTGTTGAGTGTATTGTATTGTTGAGTGTATTGTTGAGTGTATTGTTGAGTGTATTGTATGTATTGTTGAGTGTATTGTATTGTTGAGTGTATTGTTGAGTGTATTGTATTGTTGAGTGTATTGTAGTGTGTTGAGTGTATTGTATTGTAGAGTGTATTGTATTGTGTGTATTGTTGAGTGTATTGTATTGTTGGAGTGTATTGTATTGTATTGTTGAGTGTATTGTTGAGTGTATTGTTGAGTGTATTGTTGAGTGTATTGTTGAGTGTATTGTTGAGTGTATTGTATTGTTGAGTGTATTGTATTGTATTGTATTTGAGTGTATTGTTGTATTGTATTGTTGAGTGTATTGTATTGTTGAGTGTATTGTTTGAGTGTAGTGTATTGTATATTGTTTGTTGAGTGTATTGTATTGTTGAGTGTATTGTATTGTTGAGTGTATTGTTGAGTGTATTGTTGATGTATTGTATTGTTGAGTGTATTGTTGTGTGTATTGTTTGTGTAGTGTATTGTTTGAGTGTATTGTATTGTTGAGTGTATTGTATTGTTGAGTGTATTGTATTGTTGTATTGTTGAGTGTATTGTTTGTTGGAGTGTATTGTATTGTTGTGTGTATTGTATTGTATTGTTGAGTGTATTGTATTGTTGAGTGTATTGTTGAGTGTATTGTTGAGTGTATTGTATTGTTGAGTGTATTGTATTGTTGTGTGTATTGTGAGTGTATTGTATTGTTGAGTGTATTGTATTGTATTGTTGTGTATTGTTGAGTGTATTGTATTGTTATTGAGTGTATTGTTGAGTGTATTGTATTGTTGAGTGTATTGTATTGTTGTGTGTATTGTGTTGAGTGTATTGTTGAGTGTATTGTATTGTTGAGTGTATTGTATTGTATTGTATTGTATTATTGTATTGTTGAGTGTATTGTATTGTTGATGTATTGTTGTGTATTGTTTTGTTGAGTGTATTGTATTGTTGGAGTGTATTGAGTGTATTGAGTGTATTGTTGTATTGTATTGTTGAGTGTATTTGTGTATTGTTGAGTGTATTGTATTGTTGAGTGTTTGTTGAGTGTATTAGTGTATTGTATGTATTGAGGGGTGTATTGTTGAGTGTATTGTATTGTTGACTGTGATCCTTGGCTCTATTGTATTGATGGAGTTGACAGTGAGATTGGGTTGGGAGTATAAACCAGTGTATTTGAAAGAATAGTTTCAATAGAATGTTTTGATATTCTCTTGTTGAAATATGTTTAGATATGTTGTTAAGAATAATTATTGTATTGTAAAAGTAATAATTGATCATGTAGTTAATGAACTGAACTAAACTGTATTGTTCTGATCTGTTCTTTTGTATTGTTGAGTGTATTGTATGAAAAGTGACAGTGTAGATTGTTGATGTTTGTAATGCATGGAAGAGATCATTTGGACCGAATTGGTGTATTGTATTGTTGAGTGTATTGTTGAAACCCCCTAACTTGACCTGGCTGAAGAAGAGAGACAAAGGCATTGAAGGAGGCTTTCCAAACCACTTCTACCGAGTTTCAAACCACTTCTACAGAGTTTCCAAACCACTTCTACCGAGTTTCCAAACCACTTCTACCGAGTTTCCAAACCACTTCTACCGAGTTTCCAAACCACAAAGTTTTCCAAACCACTTCTTTCCCAAACAGAGTTTCCAAACCACTTCTACAGAGTTTCCAAACCACTTCTACAGAGTTTCCAAACCACTTCTACAGAGTTTCAAACCACTTCTACAGAGTTTCCAAACCACTTCTACCGAGAGAAAAGAACCAAGCCAGAAATTGGTGTACAGTATCAGATCTAAGCTATCAACTGCTTTTCTTTCATGGTTCTGTCATACTGTGATGAGTCCACTTGGAGTGATCATGGAGAAAGATCTGTTCTAACATTTTCTTATGATGCTGGTATATTGGTTGACGAATGGACAAGATATGAGTGGTAAAGATGAGACATTGAAATTGGGACATTATCATGGGCCGTCCACTTTGAACTGTAAAGCTATCTGAAGAAAAACGAAGATGCCAGAAGATGCCGTGCCTGTGTAAGGGGGGGTTTAATCAAACTGTGCCATTAAAATTGTTTCTACTTTTGTGGTATCAGGTTGATTGAAGAGGTCTACACCATGTAAATCAGGTCTACACCATGTAAATCAGGTCTACACCATGTAAATCAGGTCTACACCATGTAAATCAGGTCTACACCATGTAAATCAGGTCTACACCGTGTAAATCAGGTCTACATCATGTAAATCAGGTCTACACCATGTAAATCAGGTCTACACCAGTGTCAGGTCTACATCATGTAAATCAGGTCTACACCATGTAAATCAGGTCTACACCATGTAAATCAGGTCTACACCGTGTAAACTGTAGTCATTTAGATTAAGAATGCATTGAGATACTGATCTGAATTAAAATCATGATTAAAACAGTTAGTAGTAGAATTATGGGATAATTATACTGTATGTAAATCTGCTAATATTGATGTGTGTTAAATTGAGGTTTTTACTTTGAGTGATAAGACAAATTTGAATCACTGAGGAATGCTATTCTAAATATTGGGTTGATAAATAGTTGGGTTGTTACTTATGATTTGGAATATGAATGATTTCCTTATTCTCTATTCCTGAGTATATTTCTGAGCATGAGGACTTAGAGGGATGTCTGTCCTATATGTTGTGAGGAGGCCTGTGTTTAGACACTGGTTCTCATGTAACTGAAAGAGCATAAATATGTTGTGTTTTTATTTTAGAGGTTGACAGAGACACTACAACACAGACCAGGTATTATTAGAGGTTGACAGAGACACTACAACACACACCAGGTGATAGGTGATAGAGACCAGGTTTAGAGGTTGACAGAGACACTACAACACACACCAGGTATTATTAGAGGTTGACAGAGACACTACAACACACACCAGGTGATATTAGAGGTTGACAGAGACCAGGTGACACTTCTACAACACACACCAGGTGTTATTAGAGGTTGACAGAGACACTACAACACACACCAGGTGTTATTAGAGGTTGACAGAGCCCAGGTGATATTAGAGGTTGACAGAGACACTACAACACAGACCAGGTGTTATTAGAGGTTGACAGACACCAGGTGATATTAGAGGTTGACACACACCAGGTGTTATTAGAGGTTGACAGACACAGGTGTTATTAGACACACACCCAGGTGATATTAGAGGTTGACAGAGACACTACAACACACACCAGGTGATATTAGAGGTTGACAGAGACCAGGTGAGAGACAGAGACACTACAACACACAACAGGTGATATTAGAGGTTGACAGGTGTTATTAGAGGTTGACAGACACCAGGTGATATTAGAGGTTGACAGACACTACAACACACCAGGTGTTATTAGAGGTTGACAGACACCAGGTGATATTAGAGGTTGACAGACACCAGGTGATATTAGAGGTTGACAGTTATTAGAGGTTGACAGAGACACAAACACACCAGGTGATATTAGAGGTTGACAGAGACACTACAACACACACCAGGTGATATTAGAGGGTTGACAGACACTACAACACACACCAGGTGATATTAGAGGTTGACAGACACAACACACACCAGGTGATATTAGAGGTTGACAGAGACCAGGTGATATTAGAGGTTGACAGAGACACTACAACACACACCAGGTGATATTAGAGGTTGACAGAGACCAGGTGATATTAGAGGTTGACAGAGACACTACAACACACCCAGGTGATATTAGAGGTTGACAGAGACACTACAACACACCCAGGTGATATTAGAGGTTGAGAGACACTACAACACACACCAGGTGTTATTAGAGGTTGACAGAGACACTACAACACACACCAGGTGATATTAGAGGTTGACAGAGACACTACAACACACAGGTGATATTAGAGGTTGACAGAGACACTACAACACACACCAGGTGATATTAGAGGTTGACAGAGACACTACAACACACACCAGGTGATATTAGAGGTTGACAGACACCAGGTGTTATTAGAGGTTGACAGAGACACTACAACACACACCAGGTGATATTAGAGGTTGACAGAGACCAGGTGATATTAGAGGTTGACAGACACTACAACACACACCAGGTGTTATTAGAGGTTGACAGAGACCAGGTGATATTAGAGGTTGACAGAGACACTACAACACACACCAGGTGATATTAGAGGTTGACAGAGACACTACAACACACACCAGGTGTTATTAGAGGTTGACAGACACCAGGTGATATTAGAGGTTGACAGACACTACAACACACACCAGGTATTATTAGAGGTTG
The DNA here is from genome assembly GCF_034236695.1 of Oncorhynchus nerka. Taxonomy (NCBI): domain Eukaryota; kingdom Metazoa; phylum Chordata; class Actinopteri; order Salmoniformes; family Salmonidae; genus Oncorhynchus; species Oncorhynchus nerka. The sequence goes on along the minus strand of NC_088421.1, from coordinate 47,046,579 downwards.
ACAGAGACCAGGTGATATTAGAGGTTGACAGAGACACTACAACACACACCAGGTGATATTAGAGGTTGACAGAGACACTACAACACACACCAGGTGATATTAGAGGTTGACAGAGACACTACAACACACCAGGTGATATTAGGAGGTTGACAGAGACACTACAACACACTACAGGTGTTATTAGAGGTTGACAGAGACACTACAACACACACAGGTGATATTAGAGGTTGACAGACACCAGGTGTTATTAGAGGTTGACAGAGACACCAGGTGATATTAGAGGTTGACAGACACCAGGTGTTATTAGAGGTTGACAGAGACACTACACACACACCAGGTGATATTAGAGGTTGACAGACACCAGGTGATATTAGAGGTTGACAGAGACACTACAACACAGACCAGGTGATATTAGAGGTTGACAGAGACCAGGTGATATTAGAGGTTGACAGAGACACACAACACACACCAGGTGATATTAGAGGTTGACAGACACCAGGTGTTATTAGAGGTTGACAAAGACACTACAACACACACCAGGTGTTATTAGAGGTTGAGAGACACTACAACACACACCAGGTGATATTAGAGGTTGACAGACACCAGGTGATATTAGAGGTTGACAGAGACACTACAACACACACCAGGTGATATTAGAGGTTGACAGAGACACTACAACACACACCAGGTGATATTAGAGGTTGACAGACACCAGGTGATATTAGAGGTTGACAGAGACACTACAACACACACCAGGTGATATTAGAGGTTGACAGAGACCAGGTGATATTAGAGGTTGACAGAGACACTACAACACACACCAGGTGTTATTAGAGGTTGACAGACACCAGGTGATATTAGAGGTTGACAGAGACACTACAACACACCAGGTGTTACTAGAGGTTGACAGAGACACTACAACACACACCAGGTGATATTAGAGGTTGACAGAGACACTACAACACACACCAGGTGATATTAGAGGTTGACAGACACCAGGTGATAATAGAGGTTGACAGAGACACTACAACACACACCAGGTGTTACTAGAGGTTGACAGACACTACAACACACACCAGGTGATATTAGAGGTTGACAGAGACACTACAACACACACCAGGTGATATTAGAGGTTGACAGACACCAGGTGTTATTAGAGGTTGACAGAGACACTACAGGTGATATTGAGGTTGACACACCAGGTGATATTAGAGGTTGACACACACCAGGTGATATTAGAGGTTGACAGAGACACTACAACACACCAGGTGATATTAGAGGTTGACAGACACCAGGTGTTATTAGAGGTTGACAGAGACACTACAACACACACCAGGTGATATTAGAGGTTGACAGAGACACTACAACACACACCAGGTGATATTAGAGGTTGACAGAGACCAGGTGATATTAGAGGTTGACAGAGACACTACAACACACACCAGGTGTTATTAGAGGTTGACAGAGACCAGGTGATATTAGAGGTTGACAGAGACACTACAACACACACCAGGTGTTATTAGAGGTTGACAGAGACCAGGTGATATTAGAGGTTGACAGAGACACTACAACACACACCAGGTGATATTAGAGGTTGACAGAGACCAGGTGATATTAGAGGTTGACAGAGACACTACAACACACACCAGGTGTTATTAGAGGTTGACAGACACCAGGTGATATTAGAGGTTGACAGAGACACTACAACACACACCAGGTGTTATTAGAGGTTGACAGAGACACTACAACACACCAGGTGATATTAGAGGTTGACAGAGACACTGTTACACACACCAGGTGATAGAGACACTGACAGACACCCAGGTGATATTAGAGGTTGACAGAGACACTACAACACACACCAGGTGTTACTAGAGGTTGACAGAGACACTACAACACACACCAGGTGATATTAGAGGTTGACAGAGACACTACAACACACACCAGGTGATATTAGAGGTTGACAGACACCAGGTGTTATTAGAGGTTGACAGAGACACTACAACACACACCAGGTGATATTAGAGGTTGACACACACCAGGTGATATTAGAGGTTGACACACAGGTGATATTAGAGGTTGACAGAGACACTACAACACACACCAGGTGATATTAGAGGTTGACAGACACCAGGTGATATTAGAGGTTGACAGAGACACTACAACACACACCAGGTGATATTAGAGGTTGACAGAGACACTACAACACACCAGGTGATATTAGAGGTTGACAGAGACCAGGTGATATTAGAGTTTGACAGACACTACAACACACACCAGGTGTTATTAGAGGTTGACAGAGACCAGGTGATATTAGAGGTTGACAGAGACACTACAACACACAGACCAGGTGATATTAGAGGTTGACAGAGACCAGGTGATATTAGAGGTTGACAGACACTACAACACAGACCAGGTGTTATTAGAGGTTGACAGACACCAGGTGTTATTAGAGGTTGACACACACCAGGTGATATTAGAGGTTGACAGAGACACTACAACACACACCAGGTGTTATTAGAGGTTGACAGAGACACTACAACACACACCAGGTGTTACTAGAGGTTGACAGAGACACTACAGGTGATATTAGAGGTTGACAGAGACACTACAACACACCAGGTGATATTAGAGGTTGACAGAGACCAGGTGATATTAGAGGTTGACAGACACTACAACACAGACCAGGTGTTATTAGAGGTTGACAGACACACTTACAACACACACCAGGTGATATTAGAGGTTGACAGAGACACTACAACACACACCAGGTGTTATTAGAGGTTGACAGAGACACTACAACACACACCAGGTGTTACTAGAGGTTGACAGAGACACTACAACACACACCAGGTGATATTAGAGGTTGACAGACACCAGGTGTGACTAGAGGTTGACAGAGTGGCTGTGAAACATATTGTTATTCTCTTAATTAATTGTTATTTTCTTGACATATATTAAATAACTCAAGCATAGATTGGTAACTGTTTTTAAATTTGGGACACAGAAATTAGAAGCCATGAGTAAGTGGGTCTAAAGAAGAAACAACACGATTGGCCTGTAGGTGGCGCTGTTATAAGCACTCCCTTACCTCCTCATATTCGCTGCCCTATTAGACCTAGAGATTTGAATCTTTGTATGTAGGCATCTTTCCTCAGGCTGAACTAATTTGTCTCAGGATCCATCAGGTCCTTCAGGACAGATTTTCCTCCATCTTGGAATTTCAAAGTAGCCACCCTTTGCCTTGATGACAGCTTTGCACACTCTTGGCATTCTCTCAGCATCAACAGTATAGGACCAGATCAGACAGACTAAAGGTATAGGACCAGACCAGACTAAGGGATCGAGTTGTCTACAGCATCAACAGTATAGGACCAGACCAGACTAAGGGATAGACGAGCCAGACTAAGGGATTAAGAGATGTCTACAGCATCAACAGTATAGGACCAGACCAGACTAAGGGATAGAAGAGATGTCTACAGCATCAACAGTATAGGACCAGACCAGACTAGGGATAGAAGAGATGTCTACAGCATCAACAGTATAGGACCAGACCAGACTAAGGGATAGACGGTTGTCTACAGCATCAACAGTATAGGACCAGACCAGACTAAGGGATAGAAGAGATGTCTACAGCATCAACAGTAGAGGACCAGACCAGACTAAGGGATAGAAGAGATGTCTACAGCATCAACAGTATAGGACCAGACCAGACAAGGGATAGAAGAGTTGTCTACAGCATCAACAGTATAGGACCAGACCAGACTAAGGGATAGAAGAGTTGTCTACAGCATCAACAGTATAGGACCAGACCAGACTAAGGGATAGAAGAGATGTCTACAGCATCAACAGTATAGGACCAGACCAGACTAAGGGATAGAAGAGATGTCTACAGCATCAACAGTATAGGACCAGACCCAGACAAAGGGATAGACTTTTTCAACAGTATAGGACCAGACCAGACTAAGGGATAGACGAGTTGTCTACAGCATCAACAGTATAGGACCAGACCAGACTAAGGGATAGACGAGCTGTCTACAGCATCAACAGTACCAGACCAGACTAAGGGATAGACAGCTGTCTACAGCATCAACAGTATAGGACCAGAACAGACTAAGGGATAGGCATTGTCTACAGCATCAACATTATAGGACCAGACCAGACTAAGGGATAGAAGAGTTGTCTACAGCATCAACAGTAGAGGACCAGACCAGACTAAGGGATAGACGAGTTGTCTAGCATCAACAGTAGAGGACCAGACCAGACTAAGGGATAGAAGAGTTGTCTACAGCATCAACATTATAGGACCAGACCAGACTAAGGGATTGTCTACAGCATCAACAGTATAGGACCAGAGTTGTCTACAGCATCAACAGTATAGGACCAGACCAGACTAAGGGATAGACGAGTTGTCTACAGCATCAACAGTATAGGACCAGACCAGACTAAGAGATAGAAGATATGTCTACGATGCCAACATTATAGGACCAGACCAGACTAAGGGATAGATGAGTTGGCTCGGCATCAGCAGAAGGTTGTCTACAGCATCAACAGTAGAGGACCAGACAGACTAAGAGATAGAAGATATGTCTACGATGCCAACATTATAGGACCAGACCAGACTAAGTAGATGAGTTGGCTACGGACAACAGTAGAGGACCAGGACTAAGACCTACCTATAGACCTGGTAAACAGATGTCTCACCTCCTCTGTTGTCAGGGACATACTATCATAGGACATGTTGACCAACAGCTCTGTTGTCAGGGACATACTATCATAGGACATGTTGACCAACAGCTCTGTTGTCAGGGACATACTATCATAGGACATGTTGACCAACAGCTCTGTTGTCAGGGACATACTATCATAGGACATGTTGACCAACAGCTCTGTTGTCAGGGACATACTATCATAGGACATGTTCACCAACAGCTCTGTTGTCAGGGACATACTATCATAGGACACGTTGACCAACAGCTCTGTTGTCAGGACATACTATCATAGGACACGTTGACCAACAGCTCTGTTGTCAGGGACATACTATCATAGGACATGTTGACCAACAGCTCTGTTGTCAGGGACATACTATCATAGGACATGTTGACCAACAGCTCTGTTGTCAGGGACATACTATCATAGGACATGTTGACCAACAGCTCTGTTGTCAGGGACATACTATCCTTGGACATGTTGACCAACAGCTCTGTTGTCAGGGACATACTATCCTTGGACATGTTGACCAACAGCTCTGTTGTCAGGGACATACTATCATAGGACATGTTGACCAACAGCTATGTTGTCAGGGACATACTATCATAGGACATGTTGACCAACAGCTCTGTTGTCAGGGACATACTATCATAGGACATGTTGACCAACAGCTCTGTTGTCAGGGACATACTATCATAGGACATGTTGACCAACAGCTCTGTTGTCAGGGACATCTACATAGGACATGTTCACAACAGCTCTGTTGTCAACATCATCATCACTAGAACCACCAACAGCTCTGTTGTCAGGGACATACTATCATAGGACACGTTGACCAACAGCTCTGTTGTCAGGGACATACTATCATAGGACATGTTGACCAACAGCTCTGTTGTCAACATACCATCATAGGACATGTTGACCAACAGCTCTGTTGTCATCATACTATCATAGGACATGTTGACCAACAACTCTCATCATCACTAGAACCACACAGACCCAATCATCATCATCACTAGAACCACACAGACACAATCATCATCATCACTAGAACCACACAGACCCAATCATCATCATCACTAGAACCACACAGACACAATCATCATCATCACTAGAACCACACAGACCCAATCATCATCATCACTAGAACCACACAGATCCAATCATCATCATCACTAGAACCACACAGACCCAATCATCATCATCACTAGAACCACACAGACCCAATCATCATCATCACCAGAACCACACAGACCCAATCATCATCACTAGAACCACACAGACCCAATCATCATCATCACTAGAACCACACAGACCCAATCATCATCATCACTAGAACCACACAGACCCAATCATCATCATCACTAGAACCACACAGACACAATCATCATCACTAGAACCACACAGACCCAATCATCATCATCACTAGAACCACACAGACCCAATCATCATCATCACTAGAACCACACAGACCCAATCATCATCATCACCAGAACCACACAGACACAATCATCATCACTAGAACCACACAGACACAATCATCATCACTAGAACCACACAGACACAAAAATCATCATCACTGAGATTGTATGTTCTGTGTAGTAGACCACTGTGATTGGCTGTATGATCTTCACGACACCCTCAGCTCGACCTCAACACCGACCTCTAGAGCCAAACCAGTCAGAAACTGAAGATATTGTAACATGAATATAATACTGAACAATATTACTCCAAATCAACTAGGATAACATTTACGGTATTTTCAAAGAGGGTAGGCCTTTCAACTAGGATAACATTTACTGTATTTTTCAAAGAGGGTAGGCCTTTATCAAATCAACTAGGATAACATTTACTGTATTTTCAAAGAGGGTAGGCCTTTATCAAATCAACTAGGATAACATTTACTGTATTTTCAAAGAGGGTAGGCCTTTATCAAATCAACTAGGATAACATTTACTGTATTTTCAAAGAGGGTAGGCCTTTATCAAATCAACTAGGATAACATTTACGGTGTTTTCAAAGAGAGTAGGCCTTTATCAAATCAACTAGGATAACATTTACTGTATTTTCAAAGAGGGTAGGCAAAGAGGGTAGGCCTTTATCAAATCAACTAGGATAACATTTACTGTATTTTCAAAGAGGGTAGGCCTTTATCAAATCAACTAGGATAACATTTACTGTATTTTCAAAGAGGTAGGCCTTTATCAAATCAACTAGGATAACATTTACTGTATTTTCAAAGAGGGTAGGCCTTTATCAAATCAACTAGGATAACATTTACTGTATTTTCAAAGAGGGTAGGCCTTTATCAAATCAACTAGGATAACATTTACTGTATTTTCAAAGAGGGTAGGCCTTTATCAAATCAACTAGGATAACATTTACTGTATTTTCAAAGAGGGTAGGCCTTTATCAAATCAACTAGGATAACATTTACGGTATTTTCAAAGAGGTAGGCCTTTATCAAATCAACTAGGATAACATTTACGGATTTTCAACATCAAATCAACTACTTTACGTATTTTCAAAGAGGGTAGGCCTTTATCAAATCAACTAGGATAACATTTACTGGTATTTTCAAAGAGGGTAGGCCTTTATCAAATCAACTAGGATAACATTTACGGTATTTTCAAAGAGGGTAGGCCTTTATCAAATCAACTAGGATAACATTTACGGTATTTTCAAAGAGGGTAGGCCTTTATCAAATCAACTAGGATAACATTTACTGTATTTTCACAGAGAGTAGGCCTTTATCAAATCAACTAGGATAACATTTACTGTATTTTCAAAGAGGGTAGGCCTTTATCACATCAACTAGGATAACATTTACTGTATTTTCAAAGAGGGTAGGCCTTTATCAAATCAAAGTTCATATGAATACAGCGAGTGTTACAATACAGTGAAATGCTTACTTGCAGTTCTTCTTCAACAGTACAGGGCCCGGTTTCCCAAAACCATATTCAGGCAAAGTTCCTCGCTATAACCTTCCTAGGAGCATCGTTAAATCAAAATCCCCGAACTGTTTTCCAAAACCAAGGTAACCTGAAAACGTTCGTTATTTCCCGACTGCCTCGGACTACGCATATAACAGCTAAGTGTGTCGTTAGATCCTTATCTGCCCTCTCGCGTCACTTTATTGGCCAACACAATAAGATCTCTGCTAAACACAGAATCACATAGTTTATCCGTGTCTCTGTAACCTCCGATAACTTCAGAACAAAGTTGACTACAAATACAAAGTTGACAATGTCTTTGCAATTGATACAAACTATTGAGTTTTATTTGCTACGTGTAGACTAGTCTCTGTAATTTGTCTCAATATATTTAATGATGTGTAGCCTAACAGGTGCGCAATCACTTTCCAAAGCGGTGATTCAGTGCATGGGGGGATGGGAGGGGGGGGGCTAAGCATTAGAATAAACCTCCTCAATACCTGCAACCATATATGGTAATATTTGTCTAGCAGCTGATCCGTCGTCAGTATTGTGAAATAATTATAATGTTAAGGTAAGATTTGAATGGAGAAAGCTGATTCGACCCGATCAGTATCGACGCACTTAGCATACATACTCTCTGCGTGGTGTTTTGGGAAACTCATGTTACATTTTCGGCAGTTGTAGGAAAGATATATCGTTAAAACACTCGTAAACCTAAATTCCCTGGCTATCGGAAACGGGCCCAGAATAAATGTAAAGTAGAAAAACTATCAATATCCTCCTGAGATACGAAAAATACATGTTTGGGATTTTTTTAAATTGAATAACATTTGGGATGTTATGGGATGATTTTTGTTGTTGTATAACATAACTGTTTGGGATTAAATACAACATGTTACCAAGAAAAAAATGTGAACAAAAATATAATGTATATTTTATTGAATGTGCAAAACAGTCCTCTGTGGTGGTCATTATGTATTTATCAAAACATTAACAGTAGGAAGTCACTCTTATGTATTTATCAAAACATTAACAGTAGACTGTCATTGTAAATAAGAATTAACATTACAGTCAATGGGGACAGTAGGTGGAACATTAACATTACAGTCAATGGGTACAGTAGGTGGAACATTAACATTACAGTCAATGGGGACAGTAGGTGGAACATTAACATTACAGTCAATGGGTACAGTAGGTGGAACATTAACATTACAGTCAATGGGGACAGTAGGTGAACATTAACATTACAGTCAATGGGGACAGTAGGTGAAAATATTAACATTACAGTCAATGGGGACAGTAGGTGAAAACATTAACATTACAGTCAATGGTGACAGTAGGTGGAACATTAACATTACAGTCAATGGGGACAGTAGGTGGAACATTAACATTACAGTCAATGGGGACAGTAGGTGAAAATATTAACATTACAGTCAATGGGGACAGTAGGTGAAAATATTAACATTACAGTCAATGGGGACAGTAGGTGGAACATTAACATTACAGTCAATGGGGACAGTAGGTGGAACATTAACATTACAGTCAATGGGGACAGTAGGTGGAACATTAACATTACAGTCAATGGGGACAGTAGGTGAACACATTACATTACAGTCAATGGGGACAGTAGGTGGAACATTAACATTACAGTCAATGGGGACAGTAGGTGAACACATTAACATTACAGTCAATGGGGACAGTAGGTGGAACATTAACATTACAGTCAATGGGGACAGTAGGTGAACACATTACATTACAGTCAATGGGGACAGTAGGTGAACATTAACATTACAGTCAATGGGGACAGTAGGTGAAAATATTAACATTACAGTCAATGGGGACAGTAGGTGGAACATTAACATTACAGTCAATGGGGACAGTAGGTGGAACATTAACATTACAGTCAATGGGGACAGTAGGTGAACACATTACATTACAGTCAATGGGGACAGTAGGTGGAACATTAACATTACAGTCAATGGGGACAGTAGGTGGAACATTAACATTACAGTCAATGGGGACAGTAGGTGGAACATTAACATTACAGTCAATGGGGACAGTAGGTGGAACATTAACATTACAGTCAATGGGGACAGTAGGTGGAACATTAACATTACAGTCAATGGGGACAGTAGGTGAAAATATTAACATTACAGTCAATGGGGACAGTAGGTGGAACATTAACATTACAGTCAATGGGGACAGTAGGTGAACACATTACATTACAGTCAATGGGGACAGTAGGTGAACATTAACATTACAGTCAATGGGGACAGTAGGTGAAAATATTAACATTACAGTCAATGGGGACAGTAGGTGGAACATTAACATTACAGTCAATGGGGACAGTAGGTGGAACATTAACATTACAGTCAATGGGGACAGTAGGTGAACACATTACATTACAGTCAATGGGGACAGTAGGTGAACATTAACATTACAGTCAATGGGGACAGTAGGTGAAAATATTAACATTACAGTCAATGGGGACAGTAGGTGGAACATTAACATTACAGTCAATGGGGACAGTAGGTGAAAATATTAACATTACAGTCAATGGGGACAGTAGGTGGAACATTAACATTACAGTCAATGGGGACAGTAGGTGGAACATTAACATTACAGTCAATGGGGACAGTAGGTGAACACATTAACATTACAGTCAATGGGGACAGTAGGTGGAACATTAACATTACAGTCAATGGGGACAGTAGGTGAACACATTAACATTACAGTCAATGGGGACAGTAGGTGAAACATTAACATTACAGTCAATGGGGACAGTAGGTGAACACATTAACATTACAGTCAATGGGGACAGTAGGTGGAACATTAACATTACAGTCAATGGGGACAGTAGGTGAACACATTAACATTACAGTCAATGGGGACAGTAGGTGGAACATTAACATTACAGTCAATGGGGACAGTAGGTGAACACATTAACATTACAGTCAATGGGGACAGTAGGTGAACACATTAACATTACAGTCAATGGGGACAGTAGGTGAACACATTAACATTACAGTCAATGGGGACAGTAGGTGAACACATTAACATTACAGTCAATAGGGACAGTAGGTGGAACATTAACATTACAGTCAATGGGGACAGTAGGTGGAACATTAACATTACAGTCAATGGGGACAGTAGGTGGAACATTAACATTACAGTCAATGGGGACAAAAGGTGAACACATTAACATTACAGTCAATGGGGACAGTAGGTGAACACATTAACATTACAGTCAATGGGGACAGTAGGTGAACACATTAACATTACAGTCAATGGGGACAGTAGGTGAACACATTAACATTAACAAAACATTAACAGTCAATGGGGACAGTAGGTTGAACATTAACATTACAGTCAATGGGGACAGTAGGTGGAACATTAACATTACAGTCAATGGGGACAGTAGGTGAAAATATTAACATTACAGTCAATGGGGACAGTAGGTGAACATAACATTACAGTCAATAGGGACAGTAGGTGAAAATATTAACATTACAGTCAATGGGGACAGTAGGTGGAACATTAACATTACAGTCAATGGGTCAATGGACAGTAGGTGGAACATTAACATTACAGTCAATGGGGACAGTAGGTGAACACATTAACATTACAGTCAATGGGGACAGTAGGTGGAACATTAACATTACAGTCAATGGGGACAGTAGGTCAATGGGGAACATTAACATTACAGTCAATGGGGACAGTAGGTGGAACATTAACATTACAGTCAATGGGGACAGTAGGTGGAACATTAACATTACAGTCAATGGGGACAGTAGGTGGAACATTAACATTACAGTCAATGGGGACAGTAGGTGAAAATATTAACATTACAGTCAATGGGGACAGTAGGTGGAACATTAACATTACAGTCAATGGGGACAGTAGGTGAACACATTAACATTACAGTCAATGGGGACAGTAGGTGAACATTAACATTACAGTCAATGGGGACAGTAGGTGAAAATATTAACATTACAGTCAATGGGGACAGTAGGTGGAACATTAACATTACAGTCAATGGGGACAGTAGGTGGAACATTAACATTACAGTCAATGGGGACATTACAGTCAATGGGGACAGTAGGTGAAAATATTAACATTACAGTCAATGGGGACAGTGAGGGGGACAGTGGTGGAACATTAACATTACAGTCAATGGGGACAGTAGGTGAAAATTAACATTACAGTCAATGGGGACAGTAGGTGAAACATTAACATTACAGTCAATGGGGACAGTAGGTGGAACATTAACATTACAGTCAATGGGGACAGTAGGTGAACACATTAACATTACAGTCAATGGGGACAGTAGGTGAACACATTAACATTACAGTCAATGGGGACAGTAGGTGAACACATTAACATTACAGTCAATGGGGACAGTAGGTGGAACATTAACATTACAGTCAATGGGGACAGTGACACATTAACATTACAGTCAATGGGGACAACATTAACATTACAGTCAATGGGGACAGTAGGTGGAACATTAACATTACAGTCAATGGGGACAGTAGGTGGAACATTAACATTACAGTCAATGGGGACAGTAGGTGAACACATTAACATTACAGTCAATGGGGACAGTAGGTGGAACATTAACATTACAGTCAATGGGGACAGTAGGTGAACACATTAACATTACAGTCAATGGGGACAGTAGGTGGAACATTAACATTACAGTCAATGGGGACAGTAGGTGAACACATTAACATTACAGTCAATGGGGACAGTAGGTGGAACATTAACATTACAGTCAATGGGGACAGTAGGTGGAACATTAACATTACAGTCAATGGGGACAGTAGGTGAACACATTAACATTACAGTCAATGGGGACAGTAGGTGAACACATTAACATTACAGTCAATGGGGACAGTAGGTGAACACATTAACATTACAGTCAATGGGGACAGTAGGTGAACACATTAACATTACAGTCAATGGGGACAGTAGGTGAAAACATTAACATTACAGTCAATGGGGACAGTAGGTTGAACATTAACATTACAGTCAATGGGGACAGTAGGTGGAACATTAACATTACAGTCAATGGGGACAGTAGGTGAAAATATTAACATTACAGTCAATGGGGACAGTAGGTGAAAATTTTAACATTACAGTCAATGGGGACAGTAGGTGGAACATTAACATTACAGTCAATGGGGACAGTAGGTGGAACATTAACATTACAGTCAATGGGGACAGTAGGTGAACACATTACATTACAGTCAATGGGGACAGTAGGTGAACACATTAACATTACAGTCAATGGGGACAGTAGGTGAACACATTAACATTACAGTCAATGGGGACAGTAGGTGAACACATTAACATTACAGTCAATGGGGACAGTAGGTGGAACATTAACATTACAGTCAATGGGGACAGTAGGTGAAAATATTAACATTACAGTCAATGGGGACAGTAGGTGAAAATATTAACATTACAGTCAATGGGGACAGTAGGTGGAACATTAACATTACAGTCAATGGGGACAGTAGGTGGAACATTAACATTACAGTCAATGGGGACAGTAGGTGGAACATTAACATTACAGTCAATGGGGACAGTAGGTGAACACATTACATTACAGTCAATGGGGACAGTAGGTGGAACATTAACATTACAGTCAATGGGGACAGTAGGGGGAACATTAACATTACAGTCAATGGGGACAGTAGGTGGAACATTAACATTACAGTCAATGGGGACAGTAGGTGAACACATTACATTACAGTCAATGGGGACAGTAGGTGAACATTAACATTACAGTCAATGGGGACAGTAGGTGAAAATATTAACATTACAGTCAATGGGGACAGTAGGTGGAACATTAACATTACAGTCAATGGGGACAGTAGGTGGAACATTAACATTACAGTCAATGGGGACAGTAGGTGGAACATTAACATTACAGTCAATGGGGACAGTAGGTGAACACATTACATTACAGTCAATGGGGACAGTAGGTGGAACATTAACATTACAGTCAATGGGGACACCTGGGAACATTAACATTACAGTCAATGGGGACAGTAGGTGGAACATTAACATCACAGTCAATGGGGACAGTAGGTGGAACATTAACATTACAGTCAATGGGGACAGTAGGTGGAACATTAACATTACAGTCAATGGGGACAGTCATTACAGTCAATGGGGACAGTAGGTGGAACATTAACATTACAGTCAATGGGGACAGTAGGTGAACACATTACATTACAGTCAATGGGGACAGTAGGTGAACATTAACATTACAGTCAATGGGGACAGTAGGTGAAAATATTAACATTACAGTCAATGGGGACAGTAGGTGGAACATTAACATTACAGTCAATGGGGACAGTAGGTGGAACATTAACATTACAGTCAATGGGGACAGTAGGTGAACACATTACATTACAGTCAATGGGGACAGTAGGTGAACATTAACATTACAGTCAATGGGGACAGTAGGTGAAAATATTAACATTACAGTCAATGGGGACAGTAGGTGAAAATATTAACATTACAGTCAATGGGGACAGTAGGTGGAACATTAACATTACAGTCAATGGGGACAGTAGGTGAAAATATTAACATTACAGTCAATGGGGACAGTAGGTGGAACATTAACATTACAGTCAATGGGGACAGTAGGTGGAACATTAACATTACAGTCAATGGGGACAGTAGGTGAACACATTAACATTACAGTCAATGGGGTCAGTAGGTGGAACATTAACATTACAGTCAATGGGGACAGTAGGTGAACACATTAACATTACAGTCAATGGGGACAGTAGGTGAACACATTAACATTACAGTCAATGGGGACAGTAGGTGAACACATTAACATTACAGTCAATGGGGACAGTAGGTGGAACATTAACATTACAGTCAATGGGGACAGTAGGTGAACACATTAACATTACAGTCAATGGGGACAGTAGGTGGAACATTAACATTACAGTCAATGGGGACAGTAGGTGAACACATTAACATTACAGTCAATGGGGACAGTAGGTGAACACATTAACATTACAGTCAATGGGGACAGTAGGTGAACACATTAACATTACAGTCAATGGGGACAGTAGGTGGAACATTAACATTACAGTCAATGGGGACAGTAGGTGGAACATTAACATTACAGTCAATGGGGACAGTAGGTGGAACATTAACATTACAGTCAATGGGGACAGTAGGTGGAACATTAACATTACAGTCAATGGGGACAGTAGGTGAACACATTAACATTACAGTCAATGGGGACAGTAGGTGAACACATTAACATTACAGTCAATGGGGACAGTAGGTGAACACATTAACATTACAGTCAATGGGGACAACACATTAACATTACAGTCAATGGGGACAGTGGAACATTAACATTACAGTCAATGGGGACAGTAGGTGGAACATTAACATTACAGTCAATGGGGACAGTAGGTGAAAATTAACATTACAGTCAATGGGGACAGTAGGTGAAAATTTTAACATTACAGTCAATGGGGACAGTAGGTGGAACATTAACATTACAGTCAATGGGGACAGTAGGTGGAACATTAACATTACAGTCAATGGGGACAGTAGGTGAACACATTACATTACAGTCAATGGGGACAGTAGGTGAAACATTAACATTACAGTCAATGGGGACAGTAGGTGAACACATTAACATTACAGTCAATGGGGACAGTAGGTGAACACATTAACATTACAGTCAATGGGGACAGTAGGTGAAAACATTAACATTACAGTCAATGGGGACAGTAGGTGGAACATTAACATTACAGTCAATGGGGACAGTAGGTGGAACATTAACATTACAGTCAATGGGGACAGTAGGTGGAACATTAACATTACAGTCAATGGGGACAGTAGGTGAAAATATTAACATTACAGTCAATGGGGACAGTAGGTGAAACTTTTAACATTACAGTCAATGGGGACAGTAGGTGGAACATTAACATTACATCAATGGGGACAGTAGGTGGAACATTAACATTACAGTCAATGGGGACAGTAGGTGAACACATTACATTACAGTCAATGGGGACAGTAGGTGGAACATTAACATTACAGTCAATGGGGACAGTAGGTGGAACATTAACATTACAGTCAATGGGGACAGTAGGTGAACACATTAACATTACAGTCAATGGGGACAGTAGGTGAACACATTAACATTACAGTCAATGGGGACAGTAGGTGAACACATTAACATTACAGTCAATGGGGACAGTAGGTGAACATTAACATTACAGTCAATGGGGACAGTAGGTGAACACATTAACATTACAGTCAATGGGGACAGTAGGTGAACACATTAACATTACAGTCAATAGGGACAGTAGGTGGAACATTAACATTACAGTCAATGGGGACAGTAGGTGGAACATTAACATTACAGTCAATGGGGACAGTAGGTGGAACATTAACATTACAGTCAATGGGGACAGTAGGTGAACACATTAACATTACAGTCAATGGGGACAGTAGGTGAACACATTAACATTACAGTCAATGGGGACAGTAGGTGAACACATTAACATTACAGTCAATGGGGACAGTAGGTGAACACATTAACATTACAGTCAATGGGGACAGTAGGTGAAAACATTAACATTACAGTCAATGGGGACAGTAGGTTGAACATTAACATTACAGTCAATGGGGACAGGAACATTAACATTACAGTCAATGGGGACAGTAGGTGAAAATATTAACATTACAGTCAATGGGGACAGTAGGTGAAACATTAACATTACAGTCAATGGGGACAGTAGGTGGAACATTAACATTACAGTCAATGGGGACAGTAGGTGGAACATTAACATTACAGTCAATGGGGACAGTAGGTGAACACATTACATTACAGTCAATGGGGACAGTAGGTGAACACATTAACATTACAGTCAATGGGGACAGTAGGTGAACACATTAACATTACAGTCAATGGGGACAGTAGGTGAACACATTAACATTACAGTCAATGGGGACAGTAGGTGAAAACATTAACATTACAGTCAATGGGGACAGTAGGTGGAACATTAACATTACAGTCAATGGGGACAGTAGGTGGAACATTAACATTACAGTCAATGGGGACAGTAGGTGGAACATTAACATTACAGTCAATGGGGACAGTAGGTGAACACATTAACATTACAGTCAATGGGGACAGTAGGTGAAAATATTAACATTACAGTCAATGGGGACAGTAGGTGAAACTTTTAACATTACAGTCAATGGGGACAGTAGGTGGAACATTAACATAGGTGGAACATTAACATTACAGTCAATGGGGACAGTAGGTGGAACATTAACATTACAGTCAATGGGGACAGTAGGTGAACACATTACATTACAGTCAATGGGGACAGTAGGTGGAACATTAACATTACAGTCAATGGGGACAGTAGGTGGAACATTAACATTACAGTCAATGGGGACAGTAGGTGAACACATTACATTACAGTCAATGGGGACAGTAGGTGAACATTAACATTACAGTCAATGGGGACAGTAGGTGAAAATATTAACATTACAGTCAATGGGGACAGTAGGTGGAACATTAACATTACAGTCAATGGGGACAGTAGGTGAAAATATTAACATTACAGTCAATGGGGACAGTAGGTGGAACATTAACATTACAGTCAATGGGGACAGTAGGTGGAACATTAACATTACAGTCAATGGGGACAGTAGGTGAACACATTAACATTACAGTCAATGGGGACAGTAGGTGAGCACATTAACATTACAGTCAATGGGGACAGTAGGTGGAACATTAACATTACAGTCAATGGGGACAGTAGGTGAACATTAACATTACAGTCAATGGGGATTAATACAGTGGTTTGTATGGCCTCAGAGACACGGACCAAGAACTACATTGTCTCAGAAGGACAAACCAATGAGATGAATAACGGATAGAAATGGTTTCCCTCCAATTGGAACCTGTGAAATCACAATTCAACCACTAGATGGCAGCCTTGTGCCACAAAAAAAAAACATCACTGACAGTGATCCGGTAAAGAAAACATCAAAAACACTTTTCATTGGCCGATGAAGCATCCTCTCTATCCAATGAAAACGTGGACCATCAATATGCTGCACTTCATGGCCCCACTGTTTTTGACATTGTTTGATCATTGAACAAATCCAATGACAGTCAATGGTACCAACAGTATATTAGCAGCCCATATCCAATATCATCCCAAGTAACATAAATTAGTGACACAATACATTTTTACATATATTTCAGGAGGATTTGAATATAAATGTGTGAAAATGTTAATATAGGTACCATTGACTTGAATTGGGATTTTTTTTCACCACAAATGCTAAAACGTTAACATATGAACCAGTGACCAGGAAAGAAAACCAAAGCACCAACTGCTGTCATACCTGGTCTATAGACCACTTACAGGGTAAGGACACCAGAGCATGGACTGCTGTCATACCTGGTCTATAGACCACTTACAGGGTAAGGACACCAGAGCATGGACTGCTGTCATACCTGGTCTATAGACCACTTACAGGGTAAGGACACCAGAGCATGGACTGCTGTCATACCTGGTCTATAGACCACTTACAGGGTAAGGACACCAGAGCATGGTCTGCTGTCATACCTGGTCTATAGACCACTTACAGGGTAAGGACACCAGAGCATGGACTGCTGTCATGGTCCATAGACCACTGGACTGCTGTCATAGATAGACCACTTACAGGGTAAGGACACCAGAGCATGGACTGCTGTCATACCTGGTCTATAGACCACTTACAGGGTAAGGACACCAGAGCATGGACTGCTGTCATACCTGGTCTATAGACCACTTACAGGGTAAGGACACCAGAGCATGGACTGCTGTCATACCTGGTCCATAGACCACTTACAGGGTAAGGACACCAGAGCATGGACTGCTGTCATACCTGGTCCATAGACCACTTACAGGGTAAGGACACCAGAGCATGGACTGCTGTCATACCTGGTCTATAGACCACTTACAGGGTAAGGACACCAGAGCATGGACTGCTGTCATACCTGGTCTATAGACCACTTACAGGGTAAGGACTGCTGTCATACCTGGTCTATAGACCACTTACAGGGTAAGGACACCAGAGCATGGACTGCTGTCATTCCTGGTCTATAGACCACTTACAGGGTAAGGACACCAGAGCATGGACTGCTGTCATACCTGGTCTATAGACCACTTACAGGGTAAGGACACCAGAGCATGGACTGCTGTCATACCTGGTCTATAGACCACTTACAGGGTAAGGACACCAGAGCATGGACTGCTGTCATACCTGGTCTATAGACCACTTACAGGGTAAGGACACCAGAGCATGGACTGCTGTCATACCTGGTCTATAGACCACTTACAGGGTAAGGACACCAGAGCATGGACTGCTGTCATACCTGGTCTATAGACCACTTACAGGGTAAGGACACCAGAGCATGGACTGCTGTCATACCTGGTCCAAAGACCACTTACAGGGTAAGGACACCCAGAGCATGGACTGCTGTCATGTGGTCTATGACCACTTACAGGGTAAGGACACCAGAGCATGGACTGCTGTCATATATAGACCACTTACAGGGTAAGGACACCAGAGCATGGACTGCTGTCATACCTGGTCTATAGACCACTTACTGGGTGGACACCAGAGCATGGACTGCTGTCATGGGGTCCATAGACCACTTACAGGGTAAGGAAACCAGAGCATGGACTGCTGTCACCTGGTCTATAGACCACTTACAGGATAAGGACACCAGAGCATGGACTGCTGTCATACCTGGTCTATAGACCATTACAGGGTAAGGACTGCTGTCATACCTGGTCTATGACCACTTACAGGACATGGACTGCTGTCATACCTGGTCTATGACCACTTACAGGGTAAGGACTGCTGTCATACCTGGGACCACTTACTAAGAACACCAGGCATGGACTGCTGTCATACCTGGTCTATGACCACTTACAGGAATCAACAGGACTGCTGTCACCTGGTCTATAGACCACTGTGGATAAGAACACCAGAGCATGGACTGCTGTCATACCTGGTCTATAGACCACTTGAAGAACACCAGAGCATGGACTGCTGTCATACCTGATAGACCACTTACAGGGTGGACACCAGAGCAGGACACCTGTTTTAGGCTGGGTTTCTGTACAGCACGTTGGATATCAGCTGTGTACAAAGATATAAATAAATTTGATTTTGATTTGATTTGATTTGGATGGAGAGGTCTGACCTGGGGCTGTGGATGACTGAGTGATGATAGAGAGGTCTGACCTGGGACTGTGGATGACTGAGTGATGATAGAGAGGTCTGACCTGGGGCTGTGGATGACTGAGTGATGATAGAGAGGTCTGACCTGGGGCTGTGGATGACTGAGTGATGATAGAGAGGTCTGACCTGGGGCTGTGGATGACTGAGTGATGATAGAGAGGTCTGACCTGGGGCTGTGGATGACTGAGTGATGATAGAGAGGTCTGACCTGGGACTGTGGATGACTGAGTGATGATAGAGAGGTCTGACCTGGGACTGTGGATGACTGAGTGATGATAGAGAGGTCTGACCTGGGGCTGTGGATGACTGAGTGATGATAGAGAGGTCTGACCTGGGACTGTGGATGACTGAGTGATGATAGAGAGGTCTGACCTGGGACTGTGGATGACTGAGTGATGGATGGAGAGGTCTGACCTGGGACTGTGGATGACTGAGTGATGGATGGTGAGGTCTGACCTGGGACTGTGGATGACTGAGTGATGATAGAGAGGTCTGACCTGGGACTGTGGATGACTGAGTGATGATAGAGAGGTCTGACCTGGGGCTGTGGATGACTGAGTGATGATAGAGAGGTCTGACCTGGGGCTGTGGATGACTGAGTGATGATAGAGAGGTCTGACCTGGGGCTGTGGATGACTGAGTGATGATAGAGAGGTCTGACCTGGGGCTGTGGATGACTGAGTGATGATAGAGAGGTCTGACCTGGGGCTGTGGATGACTGAGTGATGATAGAGGTCTGACCTGGGGCTGTGGATGACTGAGTGATGATAGAGAGGTCTGACCTGGGGCTGTGGATGACTGAGTGATGATGGAGAGGTCTGACCTGGGGCTGTGGATGACTGAGTGATGATAGAGAGGTCTGACCTGGGGCTGTGGATGACTGAGTGACATTATAACAGACTAAACGTGACATTATAACAGAGGTTCTGACTAAACGTGACATTATAAACCACAGAGGGTTCTACTAAACGTGACATTATAAACCACAGCAGGGTTCTACTAAACGTGACATTATAAACCACAGCAGGGTTCTACTAAACGTGACATTATAAACCACAGCAGGGTTCTACTAAACGTGACCTTATGAACCACAGCAGGGTTCTACTAAACGTGACATTATAAACCACAGCAGGGTTCTACTAAACGTGACATTATAAACCACAGCAGGGTTCTACTAAACGTGACATTATAAACCACAGGGGTTCTACTAAACGTGACATTATAAACCACAGCAGTGTTCTACTAAACATGACATTATAAACCACAGCAGGGTTCTGACCTTATAACTGCAGGGTTCTACTAAACGTGACATTATAAACCACAGAGGGTTCTACTAAACGTGACATTATAAACCACAGCAGGGTTCTACTAAACGTGACATTATAAAGACAGGGGTTCTGACTAAACGTGACATTATAAACCACAGCAGGGTTCTACTAAACGTGACATTATAAACCACAGGGTTCTACTAAACGTGACATTATAAACCACAGCAGGGTTCTACTAAACGTGACATTATAAACCACAGCAGGGTTCTACTAAACGTGACATTATAAACCACAGCAGGGTTCTACTAAACGTGACATTATAAACCACAGCAGGGTTCTACTAAACGTGACATTATAAACCACAGCAGGGTTCTACTAAACGTGACATTATAAACCACAGCAGGGTTCTACTAAACGTGACATTATAAACCACAGCAGGGTTCTACTAAACATGACATTATAAACCACAGCAGGGTTCTACTAAACGTGACATTATAAACCACAGCAGGGTTCTACTAAACGTGACATTATAAAACGTGACATTATAACAGCACTAAACGTGTTATAACAGCAGGGTTCTACTAAACGTGACATTATAAACCACAGCAGGGTTCTACTAAACAGGGTTCTACTAAACGTGACATTATAAACCACAGCAGGGTTCTACTAAACGTGACATTATAAACCACAGCAGGGTTCTACTAAACGTGACATTATAAACCACAGCAGTGTTCTAAACTAAAACGTGACATTATAAACCACAGCAGGGTTCTACTAAACGTGACATTATAAACCACAGCAGGGTTCTACTAAACGTGACATTATAAACCACAGCAGGGTTCTACTAAACGTGACATTATAAACCACAGCAGACATTATAACAGTTCTACTAAACGTGACATTATAAAGCCTACTAAACGTGACATTATAAACCACAGGGTTCTACTAAACGTGACATTATAAACCACAGCAGGGTTCTACTAAACGTGACATTATAAACCACAGCAGTGTTCTACTAAACGTGACATTATAAACCACAGCAGGGTTCTACTAAACATGACATTATAACAGCAGGGTTCTACTAAACATGACATTATAAACCACAGCAGGGTTCTACTAAACATGACATTATAACAGCAGGGTTCTACTAAACGTGACATTATAACAGCAGGGTTCTACTAAACGTGACATTATAACAGCAGGGTTCTACTAAACGTGACATTATAACAGCAGGGTTCTACTAAACGTGACATTATAAACCACAGCAGTGTTCTACTAAACATGACATTATAAACCACAGCAGGGTTCTACTAAACATGACATTATAACATTCTATAAACCACAGCAGGGTTCTACTAAACGTGACATTATAAACCACAGCAGGGTTCTACTAAACGTGACATTATAAACCACAGCAGGGTTCTACTAAACGTGACATTATAACAGCAAGGTTCTACTAAACGTGACATTATAACAGCAGGGTTCTACTAAACGTGACATTATAAACCACAGCAGGGTTCTACTAAACGTGACATGGTTCTCCAAACGTGACATTATAAACCACAGCAGGGTTCTACTTGACATTATAAACCACAGCAGGGTTCTACTAAATGACATTATAAACCACAGCAGGGTTCTACTAAACGTGACATTATAAACCACAGGGGTTCTACAAACATGACATTATAACCATTCTACTAAACGTGACATTATAACAGGTTCACAACATGACATTATCATTCCAAACTTGAATGGTTCACAACATTATAAACCAGTTCATTCCACTAAACGTGAATGGTTCACAACATGACAGTTAAACCACAGAATGGGTTCCACTTGAATTATAAACCACAGGGTTCACAACATGACATTGTTCCATTGACCAGTTTTCCTGCTTGAATGGTTCACAACATGTCAATTCATTCCACTTGAATGGTTCACAACATATCAGTCCATTCCACTTGAATGGTTCACAACATATCAGTTCATTCCACTTGAATGGTTCACAACATATCAGTTCATTCCACTTGAATGGTTCACAACATGTCGAATCATTCCACTTGAATGGTTCACAACATGTCAATTCATTCCACTTGAATGGTTCACAACATGCTAGTCCATTCCACTTGAATGGTTCACAACATGTCAATTCATTCCACTTGAATGGTTCACAACATATCAGTCCATTCCACTTGAATGGTTCACAACATGTCAGTTCATTCCACTTGAATGGTTCACAACATATCAGTCCATTCCACTTGAATGGTTCACAACATATCAGTCCATTCCACTTGAATGGTTCACAACATGCCAGTTCATTCCACTTGAATGGTTCACAACATGCCATTTCATTCCACTTGAATGGTTCACAACATGTCAATTCATTCCACTTGAATGGTTCACAACATATCAGTTCATTCCACTTGAATGGTTCACAACATGTCAGTTCATTCCACTTGAATGGTTCACAACATGCTAGTCCATTCCACTTGAATGGTTCACAACATATCAGTCCATTCCACTTGAATGGTTCACAACATGCCAGTTCATTCCACTTGAATGGTTCACAACATATCAGTCCATTCCACTTGAATGGTTCACAACATGCCAGTTCATTCCACTTGAATGGTTCACAACATGTCAATTCATTCCACTTGAATGGTTCACAACATGCCAATTCATTCCACTTGAATGGTTCACAACATGCCAGTTCATTCCACTTGAATGGTTCACAACATATCAGTTCATTCCACTTGAATGGTTCACAACATGTCAGTCCATTCCACTTGAATGGTTCACAACATGTCAGTCCATTCCACTTGAATGGTTCACAACATATCAGTTCATTCCACTTGAATGGTTCACAACATGTCAGTCCATTCCACTTGAATGGTTCACAACATGTCAGTCCATTCCACTTGAATGGTTCACAACATATCAGTTCATTCCACTTGAATGGTTCACAACATATCAGTTCATTCCACTTGAATGGTTCACAACATGCCAATCCAATTCATGCGCTTTTGGAGTATTTGACTCTATTTAGTTCTGGCCTTCATTCCAAATGGCACCCTATTCCCTACATAGTGCCTTACGTTTTACCATAGGTGCCTGGTCAAAAGTAGTGCACTACTAGTGCACTGATCACTTGGCTACATAGCTGATGCATGCTGGACTGTCCATTAATCACGGTACTCCATTCTGCTTGTTTATGTTTTATCTGTCGGCCCCAGCCGCACTCAGGCTCTGTGTGTAGTTAATCCGACCCTCCCTGCCTAGTCAACGCCATTTTACCTGCTGTTGTTGTGCTAGATGATTAGCTGTTGTTGTCTCACCTACTGTTTTAGCTACTGTTTTAGCTAGCTCTCCCAATTCAACACCTGTGATTACTGTATGCCTCGCTGTATGTCTCTCTCAAATGTCAATATGCCTTGTGTACTGTTGTTCAGGTTAGTTATCATTGTTTTAGTTTACAATGGAGCCCCTAGTTCCACTCTTCATACCCCTGATACCTCCTTTGTCCCACCTCCCACACATGCGGTGACCTCACCCATTACAACCAGCATGTCCAGTGATACAACCTCTCTCATCATCACCCAGTGCCTGGGCTTACCTCCGCTGTACCTGCACCCCACCATACCCCTGTCTGCGCATTATGCCCTGAATATATTCTACCATGCCCAGAAATCTGCTCCTTTTATTCTCTGTCCCCAACGCTCTAGGCGACCAGTTTTGATAGCCTTTAGCCGCACCCTCATTCTACTCCTCCTCTGTTCCGCGGGTGATGTAGAGGTAAACCCAGGCCCTGCATGTCCCCAGGCACCCTCATTTGTTGACTTCTGTGATCGAAAAAGCCTTGGTTTCATGCATGTCAACATCAGAAGCCTCCTCCCTAAGTTTGTTTTACTCACTGCTTTAGCACACTCTGCTAACCCTGATGTCCTTGCCGTGTCTGAATCCTGGCTCAGGAAGGCCACCAAAAATTCTGAGATTTCCATACCCAACTATAACATTTTCCGTCAAGATAGAACTGCCAAAGCGGGAGGATTTGCAGTCTACTGCAGAGATAGCCTGCAAAGTAATGTCATACTTTCCAGGTCCATACCCAAACAGTTCGAACTACTAATTTTGAAAATTACTCTCTCCAGAAATATGTCTCTCACTGTTGCCGCCTGCTACCAACCCCCCTCAGCTCCCAGCTGTGCCCTGGACACCATTTGTGAATTGATCGCCCCCCATCTAGCTTCAGAGTTTGTTCTGTTAGGTGACCTAAACTGGGATATGCTTAACACCCCGGCAGTCCTACAATCTAAGCTAGATGCCCTCAATCTCACACAAATCATCAAGGAACCCACCAGGTACAACCCTAAATCTGTAAACAAGGGCACCCTCATAGACGTCATCCTGACCAACTGGCCCTCCAAATACACCTCCGCTGTCTTCAACCAGGATCTCAGCGATCACTGCCTCATTGCCTGTATCCGCTACGGAGCCACAGTCAAACGACCACCCCTCATCACTGTCAAACGCTCCCTAAAACACTTCTGTGAGCAGGCCTTTCTAATCGACCTGGCCCGGGTATCCTGGAAGGACATTGACCTCATCCCGTCAGTTGAGGATGCCTGGTCATTCTTTAAAAGTAACTTCCTCACCATTTTAGATAAGCATGCTCCGTTCAAAAAATGCAGAACTAAGAACAGATATAGCCCTTGGTTCACTCCAGACCTGACTGCCCTCGACCAGCACAAAAACATCCTGTGGCGGACTGCAATAGCATCGAATAGTCCCCGCGATATGCAACTGTTCAGGGAAGTCAGGAACCAATACACGCAGTCAGTCAGGAAAGCTAAGGCCAGCTTCTTCGGGCAGAAGTTTGCATCCTGTAGCTCCAACTCCAAAAAGTTCTGGGACACTGTGAAGTCCATGGAGAACAAGAGCACCTCCTCCCAGCTGCCCACTGCACTGAGGCTAGGTAACACGGTCACCACCGATAAATCCATGATTATCGAAATCTTCAACAAGCATTTCTCAACGGCTGGCCTTGCATTCCGCCTGGCTACTCCAACCTCGGCCAACAGCTCCGCCAACAGAGAACCTCTCCAGGTTCTCCTTTACCCAAATCCAGATAGCAGATGTTCTGAAAGAGCTGAAAAACCTGGACCCGTACAAATCAGCTGGGCTTGACAATCTGGACCCTCTATTTCTGAAACTATCCGCCGCCATTGTCGCAACCCCTATTACCAGCCTGTTCAACCTCTCTTTCATATCGTCTGAGATCCCCAAGGATTGGAAAGCTGCCGCAGTCATCCCCCTCTTCAAAGGGGGAGACACCCTGGACCCAAACTGTTACAGACCTATATCCATCCTGCCTTGCCTATCTAAGGTCTTCGAAAGCCAAGTCAACAAACAGGTCACTGACCATCTCGAATCCCACCGTACCTTCTCCGCTGTGCAATCTGGTTTCCGAGCCGGTCACGGGTGCACCTCAGCCACGCTCAAGGTACTAAACAATATCATAACCGCCATCGATAAAATACAGTACTGTGCAGCCGTCTTCATCGACCTTGCCAAGGCTTTTGACTCTGTCAATCACCATATTCTTATCGGCAGACTCAGTAGCCTCGGTTTTTCGGATGACTGCCTTGCCTGGTTCACCAATTACTTTGCAGACAGAGTTCAGTGTGTCAAATCGGAGGGCATGCTGTCCAGTCCTCTGGCAGTCTCTATGGGGGTGCCACAGGGTTCAATCCTCGGGCCAACTCTTTTCTCTGTATATATCAATGATGTTGCTCTTGCTGCGGGCGATTCCCTGATCCACCTCTACGCAGACGACACCATTCTAAATACTTCCGGCCCGTCCTTGGACACTGTGCTATCTAACCTCCAAATGAGCTTCAATGCCATACAACACTCCTTCCGTGGCCTCCAACTGCTCTTAAACGCTAGTAAAACCAAATGCATGTTTTTCAACCGTTCGCTGCCTGCACACGCACGCCTGACCAGCAACACCACCCTGGATGGTTCCGACCTTGAATATGTGGACATCTATAAGTACCTAGGTGTCTGGCTAGACTGTAAACTCTCCTTCCAGACTCATATCAAACATCTTCAATCGAAAATCAAATCAAGAGTCGGCTTTCTATTCCGCAACAAAGCCTCCTTCACTCACGCCGCCAAGCTTACCCTAGTAAAACTGACTATCCTACCGATCCTCAACTTCGGCGATGTCATCTACAAAATTGCTTCCAACACTCTACTCAGCAAACTGGATGCAGTTTATCACAGTGCCATCCGTTTTGTCACTAAAGCACCTTATACCACCCACCACTGCGACTTGTATGCTCTAGTCGGCTGGCCCTCGCTGGTACATATTCATCGCCAGACCCACTGGCTCCAGGTCATCTACAAGTCCATGCTAGGTAAAGCTCCACCTTATCACAATTCACTGGTCACGATGGCAACACCCATCCGTAGCACGCGCTCCAGCAGTTGTATCCCTAAAGCCAACACCTCA
The DNA here is from genome assembly GCF_034236695.1 of Oncorhynchus nerka. Lineage (NCBI taxonomy): Eukaryota > Metazoa > Chordata > Actinopteri > Salmoniformes > Salmonidae > Oncorhynchus > Oncorhynchus nerka. The sequence goes on along the minus strand of NC_088421.1, from coordinate 47,018,842 downwards.
TTTGGAATAGGGTGTCATAGGACTCTCATTTAAAGTAGTGCACTATATAGGGAATAGGTTGCCATAGGGCTCTGGTCTAAAGTAGTGCACTATATAGGGAATAGTAGAGTACCATTTAGGATGCAAAGCTACATTTTGTCCTGGCTCAGCTCCTTTTAAGACATGAGGTGTTTGACCCCCAGACATTTTTGTCCAGATGATTTGACCCCTGCCCCAGCCCCTGGGCTCTGTACAAGCCTCCAGTGGAGGGTGTAGGAGGGCCCCACCCCAGTTTAGTTCCGTTTGAATGATCCTGGGATATGCAGGACCTCAGGGGGAGGGCGGGGGAGACCAGTGGTTCACCCTGATATCTCTCTCTCTCTCTCTCTCTCTCTCTCTCTCCCCCCCACTCTCTCTCCCCCACCCCCACTCTCTCTCTCCCCCCTCCCTCTCTATCCCTCTCTCTCCCTCTCTCTCTCTCTCTCTCTCTCTCTCTCTATCCCTCTCTCTCTCCCTCTACCTCTCGCTCTCCCCCCTACCTCTCTATCCCTCTCTCTCTCTCCCCCTCTCCATCTTTCTATCCACAGGTTGACTCAGTGGATAAAGCAGAATCAGCTCTGAGAGTCTCTGCAGACACGCTACACAGAACAGAGGGCTGGTTATCCTCTTCCATCACCCATAGCAACAAGAGTCTCTGGAGACACGCTACACAGAACACAAGGGCTGGTTATCCTCTTCCATCATCCATAGCAACAAGAGTCTCTGGAGACACGCTACACAGAACAGAGGGCTGGTTATCCTCTTCCATCACCCATAGCAACAAGAGTCTCTGGAGACACGCTACACAGAACAGAGGGCTGGTTATCTTCTTCCATCACCCATAGCAACAAGAATCTCTGGAGACACGCTACACAGAACAGAGGGTTGGTTATCTTCTTCCATCACCCATAGCAACAAGAGTCTTTGGAGATACGCTACACAGAACAACTTAAATGAGGTTTTCTGATTCACAATCCATTGTCTCCAGTGATCACATGGTCAACTATTCTGAGACACATTTACTAGTAATTAAGTTCAATACGACTTACATAAAGACACATACACACATATTTACACACTCAGACACACACGCTCTATCTTTCTGCTCTCTCTCTACTCCCCCACCTCTATCTCTCCCTCTCTCTGTCTCTACTCCACCCACCTGTCTCTCTCTCTTTCTGCTCTCTCTTTCTGCTCTCTCTCTCTCTCTGCTCTCTCTCTTTCTGTCTCTCTCTCTGCTCTCTCTTTCTGTATCTCTCTCTCTGCTCTCTCTTTCTGTCTCTCTCTTTCTGCTCTCTCTCTCTCTCTCTCTCTCTCTTTCTGCTCTCTCTCTGCTCTCTCTCTCTGCTCTCTCTTTCTGTCTCTCTCTTTCTGCTATCTCTCTCTCTCTCTCTTTCTGCTCTCTCTCTGCTCTCTCTCTGCTCTCTCTTTCTGTCTCTCTCTTTCTGCTCTCTCTCTCTTTCTGCTCTCTCTCTCTCTCTCTCTCCTCTCTCTCCTCTCTCTTTCTGCTCTCTCTCTCCTCTCTGTCTCTGCTCTCTCTTTCTGTATCTCTCTCTCTGCTCTCTCTTTCTGCTCTCTCTCTCAATTCAATTTAAGGGATTTATTGGCATGGGAAACATACGTTAATATTGCCAAAGCAAGTGAAGTACTGTAGATAATAAACAAAAGTGAAATAAACAATACAAATTAACAGTAAACATTACACTCACAGAAGTTTCAAAAGTATAGACATTACAAATGTCATATTATGTATATATACAGTGTTGTAACAATGTACAATTGGTTAAAGTACAAAAGGGAAAATAAATAAGCATAAATATGGGTTCTATTTACAATGGTGTGTGTGTTCTTCACTGGTTGCCCTTTTCTCGTGACAACAGGTCACACATCTTGCTGCTGTGATGGCACATTGTGGAATTTCACCCAGTAGATATGGGAGTTTATCAAAATTGGATTTGTTTTCGAATTCTTTGTGGATCTGTGTAATCTGAGGGAAATATAGACAGGTTTTTTACCTTGTCAGCTCAGGGATTCGATCTAGCAACCTTTCAGTTACTGGCCCAATGCTGTAACCAACCACTAGACTACCTGTCCCCACCTGCCTTTAGTTAAGGACTACTAAACCTGGGGGGGTTCTGTATAGTTTATCTTCAGGTGTGTTAACCAGACTACTCCTGAGCGCTCTAAGATCCAAATTAGAGAGGAGAGGGTCAGCTCAGCCTCTCAAAGGGTTGTATACCACACACACAAATACACACACATACCTGGCTGAGAGACCCTTAGCAACCCAAGACCCAAAGGCAGGTGAGGAGAGGTCGGAGGTTAAATGTCATCTATTGTCCAGCCAGCCTGACCTAACCTGCAGGAGGGGGCTGGTTAATTGTCCTCTATTGCTGAGGGGAGGGAGGGGGATGTAGGGAGGGAGGGAGGGAGGAGAGAAGGAGGGTGGGATTTAGGGAGGGGTTGGGTGAGGTCGTTTGTGTGTGTGTGAGGGGTGTGTTTCGAGAGGTGTATTGCTTGATGGTAAATCTAGTGGTAATTAAAAACTCTTACACACACACACACACACACACACAGACAGACAGACAGACAGACAGACAGACAGACAGACAGACAGACAGACAGACAGACAGACAGACAGACAGACAGACAGACAGACAGACAGACAGACAGACAGACAGACAGACAGACAGACAGACAGACAGACAGACAGACAGACAGACAGACAGACAGACAGACAGACAGACAGACTGACAGACAGACAGACAGACACACAGACACACACTGACCTCTGTCTAGCCTTAGTAGAATAAATCACCATGACTGTAGTATTGTGGATGCAGATCATTTCCTCCTCTGTTTACTCTGTGGGACTGAAGTCAGACGTTTACTAGGCTGGATATTGGATACACTATGGGAAGCACTGTGGTCAACACATACACTGAGACTGGGCCCTGAGAGCACTGTGGTCCACACATACACTGAGACTGGGCCCTGAGAGCACTGTGGTCAACACATACACTGAGACTGGGCCCTGAGAGCACTGTGGTCCACACATACACTGAGACTGGGCCCTGAGACCACTGTGGTCAACACATACACTGAGACTGGGCCCTGAGAGCACTGTGGTCCACACATACACTGAGACTGGGCCCTGAGAGCACTGTGGTCCACACATACACTGAGACTGGGCCCTGAGAGCACTGTGGTCAACACATACACTGAGACTGGGCCCTGAGAGCACTGTGGTCAACACATACACTGAGACTGGGCCCTGAGACCACTGTGGTCAACACATACACTGAGACTGGGCCCTGAGAACACTGTGATCATCACATACACTGAGACTGGGCCCTGAGAGCACTGTGGTCAACACATACACTGAGACTGGGCCCTGAGAGCACTGTGGTCAATACATACACTGACTCTGGGCCCTGAGAGCACTGTGGTCAACACATACACTGAGACTGGGCCCTGAGAGCACTGTGGTCCACACATACACTGAGACTGGGCCCTGAGAGCACTGTGGTCCACACATACACTGAGACTGGGCCCTGAGAGCACTGTGGTCAACACATACACTGAGACAGGGCCCTGAGAGCACTGTGGTCCACACATACACTGAGACTGGGCCCTGAGAGCACTGTGGTCAACACATACACTGAGACAGGGCCCTGAGAGCACTGTGGTCCACACATACACTGAGACTGGGCTCTGAGAGCACTGTGGAAGTAAGCCAGTCCTCTCAGTGTGTGTGTGTGTGTGTGTGTGTGTGTGTGTGTGTGTGTGTGTGTGTGTGTGTGTGTGTGTGTGTGTGTGTGTTCCCTCCTCCTTACTACTAGCAGTAAGGAATGTGTTGATTTAAACTACTCCCTCCTTGGGCCTTACATTAGATTGTGTTATAGAGACATGTCTGGACACTTAGCTAACTCACTTAACACTGAGGAGCTAATAACAGTCCTGAGGAGATAGTGAATAGCCAATAGAGGACTGAGCCTGGCAACACTGAGGAGATAGCAACAGTCCTGTGGAGATAGTAACAGTCCTGAGGAGATAGTAACAGTCCCGAGGAGATAGTAACAGTCCTGAAGAGATAGTAACAGTCCTGGGGAGATAGTGAATAGCCAATAGAGGACTGGGCCTGACAACACTTAGGAGCTAATAACAGTCCTGAGGAGATATTATTAACAGTCCTGAGGAGATAGTACCAGTCCTGGGGAGATAGTAACAGTCCTGAGGAAGATAGCAACAGTCCTGAGGAGATAGCAACAGTCCCGAGGAGATAGCAACAGTCCTGATGAGATAGTACCAGTCCTGAGGAGATAGTACCAGTCCTGAGGAGATAGTAACAGTCCTGAGGAGATAGTGACTGTACTGAGGAGATAGTAACAGTCCAGATGAGATAATATTAACAGTCCTGGGGAGATAGTAACAGTCCAGAGGAGATAGTACCAGTCCAGAGGAGATTGTACCAGTCCAGATGAGATAGTACCAGTCCTGAGGAGATAGTAACAGTCCTGATGAGGTAGTAAAAGTCCTGAGGAGGTAGTAACAGTCCAGAGGAGATTGTACCAGTCCAGAGGAGATAGTAACAGTCCTGAGGAGATAGTAACAGTCCAGAGGAGATAGTAACAGTCCAGAGGAGGTAGTAACAGTCCAGAGGAGGTAGTAACAGTCCAGAGGAGATAGTAACAGTCCTGAGGAGATAGTAACAGTCCAGAGGAGATAGTAACAGTCCTGAGGAGATAGTAACAGCCCAGAGGAGATAGTAACAGTCCTGAGGAGATAGTAACAGCCCAGAGGAGATAGTAACAGTCCTGAGGAGATAGTAACAGTCCAGAGGAGATAGTAACAGTCCAGAGGATGTAGTAACAGTCCTGAGGAGGTAGTAACAGTCCTGAGGAGATACTAACAGTCCAGAGGAGATAGTAACAGTCCAGAGGAGATAGCAACAGTGCTGAGGAGATAGCAACAGTCCAGAGGAGATAATGAATAGCCCATAGAGTACTGGGCCTGAGAAAACTAGTGAATATAGTAACTTTAAGTTGCTTTGGATATGGAGACAGACAGACAGACACCGTCAACAGATATCAAGCATATCACAGGAAACTGCCCAGGCGGACAGAGAGAGCGAGAGAGCGAGCGAGAGAGAGCGAGAGAGAGCGAGAGAGAGCGAGAGAGGGGGGGGGGACAGAAAGAGAGGGGGACAGAGAGAGGGGGGGCAGAGAGAGAGGGGGGACAGAGAGAGCGAGAGAGAGCGAGAGAGAGCGAGAGAGGGGGAACAGAGAGAGAGAGAGAGAGAGAGAGCGAGAAAGTGTGAAAAAGAGGCAATGTGACTGAATTCCCATAGACCCTATGACCCACATCTCCCACATCCCAAACACACTCAACCCACATCAGGGGCTCTTGGGACAGAGGGGTCTGGAGGGCCTCATTATAGATGTGGATTAATGTCACTGAGACTTTTCATGCTCTTAGAGATCTGTGTGTGTGTGTGTGTGTGTGTGTGTGTGTGTGTGTGTGTGTGTGTGTGTGTGTGTGTGTGTGTGTGTGTGTGTGTGTGTGTGTGTGTGTGTGTGTGTGTGTAGGGGGTTAGATGAGAGGGTCTGGAGTGGAGTGTCGAATGTGGTTCAGGGATTTAGGACTGTTCATTAAAAGTTGGCACAGGGAATGTCTGTGTGTGCGTGTTTGCCTTCCTGCGTGTGTTCGGTTTGAAGCTATGACTTCCCCAGTCCCGTCTGGTCCAGTGATAATGTGTTCAGTTTGAAGCCATGACTTCCCCAGTCCCATCTGGTCCAGTGATCATGTGTTCAGTTTGAAGCTATGACTTCCCCAGTCCCGTGGGGTCCAGTGACCATGTGTTCAGTTTGAAGCCATGACTTCCCCAGTCCCGTGAGGTCCAGTGACCATGTGTTCAGTTTGAAGCCATGACTTCCCCAGTCCCGTGGGGTCCAGTGACCATGTGTTCAGTTTGAAGCCATGACTTCCCCAGTCCCGTGGGGTCCAGTGACCATGTGTTCAGTTTGAAGCCATGACTTCCTCAGTCCCGTGGGGTCCAGTGACCATGTGTTCAGTTTGAAGCCATGACTTCCCCAGTCCCGTGGGGTCCAGTGACCATGTGTTCAGTTTGAAGCCATGACTTCCCCAGTCCCGTGGGGTCCAGTGACCATGTGTTCAGTTTGAAGCCATGACTTCCCCAGTCCCATCTGGTCCAGTGATCATGTGTTCAGTTTGAAGCCATGACTTCCCCAGTCCCGTGGGGTCCAGTGACCATGTGTTCAGTTTGAAGCCATGACTTCCCCAGTCCCGTGGGGTCCAGTGATCATGTGTTCAGTTTGAAGCCATGACTTCCCCAGTCCCATCTGGTCCAGTGATCATGTGTTCAGTTTGAAGCCATGACTTCCCCAGTCCCATGTGGTCCAGTGATCGTGTGTTCAGTTTGAAGCCATGACTTCCTCAGTCCCATCTGGTCCAGTGATCATGTGTTCAGTTTGAAGCCATGACTTCCCCAGTCCCATCTGGTCCAGTGATCATGTGTTCAGTTTGAAGCCATGACTTCCCCAGTCCAGTGATCGTGTGTTCAGTTTGAAGCCATGACTTCCCCAGTCCCATCTGGTCCAGTGATCATGTGTTCAGTTTGAAGCTATGACTTCCCCAGTCCCGTGGGGTCCAGTGACCATGTGTTCAGTTTGAAGCCATGACTTCCTCAGTCCCGTGGGGTCCAGTGACCATGTGTTCAGTTTGAAGCCATGACTTCCTCAGTCCCGTGGGGTCCAGTGACCATGTGTTCAGTTTGAAGCCATGACTTCCTCAGTCCCGTGGGGTCCAGCATGCTCAAAACACCTGTGTGTAATGGAAGGAGGACGCTATAAACGTGTTGTAACTGAAGAATACAGTCGGCTGTAACCGTGAGGAAACCAGTTAAAACAGTGTAGAGTGAAGTGTGTTTGATGTAATATGGAAGTGTGTTTGATGCAATATGGAAGTGTGTTTGATGTAATATGGAAGTGTGTTTGATGCAATATGGAAGTGTGTTTGATGCAATATGGAAGTGTGTTTGATGTAATATGGAAGTGTGTTTGATGTAATATGGAAGTGTGTTTGATGTAATATGGAAGTGTGTTTGAAGTGTGTTTGATGCAATATGGAAGTGTGTTTGATGTAATATGTGTTTTTGATGTAATATGGAAGTGTGTTTGATGTAATATGGAAGTGTGTTTGATGTAATATGGAAGTGTGTTTGATGTAATATGGAAGTGTGTTTGATGTAATATGGAAGTGTGTTTGATGTAATATGGAAGTGTGTTTGATGTAATGAAGTGTGTTTGATGTAATATGGAAGTGTGTTTGATGTAATATGGAAGTGTTTTGATGTAATATGGAAGTGTGTTTGATGTAATATGGAAGTGTGTTTGATGTAATATGGAAGTGTGTTTGATGTAATATGGAAGTGTGTTTGATGTAATATGGAAGTGTGTTTGATGTAATATGTTTTTGATGTAATATGGAAGTGTGTTTGATGTAATATGGAAGTGTGTTTGATGTAATATGGAAGTGTGTTTGATGTAATATGGAAGTGTGTTTGATGTAATATGGAAGTGTGTTTGATGTAATATGGAAGTGTGTTTGATGTAATATGGAAGTGTGTTTGATGTAATATGGAAGTGTGTTTGATGTAATATGGAAGTGTGTTTGATTTGATGTGGAAGTGTGTTTGATGTAATATGGAAGTGTGTTTGATGTAATATGGAAGTGTGTTTGATGTAATATGGAAGTGTGTTTGATGTAATATGGAAGTGTGTTTGATGAATATGGAAGTGTGTTTGATGTAATATGGAAGTGTGTTTGATGTTTGATGTAATATGGAAGTGTGTTTGATGCAATATATGGAAGTGTGTTTGATGTAATATGGAAGTGTGTTTGATGTAATATGGAAGTGTGTTTGATGTAATATGGAAGTGTGTTTGATGTAATATGTTTGATTTGTAATATGGAAGTGATGTTATGGAAGTGTGTTTGATGTAATATGGAAGTGTGTTTGATGTAATTGATGGAAGTGTGTTTGATGTAATATGGAAGTGTGTTTGATGTAATATGGAAGTGTTTGATGTAATATGGAAGTGTGTTTGATGTAATATGGAAGTGTGTTTGATGCAATATGGAAGTGTGTTTGATGTAATATGGAAGTGTGTTTGATGTAATATGGAAGTGTTTGATGTAATATGGAAGTGTGTTTGATGTAATATGGAAGTGTGTTTGATGTAATATGGAAGTGTGTTTGATGTAATATGGAAGTGTGTTTGATGATGGAAGTGTGTTTGATGTAATATGGAAGTGTTTGATTATGGAAGTGTGTTTGATGTAATATGGAAGTGTGTTTGATGTGGAAGTGTGTTTGATGTAATATGGAAGTGTGTTTGATGTAATATGGAAGTGTGTTTGATGTAATATGGAAGTGTGTTTGATGTAATATGGAAGTGTGTTTGATGTAATATGAAGTGTGTTTGATGTAATATGGAAGTGTGTTTGATGTAATATGGAAGTGTGTTTGATGTAATATGGAAGTGTGTTTGATGTAATATGGAAGTGTGTTTGATGTAATATGGAAGTGTGTTTGATGTAATATGGAAGTGTGTTTGATGTAATATGGAAGTGTGTTTGATGTAATATGTAAGTGTGTTTGATGTAATATGGAAGTGTGTTTGATGGAAGTGTGTTTGATGGAAGTGTGTTTGATGTTGATGTGTTTGATGTAATATGATGTAAGTGTGTTTGATGTAATATGGAAGTGTGTTTGATGTAATATGGAAGTGTGTTTGATGTAATGTGTTTGATGGAAGTGTGTTTGATGTAATATGGAAGTGTGTTTGATGTAAATATGGAAGTGTGTTTGATGTAATATGGAAGTGTGTTTGATGTAATATGGAAGTGTGTTTGATGGAAGTGTGTTTGATGTAATATGGAAGTGTGTTTGATGTAATATGGAAGTGTGTTTGATGTAATATGGAAGTGTGTTTGATGTAATATGGAAGTGTGTTTGATGTAATATGGAAGTGTGTTTGATGTAATATGGAAGTGTGTTTGATGTAATATGGAAGTGTGTTTGATGTAAGTGTGTTTGATGTAAGTGTGTTTGATGTAATATGGAAGTGTGTTTGATGTAATATGGAAGTGTGTTTGATGTAATATGGAAGTGTGTTTGATGGAAGTGTGTTTGATGGAAGTGTGTTTGATGTAATATGGAAGTGTGTTTGATGTAATATGGAAGTGTGTTTGATGTAATATGGAAGTGTGTTTGATGTAATATGGAAGTGTGTTTGATGTAATATGGAAGTGTGTTTGATGGAAGTGTGTTTGATGTAATATGGAAGTGTGTTTGATGGAAGTGTGTTTGATGTAATGGGAAGTGTTTGATGTAATGATGGAAGTGTGTTTGATGTAATATGGAAGTGTGTTTGATGTAATATGGAAGTGTGTTTGATGTAATATGGAAGATGTGTTTGGAAGTGTGTTTGATGTAATATGGAAGTGTGTTTGATGTAATATGTGTTTGATGTAATATGGAAGTGTGTTTGATGGAAGTGTGTTGATGTAATGGGAAGTGTGTTTGATGTAATATGGAAGTGTGTTTGATGTAATATGGAAGTGTGTTTGATGTAATATGGAAGTGATGGAAGTGTGTTTGATGTAATATGGAAGTGTGTTTGATGTAATATGGAAGTGTGTTTGATGTGGAAGTGTGTTTGATGTAATATGGAAGTGTGTTTGATGTAATATGGAAGTGTGTTTGATGTAATATGGAAGTGTGTTTGATGGAATGTAATATGGAAGTGTGTGATGTAATATGGAAGTGTGTTTGATGTAATATGGAAGTGTGTTTGATGTAATATGGAAGTGTGTTTGATGTAATATGGAAGTGTGTTTGATGGAAGTGTGTTTGATGTAATATGGAAGTGTGTTTGATGTAATATGGAAGTGTGTTTGATGGAAGTGTGTTTGATGTATAAGTGTGTTTGATGTAAGTGTGTTTGATGTGTTTGATGGAAGTGTTTGATGTAATATGGAAGTGTGTTTGATGATGTGTAATATGGAAGTGTGTTTGATGTAATATGGAAGTGTGTTTGATGTAATATGGAAGTGTGTTTGATGGAAGTGTGTTTGATGTAATATGGAAGTGTGTTTGATGTAATATGGAAGTGTGTTTGATGATGGAAGTGTGTTTGTTTGAAGTGTGTTTGATATGGAAGTGTGTTTGATGTAATATGGAAGTGTGTTTGATGTAATATGGAAGTGTGTTTGATGTAATATGGAAGTGTGTTTGATGTAATATGGAAGTGTGTTTGATGTAATATGGAAGTGTGTTTGATGTAATATGGAAGTGTGTTTGATGTAATATGGAAGTGTGTTTGATGTAATATGGAAGTGTGTTTGATGTAATATGGAAGTGTGTTTGATGTAATATGGAAGTGTGTTTGATGTAATATGGAAGTGATGTTTGTTTGATAATATGGAAGTGTGTTTGATGTAATATGGAAGTGTGTTTGATGGAAGTGTGTTTGATAATATGAAGTGTGTTTGATGTAATATGGAAGTGTGTTTGATGTAAAGTGTGTTTGAAAGTGTGTTTGATGTAATATGGAAGTGTGTTTGATGTAATATGGAAGTGTGTTTGATGTAATGTTTTGATGTAATATGAAGTGTGTTTGATGTAATATGGAAGTGTGTTTGATGTAATATGGAAGTGTGTTTGATGTAATATGGAAGTGTGTTTGATGGAAGTGTGTTTGATGTAATATGGAAGTGTGTTTGATGTAATATGGAAGTGTGTTTGATGTAATATGGAAGTGTGTTTGATGTAATATGGAAGTGTGTTTGATGTAATATGGAAGTGTGTTTGATGTAATATGGAAGTGTGTTTGATGTAATATGGAAGTGTGTTTGATGGGAAGTGTGTTTGATGTAATATGGAAGTGTGTTTGATGTAATATGGAAGTGTGTTTGATGTAATATGGAAGTGTGTTTGATGTAATGGATGTGTTTGATGTAATATGTGTGTTTGATGTAATATGGAAGTGTGTTTGATGTAATATGGAAGTGTGTTTGATGTAATATGGAAGTGTGTTTGATGTAATATGGAAGTGTGTTTGATGTAATATGTAAGTGTGTTTGATGTAATATGGAAGTGTGTTTGATGTAATATGGAAGTGTGTTTGATGTAATATGGAAGTGTGTTTGATGTAATATGGAAGTGTGTTTGATGTAATATGGAAGTGTGTTTGATGTAATATGGAAGTGTGTTTGATGTAAGTGTGTTTGATGTAATATGGAAGTGTGTTTGATGTAATATGGAAGTGTGTTTGATGTAATATGAAGTGTGTTTGATGTAATATGGAAGTGTGTTTGATGTAAGTGTGTTTGATGGAAGTGTGTTTGATGTAATATGGAAGTGTGTTTGATGTAATATGGAAGTGTGTTTGATGTAATATGGAAGTGTGTTTGATGTAATATGGAAGTGTGTTTGATGTAATATGTTTTGATGAAGTGTGTTTGATGTAATATGGAAGTGTGTTTGATGTAATATGGAAGTGTGTTTGATGTAATATGGAAGTGTGTTTGATGTAATATGGAAGTGTGTTTGATGTAATATGAAGTGTGTTTGATGTAATATGGAAGTGTGTTTGATGTAATATGGAAGTGTGTTTGATGTAATATGGAAGTGTGTTTGATGTAATATGGAAGTGTGTTTGATGTAATATGGAAGTGTGATTTGATGGAAGTGTGTTTGATGTAATATGAAGTGTGTTTGATGTAATATGGAAGTGTGTTTGATGTAATATGGAAGTGTGTTTGATGTAATATGGAAGTGTGTTTGATGTAATATGGAAGTGTGTTTGATGTAATATGGAAGTGTGTTTGATGTAATATGGAAGTGTGTTTGATGTAATATGGAAGTGTGTTTGATGTAAGTGTGTTTGATGTAAGTGTGTTTGATGTAATATGGAAGTGTGTTTGATGTAATATGGAAGTGTGTTTGATGTAATATGGAAGTGTGTTTGATGTAATATGGAAGTGTGTTTGATGTAATATGGAAGTGTGTTTGATGTAATATGGAAGTGTGTTTGATGTAATATGGAAGTGTGTTTGATGTAATATGGAAGTGTGTTTGATGTAATATGTTTGATGTAATATGTGTGTTTGATGTAATATGGAAGTGTGTATGATGTAATATGGAAGTGTGTTTGATGTAATATGGAAGTGTGTTTGATGTAATATGGAAGTGTGTTTGATGTAATATGGAAGTGTGTTTGATGTAATATGGAAGTGTGTTTGATGTAATATGGAAGTGTGTTTGATGTAATATGGAAGTGTGTTTGATGTAATATGGAAGTGTGTTTGATGTAATATGGAAGTGTTTTGATGTAATATGGAAGTGTGTTTGATGTTTGATGTAATATGTGTGTTTGATGTAATATGGAAGTGTGTTTGATGTAATATGGAAGTGTGTTTGATGTAATATGGAAGTGTGTTTGATGTAATATGGAAGTGTGTTTGATGTAATATGGAAGTGTGTTTGATGTAATATGGAAGTGTGTTTGATGTAATATGGAAGTGTGTTTGATGTAATATGGAAGTGTGTTTGATGTAATATGGAAGTGTGTTTGATGGAAGTGTGTTTGATGGAAGTGTGTTTGATGGAAGTGTGTTTGATGTAATATGGAAGTGTGTTTGATGTAAGTGTGTTTGATGTAAGTGTGTTTGATGCAATATGGAAGTGTGTTTGATGTAATATGGAAGTGTGTTTGATGTAATATGGAAGTGTGTTTGATGTAATATGGAAGTGTGTTTGATGTAATATGGAAGTGTGTTTGAATATGGAAGTGTGTTTGATGTAATATGGAAGTGTGTTTGATGTAATGTGTTTGATGGAAGTGTGTTTGATGTAATATGGAAGTGTGTTTTTGATGTAATATGGAAGTGTGTTTGATGTAATATGGAAGTGTGTTTGATGTAATATGGAAGTGTGTTTGATGTAATATGGAAGTGTGTTTGATGTAATATGGAAGTGTGTTTGATGTAATATGGAAGTGTGTTTGATGTAATGTGGAAGTGTGTTTGATGTAATATGGAAGTGTGTTTGATGTAATATGGAAGTGTGTTTGATGTAATATGGAAGTGTGTTTGATGGAAGTGTGTTTGATGTAATATGGAAGTGTGTTTGATGTAATATGGAAGTGTGTTTGATGTAATATGGAAGTGTGTTTGATGTAATATGGAAGTGTGTTTGATGTAATATGGAAGTGTGTTTGATGTGGAAGTGTGTTTGATGGGAAGTGTGTTTGATGTAATATGGAAGTGTGTTTGATGTAATATGGAAGTGTGTTTGATGTAATATGGAAGTGTGTTTGATGTAATAAGTGTGTTTGATGTAATATGGAAGTGTGTTTGATGTAATAAAGTGTTTGATGATGGAAGTGTGTTTGATGTAATATGGAAGTTTGATGTAATTGTGATGTTTATGGAAGTGTGTTTGATGTAATATGGAAGTGTGTTTGATGTAATATGGAAGTGTGTTTGATGGAAGTGTGTTTGATGTGTGTTTGATGTAATATGGAAGTGTGTTTGATGTAATATGGAAGTGTGTTTGATGTAATATGGAAGTGTGTTTGATGTAATATGGAAGTGTGTTTGATGTAATATGGAAGTGTGTTTGATGTAATATGGAAGTGTGTTTGATGTAATATGGAAGTGTGTTTGATGTAATATGGAAGTGTGTTTGATGTAATATGGAAGTGTGTTTGATGTAAGTGTGTTTGATGTAATATGGAAGTGTGTTTGATGTAATATGGAAGTGTGTTTGATGGAAGTGTGTTTGATGTAATATGGAAGTGTGTTTGATGTAATATGGAAGTGTGTTTGATGTAATATGGAAGTGTGTTTGATGTAGTGTGTTTTGATGTAATATGGAAGTGTGTTTGATGTAATATGGAAGTGTGTTTGATGGAAGTGTGTTTGATGGAAGTGTGTTTGATGTAATATGGAAGTGTGTTTGATGTAATATGGAAGTGTGTTTGATGTAATATGGAAGTGTGTTTGATGTAATATGGAAGTGTGTTTGATGTAATATGGAAGTGTGTTTGATGTAATATGGAAGTGTGTTTGATGTAATATGGAAGTGTGTTTGATGTAATATGGAAGTGTGTTTGATGTAATATGGAAGTGTGTTTGATGGAAAGTGTGTTTGATGTAATATGGAAGTGTGTTTGATGGGAAGTGTGTTTGATGTAATATGGAAGTGTGTTTGATGTAATATGGAAGTGTGTTTGATGTAATATGGAAGTGTGTTTGATGTAATATGGAAGTGTGTTTGATGTAATATGGAAGTGTGTTTGATGTAATATGGAAGTGTGTTTGATGTAATATGGAAGTGTGTTTGATGTAATATGGAAGTGTGTTTGATGTAATATGGAAGTGTGTTTGATGTAATATGAAGTGTGTTTGATGTAATATGGAAGTGTGTTTGATGGAATATGGAAGTGTGTTTGATGTAATATGGAAGTGTGTTTGATGTAATATGGAAGTGTGTTTGATGGGAAGTGTGTTTGATGTAATATGGAAGTGTGTTTGATGTAATATGGAAGGATGGAAGTGTTTTGATGTAATATGGAAGTGTGTTTGATGTAATATGGAAGTGTGTTTGATGTAATATGGAAGTGTGTTTGATGGAAGTGTGTTTGATGTAATATGGAAGTGTGTTTGATGTGTGTTTGATGGAAGTGTGTTTGATGTAATATGGAAGTGTGTTTGATGTAATATGGAAGTGTGTTTGATGCAATATGGAAGTGTGTTTGATGTAATATGGAAGTGTGTTTGATGTAATATGGAAGTGTGTTTGATGTAATATGGAAGTGTGTTTGATGTAATATGGAAGTGTGTTTGATGTAATATGGAAGTGTGTTTGATGTAATATGGAAGTGTGTTTGATGAAGTGATGTAAGTGTGTTTGATGTAATATGGAAGTGTGTTTGATGCAATATGTTTGATGTAATGTGAAGTGTGTTTGATGTAATATGGAAGTGTGTTTGATGTGTTTGATGTAATATGGAAGTGTGTTTGATGTAATATGGAAGTGTGTTTGATGTAATATGGAAGTGTGTTTGATGTAATATGGAAGTGTGTTTGATGGAAGTGTGTTTGATGTAATATGGAAGTGTGTTTGATGTAATATGGAAGTGTGTTTGATGTAATATGGAAGTGTGTTTGATGTAATATGGAAGTGTGTTTGATGTAATATGGAAGTGTGTTTGATGTAATATGGAAGTGTGTTTGATGTAATATGGAAGTGTGTTTGATGTAATATGGAAGTGTGTTTGATGTAATATGGAAGTGTGTTTGATTTGATGTGTTTGATGGAAGTGTGTTTGATGTAATATGAAGTGTGTTTGATGTAATATGGAAGTGTGTTTGATGTAATATGGAAGTGTGTTTGATGTAATATGGAAGTGTGTTTGATGTTGTGATGTAATATGGAAGTGTGTTTGATGTAATATGTGTGTTTGATGTAATGTGGAAGTGTGTTTGATGTAATATGGAAGTGTGTTTGATGTAATATGGAAGTGTGTTTGATGTAATATGGAAGTGTGTTTGATGTAATGTGTTTGATGTAATATGTGTTTGATGTAATGTAATATGGAAGTGTTTTGATGTAATATGGAAGTGTGTTTGATGTAATATGGAAGTGTGTTTGATGTAATATGGAAGTGTGTTTGATGTAATATGGAAGTGTGTTTGATGTAATATGGAAGTGTGTTTGATGTAATATGGAAGTGTGTTTGATGTAAGTGTGTTTGATGTAAGTGTGTTTGATGTAATATGGAAGTGTGTTTGATGTAATATGGAAGTGTGTTTGATGTAATATGGAAGTGTGTTTGATGTAATATGGAAGTGTGTTTGATGGAAATATGGAAGTGTGTTTGATGTAATATGGAAGTGTGTTTGATGGAAGTGTGTTTGATGTAATATGGAAGTGTGTTTGATGTAATATGAAGTGTGTTTGATGTGTGTTTGAATATGGAAGTGTGTTTGATGTAATATGGAAGTGTGTTTGATGTATGGAAGTGATGTAAGTGTGTTTGATGTAATATGGAAGTGTGTTTGATGTAATATGGAAGTGTGTTTGATGTAATATGGAAGTGTGTTTGATGTGTGTTTGAATATGGAAGTGTGTTTGATGTAATATGGAAGTGTGTTTGATGTAAGTGTGTTTGATGTAATATGTGTGTTTGATGTAAGTGTTTGATGTAATATGGAAGTGTGTTTGATGTAATATGGAAGTGTGTTTGATGGAAGTGTGTTTGATGTAATGTGGAAGTGTGTTTGATGTAATATGGAAGTGTGTTTGATGGAAGTGTGTTTGATGTAATATGGAAGTGTGTTTGATGTAATATGGAAGTGTGTTTGATGGAATATGTGATGTAATATGGAAGTGTGTTTGATGTAATATGGAAGTGTGTTTGATGTAATATGGAAGTGTGTTTGATGTAATATGGAAGTGTTTGATGTAATATGGAAGTGTGTTTGATGTAATATGGAAGTGTGTTTGATGGAAGTGTGTTTGATGTAATATGGAAGTGTGTTTGATGTAATATGGAAGTGTGTTTGATGTAATATGGAAGTGTGTTTGATGTAATATGGAAGTGTGTTTGATGTAATATGTTTGATGTATGGAAGTGTTTGATGATGTAATATGGAAGTGTGTTTGATGTATGGAATATGGATGGAAGTGTGTTTGATGTAATATGGAAGTGTGTTTGATGTAATATGGAAGTGTGTTTGATGTAATATGGAAGTGTGTTTGATGTAATATGGAAGTGTGTTTGATGTAATATGGAAGTGTGTTTGATGGAAGTGTGTTTGATGTAATATGGAAGTGTGTTTGATGTAATATGGAAGTGTGTTTGATGTAATATGGAAGTGTGTTTGATGTAATATGTAATGTGGAAGTGTGTTTGATGGAAGTGTGTTTGATGTAATATGGAAGTGTGTTTGATGTAATATGGAAGTGTGTTTGATGTAATATGGAAGTGTGTTTGATGTAATATGGAAGTGTGTTTGATGTAATATGGAAGTGTGTTTGATGTAAGTGTGTTTGATGGAAGTGTGTTTGATGTAATATGGAAGTGTGTTTGATGTAATATGGAAGTGTGTTTGATGTAAGTGTGTTTGATGTAATATGGAAGTGTGTTTGATGTAATATGGAAGTGTGTTTGATGTAATATGGAAGTGTGTTTGATGTAATATGGAAGTGTGTTTGATGCAATATGGAAGTGTGTTTGATGTAATATGGAAGTGTGTTTGATGTAAGTGTGTTTGATGTAATATGGAAGTGTGTTTGATGTAAGTGTGTTTGATGTAATATGGAAGTGTGTTTGATGTAAGTGTGTTTGATGTAATATGGAAGTGTGTTTGATGTAAGTGTGTTTGATGGAAGTGTGTTTGATGTAATATGGAAGTGTGTTTGATGTAATATGGAAGTGTGTTTGATGGAAGTGTGTTTGATGTAATATGGAAGTGTGTTTGATGTAATATGGAAGTGTGTTTGATGTAATATGGAAGTGTGTTGATGTATGGAAGTGTGTTTGATGGGAAGTGTGTTTGATGTAATATGGAAGTGTGTTTGATGTAATATGGAAGTGTGTTTGATGTAATATGGAAGTGTGTTTGATGTAATATGGAAGTGTGTTTGATGCAATATGGAAGTGTGTTTGATGTAATATGGAAGTGTGTTTGATGTAATATGGAAGTGTGTTTGATGTAATATGGAAGTGTGTTTGATGTAATATGGAAGTGTGTTTGATGTAATATGGAAGTGTGTTTGATGTAATATGGAAGTGTGTTTGATGTAATATGGAAGTGTGTTTGATGTAATATGGAAGTGTTTGTGATGTAATATGGAAGTGTGTTTGATGTATGGAAGTGTGTTTGATGTAATATGTAAGTGTGTTTGATGTAATATGGAAGTGTGTTTGATGGAAGTGTGTTTGATGTATATGGAAGTGTGTTTGATGTAGTGTGTTTGATATGGAAGTGTGTTTGATGTAATATGGAAGTGTGTTTGATGTAATATGGAAGTGTGTTTGATGTATGTAATATGGAAGTGTGTTTGATGTAATATGGAAGTGTGTTTGATGTAATATGGAAGTGTGTTTGATGTAATATGGAAGTGTGTTTGATGTAATATGGAAGTGTGTTTGATGTAATATGGAAGTGTGTTTGATGGAAGTGTGTTTGATGTAATGTGGAAGTGTGTTTGATGTAATATGGAAGTGTGTTTGATGTAATGTGGAAGTGTGTTTGATGGAAGTGTGTATGATGTAATATGGAAGTGTGTTTGATGTAATATGGAAGTGTGTTTGATGTAATATGGAAGTGTGTTTGATGTAATATGGAAGTGTGTTTGATGTAAGTGTGTTTGATGTAATATGGAAGTGTGTTTGATGTAATATGGAAGTGTGTTTGATGTAAGTGTGTTTGATGTAATGGAAGTGTGTTTGATGAATATGGAAGTGTGTTTGATGTAATATGGAAGTGTGTTTGATGTAATATGGAAGTGTGTTTGATGTAATATGGAAGTGTGTTTGATGTAATAATATGGAAGTGTGTTTGATGTAATATGGAAGTGTGTTTGATGTAAGTGTGTTTGTATGGAAGTGTGTTTGATGTGTTTGATGTAATATGGAAGTGTGTTTGATGTAATATGGAAGTGTGTTTGATGTAATATGGAAGTGTGTTTGATGTAATATGGAAGTGTGTTTGATGTAATATGGAAGTGTGTTTGAATATGGAAGTGTGTTTGAAATATGTGTGTTTGATGTAATATGGAAGTGTGTTTGATGTAATATGTGTGTTTTGATGTAATATGGAAGTGTGTTTGATGTAATATGGAAGTGTGTTTGATGTAATATGGAAGTGTGTTTGATGCAATATGATGGAAGTGTGTTTGATGTAATATGGAAGTGTGTTTGATGTAATATGGAAGTGTGTTTGATGTAATATGGAAGTGTGTTTGATGTAATATGGAAGTGTGTTTGATGTAATATGGAAGTGTGTTTGATGTAATATGGAAGTGTTTGATTTGATGTAATATGGAAGTGTGTTTGATGGAAGTGTGTTTGATGTAATATGGAAGTGTGTTTGATGTAATATGGAAGTGTGTTTGATGTAATATGGAAGTGTGTTTGATGTAATATGGAAGTGTGTTTGATGTAATATGGAAGTGTGTTTGATGTAATATGGAAGTGTGTTTGATGTAATATGGAAGTGTGTTTGATGTAATATGGAAGTGTGTTTGATGTAATATGGAAGTGTGTTTGATGTAATATGGAAGTGTGTTTGATGTAATATGGAAGTGTGTTTGATGGAAGTGTGTTTGATGTAATATGGAAGTGTGTTTGATGTAATATGGAAGTGTGTTTGATGTAATATGGAAGTGTGTTTGATGTAATATGGAAGTGTGTTTGATGTAATATGGAAGTGTGTTTGATGTAATATGGAAGTGTGTTTGATGTAATATGGAAGTGTGTTTGATGTAATATGGAAGTGTGTTTGATGGAAGTGTGTTTGATGTAATATGGAAGTGTGTTTGATGTAATATGGAAGTGTGTTTGATGGAAGTGTGTTTGATGTAATATGGAAGTGTGTTTGATGTAATATGGAAGTGTGTTTGATGGAAGTGTGTTTGATGTAATATGGAAGTGTGTTTGATGTATGGATATGATGAAGTGTGTTTGATGGAAGTGTGTTTGATGTAATATGGAAGTGTGTTTGATGTAATATGGAAGTGTGTTTGATGTAATATGGAAGTGTGTTTGATGTAATATGGAAGTGTGTTTGATGTAATGGATGTGTTTGATGTAAGTGTGTTTGATGTAATATGGAAGTGTGTTTGATGTAATATGGAAGTGTGTTTGATGTAATATGGAAGTGTGTTTGATGTAATATGGAAGTGTGTTTGATGTAATATGGAAGTGTGTTTGATGTAATATGGAAGTGTGTTTGATGGAAGTGTGTTTGATGGAAGTGTGTTTGATGTAATATGGAAGTGTGTTTGATGTAATATGGAAGTGTGTTTGATGTAAGTGTGTTTGATGTAATATGGAAGTGTGTTTGATGTAATATGGAAGTGTGTTTGATGTAATATGGAAGTGTGTTTGATGTAATATGGAAGTGTGTTTGATGTAATATGGAAGTGTGTTTGATGTAATATGGAAGTGTGTTTGATGTAATATGAAGTGTGTTTGATGTATGTAATATGGAAGTGTGTTTGATGATGTGTTTGATGTAATGGAAGTGTGTTTGATGTAATATGGAAGTGTGTTTGATGTAATATGGAAGTGTGTTTGATGTAATATGAAGTGTAATTGATGGAAGTGTGTTTTGATGTATGTAATATGGAAGTGTGTTTGATGTAATATGGAAGTGTGTTTGATGTAATATGGAAGTGTGTTTGATGTAATATGGAAGTGTGTTTGATGTAATATGGAAGTGTGTTTGATGTAATATGGAAGTGTGTTTGATGTAATATGGAAGTGTGTTTGATGATGTAAGTGTTTTGATGTAATATGGAAGTGTGTTTGATGTAATATGGAAGTGTGTTTGATGTAATATGGAAGTGTGTTTGATGTAATATGGAAGTGTGTTTGATGGAAGTGTGTTTGATGTAATATGGAAGTGTGTTTGATGTAATATGGAAGTGTGTTTGATGTAATATGGAAGTGTGTTTGATGGAAGTGTGTTTGATGTAATATGGAAGTGTGTTTGATGTAATATGGAAGTGTGTTTGATGTAATATGGAAGTGTGTTTGATGGAAGTGTGTTTGATGGAAGTGTGTTTGATGTAATATGGAAGTGTGTTTGATGTAATATGGAAGTGTGTTTGATGTAATATGGAAGTGTGTTTGATGTAATATGGAAGTGTGTTTGATGTAATATGGAAGTGTGTTTGATGTAATATGTAAGTGTGTTTGATGTAATATGGAAGTGTGTTTGATGTAAGTGTGTTTGATGGAAGTGTGTTTGATGTAATATGGAAGTGTGTTTGATGTAATATGGAAGTGTGTTTGATGGAAGTGTGTTTGATGTAATATGGAAGTGTGTTTGATGTAATATGGAAGTGTGTTTGATGTAATATGGAATGGAAGTGTGTTTGATGGAAGTGTGTTTGATGTGTGTTTGAATATGGAAGTGTGTTTGATGTAATATGGAAGTGTTTTGATGTAATATGGAAGTGTGTTTGATGGAAGTGTGTTTGATGTAATATGGAAGTGTGTTTTGATGGAAGTGTGTTTGATGTAATATGGAAGTGTGTTTGATGTAATATGGTGTGTTTGATGTAAGTGTGTTTGATGTAATATGTAATATGAAGTGTGTTTGATGTAATATGGAAGTGTGTTTGATGTAATATGGAAGTGTGTTTGATGTAATATGGAAGTGTGTTTGATGTAATATGGAAGTGTGTTTGATGTAATGTGTTTGATGGAAGTGTGTTTGATGTAATGTGGAAGTGTGTTTGATGTAATATGGAAGTGTGTTTGATGTGTTTTGATGTAATATGGAAGTGTGTTTGATGTAATATGGAAGTGTGTTTGATGTAATGGAAGTGTGTTTGATGTAATATGAAGTGTGTTTGATGTAATATGGAAGTGTGTTTGATGTAATATGGAAGTGTGTTTGATGTAATATGGAAGTGTGTTTGATGTAATATGGAAGTGTGTTTGATGGAAGTGTGTTTGATGTAATATGGAAGTGTGTTTGATGTAATATGGAAGTGTGTTTGATGTAATATGGAAGTGTGTTTGATGGAAGTGTGTTTGATGTAATATGGAAGTGTGTTTGATGTAATATGGAAGTGTGTTTGATGGAAGTGTGTTTGATGTAATATGGAAGTGTGTTTGATGTAATGGAAGTGTGTTTGAAGTGTGTTTGATGTAATATGGAAGTGTGTTTGATGTAATATGGAAGTGTGTTTGATGGAAGTATGGAAGTATGGAAGTGTGTTTGATGTAATATGAAGTGTGTTTGATGTAATATGGAAGTGTGTTTGATGGAAGTGTGTTTGATGTAATGTGTTTGATGTAATATGGAAGTGTGTTTGATGTAATATGGAAGTGTGTTTGATGTAATATGTAAGTGTGTTTTGATGTAATATGGAAGTGTGTTTGATGTAATATGGAAGTGTGTTTGATGTAAGTGTGTTTGATGTAATATGGAAGTGTGTTTGATGTAAGTGTGTTTGAAGTGTGTTTGATGGAAGTGTGTTTGATGTAATATGAAGTGTGTTTGATGTAATATGGAAGTGTGTTTGATGGAAGTGTGTTTGATGTAATATGGAAGTGTGTTTGATGTAATATGGAAGTGTGTTTGATGTAAGTGTGTTTGATGTAATATGGAAGTGTGTTTGATGTAAGTGTGTTTGATGGAAGTGTGTTTGATGTAATATGGAAGTGTGTTTGATGTAATATGGAAGTGTGTTTGATGTAATATGGAAGTGTGTTTGATTTATGGAAGTGTGTTTGATGTAATATGGAAGTGTGTTTGATGTGTTTGATGTAATATGGAAGTGTGTTTGATGTAATATGGAAGTGTGTTTGATGTAATATGGAAGTGTGTTTGATGTAATATGGAAGTGTGTTTGATGTAATATGGAAGTGTGTTTGATGTAATATGGAAGTGTGTTTGATGTAATATGGAAGTGTGTTTGATGTAATATGTAAGTGTGTTTGATGTAATATGGAAGTGTGTTTGATGGAAGTGTGTTTGATGGAAGTGTGTTTGATGGAAGTGTGTTTGATGTAATATGGAAGTGTGTTTGATGGAAGTGTGTTTGATGTAATATGGAAGTGTGTTTGATGTAATATGGAAGTGTGTTTGATGGAAGTGTGTTTGATGTAATATGGAAGTGTGTTTGATGGAAGTGTGTTTGATGTAATATGGAAGTGTGTTTGATGTAATATGGAAGTGTGTTTGATGTAATATGGAAGTGTGTTTGATGTAATATGGAAGTGTGTTTGATGTAATATGGAAGTGTGTTTGATGGAAGTGTGTTTGATGTAATATGGAAGTGTGTTTGATGTAATATGGAAGTGTGTTTGATGTAATATGGAAGTGTGTTTGATGTAATATGGAAGTGTGTTTGATGTAATATGGAAGTGTGTTTGATGTAAGTGTGTTTGATGTAATATGGAAGTGTGTTTGATGTAATATGGAAGTGTGTTTGATGTAATATGGAAGTGTGTTTGATGGAAGTGTGTTTGATGTAATATGGAAGTGTGTTTGATGTAATATGGAAGTGTGTTTGATGTAATATGGAAGTGTGTTTGATGTAATATGGAAGTGTGTTTGATGGAAGTGTGTTTGATGTAATATGGAAGTGTGTTTGATGTAATATGGAAGTGTGTTTGATGTAATATGGAAGTGTGTTTGATGTAATATGGAAGTGTGTTTGATGGAAGTGTGTTTGATGTAATATGGAAGTGTGTTTTTGATGTAATATGGAAGTGTGTTTGATGTAATATGGAAGTGTGTTTGATGTAATATGGAAGTGTGTTTGATGTAATATGGAAGTGTGTTTGATGTAAGTGTGTTTGATGTAATATGGAAGTGTGTTTGATGTAAGTGTGTTTGATGGAAGTGTGTTTGATGGAAGTGTGTTTGATGTAATATGGAAGTGTGTTTGATGTAATATGGAAGTGTGTTTGATGTAATATGGAAGTGTGTTTGATGTATGGAAGTGTGTTTGATGGAAGTGTGTTTGATGTAATATGGAAGTGTGTTTGATGTAATATAATATGGAAGTGTGTTTGATGTAATATGGAAGTGTTTTGATGTAATATGGAAGTGTGTTTGATGTGTTGATGTAATATGGAAGTGTGTTTGATGTAATATGGAAGTGTGTTTGATGTAATATGGAAGTGTGTTTGATGTAATATGGAAGTGTGTTTGATGTAATATGGAAGTGTGTTTGATGTAGTGTGTTTGATGTAATATGGAAGTGTGTTTGATGTAATATGGAAGTGTGTTTGATGTAATATGGAAGTGTGTTTGATGTAATATGAAGTGTGTTTGATGTAATATGGAAGTGTGTTTGATGGAAGTGTGTTTGATGTAATATGGAAGTGTGTTTGAATGGAAGTGTGTTTGATGTAATATGGAAGTGTGTTTGATGTAATATGGAAGTGTGTTTGATGTAATATGAAGTGTGTTTGATGTAATAAGTGTGTTTGATGGAAGTGTGTTTGATGTAATATGTGTAATATGGAAGTGTGTTTGATGTAATATGGAAGTGTGTTTGATATGGAAGTGTGTTTGATGTAATATGGAAGTGTGTTTGATGTAATATGTTTGTGTAATTGATGGAAGTGTGTTTGATGTAATATGGAAGTGTGTTTGATGTAATATTGATGTAATATGGAAGTGTGTTTGATGTAATATGGAAGTGTGTTTGATGTATAAGTGTGTTTGATGTAATATGGAAGTGTGTTTGATGTAATATGGAAGTGTGTTTGATGTAATATGGAAGTGTGTTTGATGTAATATGGAAGTGTGTTTGATGGAATATGTGTGTTTGATGTAAGTGTGTTTGATGTAATATGGAAGTGTGTTTGATGGAAGTGTGTTTGATGTAATATGGAAGTGTGTTTGATGTAATATGGAAGTGTGTTTGATGAATGGAAGTGTGTTTGATGTAATATGGAAGTGTTTGATGTAATATGGAAGTGTGTTTGATGTAATATGGAAGTGTGTTTGATGTGTGTTTGATGTAATATGGAAGTGTGTTTGATGTAATATGGAAGTGTGTTTGATGTAATATGGAAGTGTGTTTGATGTAAGTGTGTTTGATGTAATATGGAAGTGTGTTTGATGGAAGTGTGTTTGATGGAAGTGTGTTTGATGGAAGTGTGTTTGATGGAAGTGTGTTTGATGTAATATGGAAGTGTGTTTGATGTAATATGGAAGTGTGTTTGATGTAATATGGAAGTGTGTTTGATGTAATATGGAAGTGTGTTTGATGTAAGTGTGTTTGATGTAATGTGGAAGTGTGTTTGATGGAAGTGTGTTTGATGTAATATGGAAGTGTGTTTGATGGAAGTGTGTTTGATGTAATGTGGAAGTGTGTTTGATGTAATATGGAAGTGTGTTTGATGGAAGTGTGTTTGATGTAATATGGAAGTGTGTTTGTAATATGGAAGTGTGTTTGATGTAATATGGAAGTGTGTTTGATGTAATATGGAAGTGTGTTTGATGGAAGTGTGTTTGATGTATAAGTGTGTTTGATGTAATATGGAAGTGTGTTTGATGTAATATGGAAGTGTGTTTGATGGAAGTGTGTTTGATGTAATATGGAAGTGTGTTTGATGTAATATGGAAGTGTGTTTGATGTAATATGGAAGTGTGTTTGATGGAAGTGTGTTTGATGTAATATGGAAGTGTGTTTGATGTAATGTGTTTGATGTTTGATGGAAGTGTGTTTGATGTAATATGGAAGTGTGTTTGATGTAATATGGAAGTGTGTTTGATGTAATATGGAAGTGTGTTTGATGTAATATGGAAGTGTGTTTGAATATGGAAGTGTGTTTGATGTAATATGGAAGTGTGTTTGATGTAATATGGAAGTGTGTTTGATGTAATATGGAAGTGTGTTTGATGTGTGTTTGATGTAATATGGAAGTGTGTTTGATGTAATATGGAAGTGTGTTTGATGTAATATGGAAGTGTGTTTGATGTAAGTGTGTTTGATGTAATATGGAAGTGTGTTTGATGTAATATGGAAGTGTGTTTGATGTAATATGGAAGTGTGTTTGATGTAATATGGAAGTGTGTTTGATGTAATATGGAAGTGTGTTTGATGTAATATGGAAGTGTGTTTGATGTAATATGGAAGTGTGTTTGATGTAATGTTTGATGGAAGTGTGTTTGATGTAATATGGAAGTGTGTTTGATGTGTTTGAAATATGGAAGTGTGTTTGATGGAAGTGTGTTTGATGTAATATGGAAGTGTGTTTGATGTAATATGGAAGTGTGTTTGATGTAATATGTAAGTGTGTTTGATGTAATATGGAAGTGTGTTTGATGTAATATGGAAGTGTGTTTGATGTAATATGGAAGTGTGTTTGATGTAATATGGAAGTGTGTTTGATGGAAGTGTGTTTGATGTAATATGGAAGTGTGTTTGATGTAATATGGAAGTGTGTTTGATGTAATATGGAAGTGTGTTTGATGTAATATGGAAGTGTGTTTGATGTAATATGGAAGTGGTTTGATGTAAGTGTGTGTGATTGATGTGGAAGTGTGTTTGATGGGAAGTGTGTTTGATGTAATATGGAAGTGTGTTTGATGTAATATGGAAGTGTGTTTGATGTAATATGGAAGTGTGTTTGATGTAAGTGTGTTTGATGTAATATGGAAGTGTGTTTGATGTAATATGGAAGTGTGTTTGATGTAATATGGAAGTGTGTTTGATGTAATATGGAAGTGTGTTTGATGGAAGTGTGTTTGATGTAATATGGAAGTGTGTTTGATGGAAGTGTGTTTGATGTAATATGGAAGTGTGTTTGATGTAAGTGTGTATGATGTAATATGGAAGTGTGTTTGATGTAATATGGAAGTGTGTTTGATGTAATATGGAAGTGTGTTTGATGTAATATGG
Organism: Oncorhynchus nerka; assembly: GCF_034236695.1. NCBI lineage: Eukaryota > Metazoa > Chordata > Actinopteri > Salmoniformes > Salmonidae > Oncorhynchus > Oncorhynchus nerka. Next base: position 46,992,123 of record NC_088421.1, on the reverse strand, counting down.
AAGTGTGTTTGATGGAAGTGTGTTTGATGGAAGTGTGTTTGATGGAAGTGTGTTTGATGTAATATGGAAGTGTGTTTGATGTAATATGGAAGTGTGTTTGATGTAATATGGAAGTGTGTTTGATGTAAGTGTGTTTGATGGAAGTGTGTTTGATGGAATGTGGAAGTGTGTTTGATGCAATATGGAAGTGTGTTTGATGTAATATGGAAGTGTGTTTGATGGAAATATGGAAGTGTGTTTGATGTAATATGGAAGTGTGTTTGATGTAATATGGAAGTGTGTTTGATGTAATATGTGTGTTTGATGTAAGTGTGTTTGATGTAATATGGAAGTGTGTTTGATGTAATATGGAAGTGTGTTTGATGTAATATGGAAGTGTGTTTGATGTAATATGGAAGTGTGTTTGATGTAATATGGAAGTGTGTTTGATGTAATATGGAAGTGTGTTTGATGGAAGTGTGTTTGATGTAATATGGAAGTGTGTTTGATGTAATATGTAAGTGTGTTTGATGTAATATGGAAGTGTGTTTGATGTAATATGGAAGTGTGTTTGATGTAATATGGAAGTGTGTTTGATGTAATATGGAAGTGTGTTTGATGGAAGTGTTTGATGAATTTGTGGAAGTGTTTGATGTAATATGGAAGTGTGTTTGATGTAATATGGAAGTGTGTTTGATGTAATATGGAAGTGTGTTTGATGTAATATGGAAGTGTGTTTGATGTAATATGGAAGTGTGTTTGATGGAAGTATGTAATATGGAAGTGTGTTTGATGTAATATGTGTGTTTGATGTTAATATGTGTGTTTGATGTAATGTGTTTGATGGAAATATGTGTGTTTGATGTAATATGGAAGTGTGTTTGATGCAATATGGAAGTGTGTTTGATGTAATATGGAAGTGTGTTTGATGTAATATGGAAGTGTGTTTGATGTATGGAAGTGTGTTTGATGTAATGTGGAAGTGTGTTTGATGTAATATGGAAGTGTGTTTGATGGAAGTGTGTTTGAATATGGAAATATGTGTGTTTGATGTAATATGGAAGTGTGTTTGATGTAAGTGTGTTTGATGGAAGTGTTTGATGTAATATGGAAGTGTGTTTGATGTAATATGGAAGTGTGTTTGATGGAAGTGTGTTTGAATAAGTGTGTTTGATGCAATATGGAAGTGTGTTTGATGTAATATGGAAGTGTGTTTGATGTAATATGGAAGTGTGTTTGATGTAATATGGAAGTGTGTTTGATGTAATATGGAAGTGTGTTTGATGTAATATGGAAGTGTGTTTGATGTAATAATGTGGAAGTGTGTTTGATGTAATATGGAAGTGTGTTTGATGTAATATGTAAGTGTGTTTGATGTAATATGGAAGTGTGTGTTTGATGTAATATGTGTGTTTGATGGAAGTGTGTTTGATGGAAGTATGGAAGTGTGTTTGATGTAATATGGAAGTGTGTTTGATGTAAGTGTGTTTGATGGGAAGTGTGTTTGATGCAAGTATGGAAGTGTGTTTGATGTAATGTGTTTGATGAAGTGTGTTTGATGTAAGTGGAAGTGTTTTGATGTAATAAAGTGTGTTTGATGTATATGGAAGTGTGTTTGATGTAATATGGAAGTGTGTTTGATGTAATATGGAAGTGTGTTTGATGTAATATGGAAGTGTGTTTGATGTAATATGGAAGTGTTTGATGTAATATGGAAGTGTGTTTGATGTAATATGGAAGTGTGTTTGATGTAATATGGAAGTGTGTTTGATGTAATATGGAAGTGTGTTTGATGTAATATGTAAGTGTGTTTGATGTAATATGGAAGTGTGTTTGATGTAATATGGAAGTGTGTTTGATGTAATATGGAAGTGTGTTTGATGTAATATGGAAGTGTGTTTGATGTAATATGGAAGTGTGTTTGATGTAATATGGAAGTGTGTTTGATGTAATATGGAAGTGTGTTTGATGTAATATGGAAGTGTGTTTGATGTAATATGGAAGTGTGTTTGATGTAATATGGAAGTGTGTTTGATGGAAGTGTGTTTGATGTAATGTGGAAGTGTGTTTGATGGAAGTGTGTTTGATGTAATATGGAAGTGTGTTTGATGTAATATGGAAGTGTGTTTGATGTAATATGGAAGTGTGTTTGATGTAATATGGAAGTGTGTTTGATGTAATATGGAAGTGTGATTATGGAAGTGTGTTTTGATGGAAGTGTGTTTGATGTAATATGGAAGTGTGTTTGATGTAATATGGAAGTGTGTTTGATGTAATATGGAAGTGTGTTTGATGTAATATGGAAGTGTGTTTGATGTAATATGGAAGTGTGTTTGATGTAATATGGAAGTGTGTTGATGTAATATGGAAGTGTGTTTGATGTAATATGGAAGTGTTTTGATGTAATATGGAAGTGTGTTTGATGTAATATGGAAGTGTGTTTGATGTAATATGGAAGTGTGTTTGATGTAATATGGAAGTGTGTTTGATGTAATATGGAAGTGTGTTTGATGTAATATGGAAGTGTGTTTGATGTAATATGGAAGTGTGTTTGATGTAAGTGTGTTTGATGTAATATGGAAGTGTGTTTGATGGAAGTGTGTTTGATGTAATATGGAAGTGTGTTTGATGTAATATGGAAGTGTGTTTGATGTAATATGGAAGTGTGTTTGATGTAATATGGAAGTGTGTTTGATGTAATATGGAAGTGTGTTTGATGCAATATGGAAGTGTGTTTGATGCAATATGGAAGTGTGTTTGATGCAATATGGAAGTGTGTTTGATGTAATATGGAAGTGTGTTTGATGTAATATGGAAGTGTGTTTGATGCAATATGGAAGTGTGTTTGATGTAATATGGAAGTGTGTTTGATGTAATATGGAAGTGTGTTTGATGTAAGTGTGTTTGATGTAATATGGAAGTGTTTGATGTAAGTGTGTTTGATGTAATATGGAAGTGTTTGATGTAAGTGTGTTTGATGTAATATGGAAGTGTTTGATGTAAGTGTGTTTGATGTAAGTGTGTTTGATGTAATATGGAAGTGTGTTTGATGTAATATGGAAGTGTGTTTGATGTAATATGGAAGTGTGTTTGATGTAAGTGTGTTTGATGTAATATGGAAGTGTGTTTGATGTAATATGGAAGTGTGTTTGATGTAATATGGAAGTGTGTTTGATGTAATATGGAAGTGTGTTTGATGTAATATGGAAGTGTGTTTGATGCAATATGGAAGTGTGTTTGATGCAATATGGAAGTGTGTTTGATGTAATATGGAAGTGTGTTTGATGCAATATGGAAGTGTGTTTGATGTAATATGGAAGTGTGTTTGATGTAATATGGAAGTGTGTTTGATGTAAGTGTGTTTGATGTAAGTGTGTTTGATGTAATATGGAAGTGTGTTTGATGTAATATGGAAGTGTGTTTGATGTAATATGGAAGTGTGTTTGATGTAATATGGAAGTGTGTTTGATGTAATATGGAAGTGTGTTTGATGTAATATGGAAGTGTGTTTGATGTAATATGGAAGTGTGTTTGATGTAATATGGAAGTGTGTTTGATGTAATATGGAAGTGTGTTTGATGTAATATGTGTTTGATGTAATATGGAAGTGTTTTGATGTAATATGGAAGTGTGTTTGATGTAATATGGAAGTGTGTTTGATGTAATATGGAAGTGTGTTTGATGTAATGTTTGATGTAAGTGTGTTTGATGTAATATGTGTGTTTGATGTAATGTGGAAGTGTGTTTGATGTAATATGGAAGTGTGTTTGATGTAATATGGAAGTGTGTTTGATGTGTAATATGGAAGTGTGTTTGATGTAAGTGTGTTTGATGTAATATGGAAGTGTGTTTGATGGAATATGGAAGTGTGTTTGATGTAATATGGAAGTGTGTTTGATGTAATATGGAAGTGTGTTTGATGTAATATGGAAGTGTGTTTGATGTAATGTGTGTTTGATGTATATGGAAGTGTGTTTGATGTAATATGTGAAGTGTGTTTGATGTAATATGGAAGTGTGTTTGATGTGTGTGTTTGATGTAATATGAAGTGTGTTTGATGTAATATGGAAGTGTGTTTGATGTAATATGGAAGTGTGTTTGATGTAATATGGAAGTGTGTTTGATGTAATATGGAAGTGTGTTTGATGTAATATGGAAGTGTGTTTGATGTAATATGTGTGTTTGATGTAATATGGAAGTGTGTTTGATGTAATATGGAAGTGTGTTTGATGTAATATGGAAGTGTGTTTGATGTAAAGTGTGTTTGATGTAATATGGAAGTGTGTTTGATGTAATATGGAAGTGTGTTTGATGTAATATGGAAGTGTGTGTTTGTTTGATGTAATATGGAAGTGTGTTTGATGTAATATGGAAGTGTGTTTGATGTAATATGGAAGTGTGTTTGATGTAATATGGAAGTGTGTTTGATGTAATATGGAAGTGTGTTTGATGCAATATGGTAAGTGTGTTTGATGTAATATGGAAGTGTGTTTGATGTAATATGGAAGTGTGTTTGATGTAATATGGAAGTGTGTTTGATGTGTGTTTGATGAAGTGTGTTTGATGTAATATGGAAGTGTGTTTGATGTAATATGGAAGTGTGTTTGATGTAATATGGAAGTGTGTTTGATGTAATATGGAAGTGTGTTTGATGTAATATGGAAGTGTGTTTGATGTAATATGGAATGTAATATGGAAGTGTGTTTGATGTAATATGGAAGTGTGTTTGATGTAATATGGAAGTGTGTTTGATGTAATATGGAAGTGTGTTTGATGTAATATGGAAGTGTGTTTGATGTAATATGGAAGTGTGTTTGATGTAATATGGTTTGAAGTGTGTTTGATGTAATATGGAAGTGTGTTTGATGCAATATGGAAGTGTGTTTGATGTATGGAAGTGTGTTTGATGTAATATGGAAGTGTGTTTGATGTAAGTGTGTGTTTGATGTAATATGGAAGTGTGTTTGATGTAATGTGTTTGAAAGTGTGTTTGATGTAATAATATGTGTGTTTTGATGTAATATGGAAGTGTGTTTGATGTAATATGGAAGTGTGTTTGATGAATATGGAAGTGTGTTTGATGTATATGGTGTGTTTGATGTAATGTAAGTGTTTTGATGTAATATGGAAGTGTGTTTGATGTAATATGGAAGTGTGTTTGATGCAATATGGAAGTGTGTTTGATGTAATATGGAAGTGTGTTTGATGTAATATGGAAGTGTGTTTGATGCAATATGGAAGTGTGTTTGATGCAATATGGAAGTGTGTTTGATGTAATATGGAAGTGTGTTTTGCAATATGGAAGTGTGTTTGATGTAATATGTGTTTGATGTAATATGGAAGTGTGTTTGATGTAATATGGAAGTGTGTTTGATGTAATATGTTTGATGTGTGTTTGATGTAATATGGAAGTGTGTTTGATGTAATATGGAAGTGTGTTTGATGATGTAATATGGAAGTGTGTTTGATGTAATATGGAAGTGTGTTTGATGCAATATGGAAGTGTGTTTGATGCAATATGGAAGTGTGTTTGATGTAATATGGAAGTGTGTTTGATGTAATATGGAAGTGTGTTTGATGTAATATGGAAGTGTGTTTGATGTAATATGGAAGTGTGTTTGATGTAATATGGAAGTGTGTTTGATGTAATATGGAATGTGTGTTTGATGTAATATGGAAGTGTGTTTGATGGGAAGTGTGTTTGATGTAATATGGAAGTGTGTTTGATGTAATATGGAAGTGTGTTTGATGTAATATGGAAGTGTGTTTGATGTAATATGGAAGTGTGTTTGATGTAATATGGAAGTGTGTTTGATGTAATATGGAAGTGTGTTTGATGTAAGTGTGTGTAATATGGAAGTGTGTTTGAAAGTGTGTTTGATGCAATATGGAAGTGTGTTTGATGCAATATGGAAGTGTGTTTGATGTATAAGTGTGTTTGATGTAATATGGAAGTGTTTGATGTAATATGGAAGTGTGTTTGATGGAAGTGTGTTGAATATGGAAGTGTGTTTGATGTAATATGGAAGTGTGTTTGATGTTATGGAAGTGTGTTTGATGTAATATGTGGAAAGTGTGTTTGATGTAATATGGAAGTGTGTTTGATGTAATATGGAAGTGTGTTTGATGTAATATGGAAGTGTGTTTGATGTAATATGGAAGTGTGTTTGATGTAATATGGAAGTGTGTTTGATGCAATATGGAAGTGTGTTTGATGTAATTGTTTGATGGAAGTGTTTGATGTAATATGGAAGTGTGTTTGATGTAATATGGAAGTGTGTTTGATGCAATATGGAAGTGTGTTTGATGTAATATGATGTAATATGGAAGTGTGTTTGATGTAATATGGAAGTGTGTTTGATGTAATGTGTTTGATGTATGGAAGTGTGTTTGATGTAATATGGAAGTGTGTTTGATGTAATATGGAAGTGTGTTTGATGTAATATGGAAGTGTGTTTGATGTAATATGGAAGTGTGTTTGATGTAATATGGAAGTGTGTTTGATGTAATATGGAAGTGTGTTTGAAGTGTGTTTGATGTAATATGGAAGTGTGTTTGATGTAATATGGAAGTGTGTTTGATGTAATATGGAAGTGTGTTTGATGTAATATGGAAGTGTGTTTGATGTTTATGGAAGTGTGTTTGATGTAATATGGAAGTGTGTTTGATGTAATATGGAAGTGTGTTTGATGTAATATGGAAGTGTGTTTGATGTAATATGGAAGTGTGTTTGATGTAATAAGTGTGTTTGATGTAATATGGAAGTGTGTTTGATGTAATATGGAAGTGTGTTTGATGTAATATGGAAGTGTGTTTGATGTAATATGGAAGTGTGTTTGATGTAATATGGAAGTGTGTTTGATGTAATATGGAAGTGTGTTTGATGTGTTTTTGATGCAATATGGAAGTGTGTTTGATGTAATATGGAAGTGTGTTTGATGTAATATGGAAGTGTGTTTGATGTAATATGGAAGTGTGTTTGATGTAATATGGAAGTGTGTTTGATGGAATATTGTTTGATGTAATATGGAAGTGTGTTTGATGTAATATGGAAGTGTGTTTGATGCAATATGGAAGTGTGTTTGATGCAATATGGAAGTGTGTTTGATGCAATATGGAAGTGTGTTTGATGTAATATGGAAGTGTGTTTGATGTAATATGGAAGTGTGTTTGATGCAATATGGAAGTGTGTTTGATGTAATGTGTTTGATGTAAGTGTGTTTGATGTAATATGTTTGAAGTGTGTTTGATTGATGTAATATGGAAGTGTGTTTGATGTAATATGGAAGTGTGTTTGATGTGTGTTTGATGTAATGTGGAAGTGTGTTTGATGTAATATGGAAGTGTGTTTGATGTAATATGGAAGTGTGTTTGATGTAATATGGAAGTGTGTTTGATGTAATATGGAAGTGTGTTTGATGTAATATGGAAATATGTGTTTTGATGTAATATGGAAGTGTGTTTGATGTAATATGGAAGTGTGTTTGATGTAATATGGAAGTGTGTTTGATGTAATATGGAAGTGTGATTTGATTGATGTAATATGGAAGTGTGTTTGATGTATGGAAGTGTGTTTGATGTGTTTGATAATATGGAAGTGTGTTTGATGTAATATGGAAGTGTGTTTGATGTAAGTGTGTTTGATGTAATATGGAAGTGTGTTTGATGTAATATGGAAGTGTGTTTGATGTAATATGGAAGTGTGTTTGATGTAATATGGAAGTGTGTTTGATGCAATATGGAAGTGTGTTTGATGTAATATGATGAAGTGTGTTTGATGTAATATGGAAGTGTGTTTGATGTAATATGGAAGTGTGTTTGTTTGATGTAATATGGAAGTGTGTTTGATGTAATATGGATGTAATATGTGTGTTTGATGTAATATGGAAGTGTGTTTGATGTATGGAAGTGTGTTTGATGTAATATGGAAGTGTGTTTGATGTAATATGGATGTAATATGTGTGTTTGATGTAATATGGAAGTGTGTTTGATGTAAGTGTGTTTGATGCAATATGGAAGTGTGTTTGATGTAATATGGAAGTGTGTTTGATGCAATATGGAAGTGTGTTTGATGTAATATGGAAGTGTGTTTGATGTAATATGGAAGTGTGTTTGATGTAAGTGTGTTTGATGCAATATGGAAGTGTGTTTGATGTAATATGGAAGTGTGTTTGATGTAATATGGAAGTGTGTTTGATGTAATATGGAAGTGTGTTTGATGTAATATGGAAGTGTGTTTGATGCAATATGGAAGTGTGTTTGATGTAAGTGTGTTTGATGTAATATGGAAGTGTGTTTGATGTAATATGGAAGTGTGTTTGATGTAATATGGAAGTGTGTTTGATGTAATATGGAAGTGTGTTTGATGTAATATGGAAGTGTGTTTGATGTAATATGGAAGTGTGTTTGATGTAATGGAAGTGTGTTTGATGTAATATGGAAGTGTGTTTGATGTAATATGGAAGTGTGTTTGATGTAATATGGAAGTGTGTTTGATGTAATATGGAAGTGTGTTTGATGTAATATGGAAGTGTGTTTGATGTAATATGGAAGTGTGTTTGATGGAAGTGTGTTTGATGTAATATGGAAGTGTGTTTGATGTAATATGGAAGTGTGTTTGATGTAATATGGAAGTGTGTTTGATGTAATATGGAAGTGTGTTTGATGTAATATGGAAGTGTGTTTGATGTAATATGGAAGTGTGTTTGATGTAATATGGAAGTGTGTTTGATGTAATATGGAAGTGTGTTTGATGTAAGTGTGTTTGATGTAATATGGAAGTGTGTTTGATGTAATATGGAAGTGTGTTTGATGTAATATGTTTGATGGAAGGAAGTGTGTTTGATGTAATATGGAAGTGTGTTTGATGTAATATGGAAGTGTGTTTGATGTAAGTGTGTTTGATGTAATATGGAAGTGTGTTTGATGTAATATGGAAGTGTGTTTGATGTAATATGGAAGTGTGTTTGATGTAATATGGAAGTGTGTTTGATGTAATATGGAAGTGTGTTTGATGCAATATGGAAGTGTGTTTGATGCAATATGGAAGTGTGTTTGATGCAATATGGAAGTGTGTTTGATGCAATATGGAAGTGTGTTTGATGCAATATGGAAGTGTGTTTGATGCAATATGGAAGTGTGTTTGATGTAATATGGAAGTGTTTGATGTAACCAGTTTAAACAGTGTACAGTAAGTGTGTATTTAGTGAATTCGTGAAGTTGTTTTGATGTAATATGAAAGTAGCTTTATGTTTCTGTAACTGTGCCACAGTTGAGATGGATGAAGCTTTAGATGGATGTTTTGGTTGTTTTGGCTGCCAGAGCCAGTCTGCCTCTGGTCGTAACATGGAAGGTCCTTGTGTAACAGTATAACTTTAGACCGTCCCCTGGAAGTGTGTTTGATGCATACCCGTGTGTTTGAACCAGGGACCCTGATGCACATATCAAGTGTGTTTGATGCACCCATGGAAGTGTGTTTGATCGCTCCACAAAAGTGTGTTTGCTCTTGCAGAGCAAGGGAACTACTACTTCAAGGTCTCAGAGCAAGTGGAAGTGTGATTGAAACGCTATTTAGCGTGTGTTTGATGCAATATGGAAGCTGTGCCGATGTTCATGGAAGTCCGTTTGATGGACATTAAGGGTATAGGCTGGCCAACACTCCTTAACAGTACATTCTCGGGCTAACCAGTCCGTAGCCCAGACAGAAACACAGGGCCAGGCCTCCCGAGTGGTGCGGTGGTCTAAGACACTGCATCGCAGTGCTAGTTGTGCCACTAGAGATCCTGGTTCGAGTCCAGGCTCTGTCGCAGCCGGCCGCGACCGGGAGACCCATGGGGCGGCGCACAATTGGCCCAGCGTCGTCCGGGTTAGGGGAGGGTTTGGCTGGCAGGGATGTTCTTGTCACATCGCTCACTAGCGACTCCTGTGGCGGGCAGGGTGCAGTGCACGCTGACACGGTCACCAGGTGTACAGTGTTTCCTCCTACACATTGGTGCGGCTGGCTTCCGGGTTAAATGGGCATTGTGTCAAGAAGTAGTGTGGCTTGGTTAGGTTGGGTTGTGTTTCGGAGGACGCACGGCTCTCGACCTTCTCCTCTCCCTAGTCCAGGCTCTCGACCTTCTCCTCTCCCGAGTCCACGGCTCCCGACCTTCTCCTCTCCCTAGTCCACGGCTCCCGACCTTCTCCTCTCCCGAATCCACGGCTCTCGACCTTCTCCTCTCCCGAGTCCACGGCTCTCGATCTTCTCCTCTCCCGAGTCCACGGCTCTCGATCTTCTCCTCTCCCGAGTCCACGGCTCTCGACCTTCTCCTCTCCCTAGTCCAGGCTAAGACACTGCATCGACCTTCTCCACTAGAGATCCTGGTTCGAGTCCACGGCTCTGATCTTCTCCTCTCCCGAGTCCACGGCTCTCGATCTTCTCCTCTCCCGGGTCCACGGCTCTCGATCTTCTCCTCTCCTGAGTCCACGGCTCTCAACCTTCTCCTCTCCCTAGTCCAGGCTCTCGATCTTCTCCTCTCCCGAGTCCACGGCTCTCGATCTTCTCCTCTCCCGAGTCCACGGCTCTCGATCTTCTCCTCTCCCGAGTCCACGGCTCTCGATCTTCTCCTCTCCCGAGTCCACGGCTCTCGATCTTCTCCTCTCCCTAGTCCAGGCTCTCGATCTTCTCCTCTCCCGAGTCCACGGCTCTCGATCTTCTCCTCTCCCGAGTCCACGGCTCTCGATCTTCTCCTCTCCCGAGTCCACGGCTCTCGATCTTCTCCTCTCCCGAGTCCACGGCTCTCGACCTTCTCCTCTCCCGAGTCCACGGCTCTCGACCTTCTCCTCTCCCTAGTCCAGGCTCTCGACCTTCTCCTCTCCCGAGTCCGTATGGGAGTTGCAGTGACGATAAAAGACTACCAATTGGAAACCATGAAATTGGGGAGAAAAAAGGGGTAAAAAAAATAAGAAAATATTTACAATTTAAACAACAAAAAAATCCACCGCATGGCAAAATGTGTAAAATGTCAAACGTACATTTTTCTCTCCTCCGTCAAGAGGGGGTCACAAAATAATGTTGCCCTCTTGGTGTGGAGGACCCGCAACCAAATCTCTCTTAGGGGTCATGCCAACCTGTTGATTGACCCTGGGGGCTTGGGTGGATTGGCTATATGGGAATTCTGGCAACCGCCAGAAGGCAAAGACCATCATTGATTGGGGTAGGATTTTCATTTAAAAAAATAATAATATTAGTAATATATATTTACAGAAATAACTTTTGAGCAATTTCTCTGTTGCCATAATAATCTATACTGAGCATTTGGCTCACCAGTAAGTAAAGACCGGACCCCTACAAAGATGGTCAGGCAGATGTTCTGATTGGCTGAGCTGAGGCGGCACAAATTCACATTCAAAGGGTGCGTTCGTAAATTCGCTCTGACTATCTATTCCAAAGTCAGAGTGTGCCAGAGAGCAGAATAACTGATGAATTTACTATTAACACTTAACACCGGCTGAATATGACCTGTGTCAGTAAACGGTCGGCAAAACAAAGTAATTCAGTTGTTGTCAACAGCACAGTTACAGTCACCAACGCTCTGCATAACATGAAAACAGCTTAATCAGCTCTGCCTGGGCAAGTCAAATGGTCCGAGTGAGGTGTTCTCTCATTCTCATGTCTGGAAGTAGCTTGCAAACTAGCCGACTTTGGGTTTGTTGTAGATGGTGTCAGAATGCGCTCTGGGTCATTCGTAAATGCAGAGCATTGTCAGATTGTCCGTTTGTAAATTCCAGCCGTTTTGTAGTGTTCTGACCTCTCGGAGCGTGAATTTACGAACACGCCATAAATCAAAACGCGCATCATGATCTGAGTGAGACCTGCTGCTCTGACGCTCTCAGATTTCAGTTTCCATTGAACCAATCTGAACAGTAGGCTAAAGTCTCTTAACGTGCCATAGGCCTATTTGAAGTTCCAGTCTAATGACTGTTGAATTAGTACAGCGCCTCACAATCATCACACATAACATATATGCTATCATAGCACTGCTATCATCCTCTTCTACCACTTCAACAAATCTTTACCAAACATTCATTTTCTGGCCCTCCCTTCTCTTTATTTTCAACTCTCCATGTCGCAACTTTTCTCTTACTGAATTGGACTTCGACGTTGTCTTTTTTTCCCCCGTGAATCGATGTTAACTTGCTCTGCCCATTCCCAAAAGCATTTGGAGATTGGCATGTTTAGGGTTATGCAGTTTAGGTTTATGCAGTAATGCCAGATAGCCTAAAATAATGAAAGAAAACCTCAATGTAACCTATATATATATGAATTGCACAATAATTATACATGTCTGTATTTTTCACGGTATTGTTTTCTCTTTATTCAACCCTCCCGCCCTTCATCCACACAATATTCCATGACCTTCAACCTGCTCGCCCCGTGGATATAACCGTGGGGACTGCGGGTTATGAGCCAACGTGCGCATCACTAGAACACAGTCGCCCGTCGGGGAAAGTGAATGAAGGCAGCCAGGACGAGACATTTGACTGACTCCCCATTCCAGGTGTTGCCTACAATGTCTAGGGGCTAGATGAAGGACGGAGGTCCGCCCCTCTTCTTCCTCTCTCCCTATCCCTCGATCCATCCCTGCATCCAGGGTAGGGCAGGCTACAGGGGGCAGGGCTCCACTCGCAGGGGAGACCAGAGGGGAGGCGCATCGCCGGAGACCCGCTCAAACCCTCTCCTGACACAGACAGACGGACGGACGGACGGAGGCAGGAGGCATATGCTGAAGCAAACAGTTGTGCGCTCGCTCTCCGATGTGAGTCGATTTCAGAAAAAAAACTTTTTGGTTGCAAGACCCGCGGAGTTCTATTCCAAGACGGTGGATCCGTTTGTTTTCTTCTGTTATGCGAGTGGATTTTCTTTGGAAGGAATAACGTTTTTATTTGAATATAAACTATATATTTTTAATAAACTATAAACTACTTTTTTACCCCGTTATATCGAGCTGCAGTGAACTCCAGAAGAGTTGATAAGGACAGTCAGGATGTCCCATATCTCCGTCAACGACCACCTGGAGGGGATTCTATCAGACTTCGAAGGTAAGCGCCTCTCTGTCTGTCCCACGCAGACTAATACACGTTCAAAACATAAAGCGGTTGAATCAACATAAAACGTCGTCTGAAGTGAATGGGATACATTGATGTTAACCTGAAGGCTACTTCAAAAGCACTCTGATTTTTACACTGCATTTTAGGGGGGCAACGTGCTTTGGCTTTGGGAAAGCGTCATAGAGAGGAAATGCAGTTTTCTCATATGTTTTCCTCCCTCCGGCAGAATCAGAGTCAGTGTAGTGTGTGATTAGTGTGTAATAATCAGACGGCACAGGGAGTCTCAGCAGGTATAGAGACAGGTAATGTCAACTCAGCGGTGTCGGGGAAGCTACTCTGAAAACACTTTACCTAGCTAACACAAATACTCCTTTTCAAGTCAGAATTAGGCAGATCTGATGCAGAAAAATAAAGTGATTTATTGCCTACTTTTTGCCTATATTTTATTTTATATTAAAAAAAGTAGTTTGTAGTTCTAATAGTTAGTTACACCACTACGTGGCAAAACAGTAATTGACTACTGAAAACACGAGCTAGATTAGAATTGAGTTCAACTACCACCAAGCTACTTCAACATGTAGTTTAATGACGAGTTGAACTACATGAACCTCACCACTTGGGACAGCAGGTAACCTAGTGGTTAGAGCGTTGGGTCAGTAACTGAAAGGTTGCTGGATCGAATCTCCGAGCTGACCAGATCTAGAATCAGTCGTTCTTCCTGAACAAGGCAGTTCACCCACTGTTCCAAGGCTGTCATTGTAAATAAGAATTTGTTCTTAACTGACTTGTCTAGTTAAATAAAGCTAAAATAAACCTCCCAACTCACTTAGTTTAGAGGAGTAGTAGTGGTGCTCCTGACACGGTAGGAGCCCAGACCCACTAAACTTAACCCCTGATCAACAAGACCCCACTCTAATAGGTCTGCTCTCTGGCCCAGGAGATAGATTTATAGATCATGACACAAATATGCACTGCACCCCATGGTTGCATATGTGTCTGCTCTGTAGTTGTGGGCTAATACACATCACTCTGTAGCTGTGGGCTAATACACATCACTCTGTAGCTGTGGGCTAATACACATCACTCTGTAGTTGTGGGCTAATACACATCACTCTGTAGCTGTGGGCAAATACACATCACTCTGTAGTTGTGTTAGTGGGCTAATACACGTCACTCTGTAGCTGTGGGCTAAAACACATCACTCTGTAGTTGTGGGCTAATACACATCACTCTGTAGTTGTGTTAGTGGGCTAATACACATCACTCTGTAGCTGTGGGCTAATACACATCACTCTGTAGTTGTGGGCTAATACACATCACTCTGTAGTTGTGGGCTAATACACATCACTCTGTAGTTGTGTTATGGGCTAATACACATCACTCTGTAGTTGTGTTAGTGGGCTAATACACATCACTCTGTGTTAGTGGGCTAATACACATCACTCTGTAGTTGTGGGCTAATACACATTACTTTGTAGTTGTGGGCTAATACACATTACTCTGTAGTTGTGGGCTAATACACATCACTGTAGTTGTGGGCTAATACACATCACTCTGTAGTTATGGGCTAATACACATCACTCTGTAGTTGTGGGCTAATACACATCACTCTGTAGTTGTGTTAGTGGGCTAATACACATCACTCTGTAGCTGTGGGCTAATACACATCACTCCGTAGTTGTGGGCTAATACACATCACTCTGTAGTTGTGGGCTAATACACATCACTCTGTAGTTGTGTTAGTGGGCTAATACACATCACTCTGTAGCTGTGGGCTAATACACATCACTCCGTAGTTGTGGGCTAATACACATCACTCTGTAGTTGTGGGCTAATACACATCACTCTGTAGTTGTGTTAGTGGGCTAATACACATCACTCTGTAGATGTGGGCTAATACACATCACTCTGTAGTTGTGGGCTAATACACATCACTCTGTAGTTGTGTTAGTGGGCTAATACACATCACTCTGTAGATGTGGGCTAATACACATGACTCTGTAGATGTGGGCTAATACACATCACTCTGTAGTTGTGGGCTAATACACATCACTCTGTAGTTGTGGGCTAATACACATCACTCTGTGGTTGTGTTAGTGGGCTAATACACATCACTCTGTAGTTGTGGGCTAATACACATCACTCTGTAGTTGTGTTAGTGGGCTAATACACATCACTCTGTGTTAGTGGGCTAATACACATCACTCTGTAGCTGTGTTAGTGGGCTAATACACATCACTCTGTAGTTGTGGGCTAATACACATTACTTTGTAGTTGTGGGCTAATACACATTACTTTGTAGTTGTGGGCTAATACACATTACTTTGTAGTTGTGGGCTAATACACATTACTCTGTAGTTGTGGGCTAATACACATCACTCTGTAGTTGTGGGCTAATACACATCACTCTGTAGTTGTGTTATGGGCTAATACACATCACTCTGTAGTTGTGTTAGTGGGATAATACACATCACTCTGTAGTTGTGTTAGTGGGCTAATACACATCACTCTGTAGTTGTGTTGTGGGCTAATACACATCACTCTGTAGTTGTGTTATGGGCTAATACACATCACTCTGTAGTTGTGTTATGGGCTAATACACATCACTCTGTAGTTGTGTTATGGGCTAATACACATCACTCTGTAGTTGTGTTAGTGGGCTAATACACATCACTCTGTAGTTGTGTTAGTGGGCTAATACACATCACTCTGTAGTTGTGTTGTGGGCTAATACACATCACTCTGTAGTTGTGTTATGGGCTAATACACATCACTCTGTAGTTGTGTTGTGGGCTAGTAGTTGTGTTAGTGGGCTAATACACATCACTCTGTAGTTGTGTTATGGGCTAATACACATCACTCTGTAGTAGTGTTAGTGGGCTAATACACATCACTCTGTAGTAGTGTTAGTGGGCTAATACACATCACTCTGCAGTTGTGTTAGTGGGCCAATACACACCACTCTGTAGTTGTGTTAGTGGGATAATACACATCACTCTGTAGTTGTGTTAGTGGGCTAATACACATCACACTGTAGTTGTGTTAGTGGGCTAATACACATCACTCTGTAGTTGTGTTAGTGGGCTAATACACATCACTCTGTAGTTGTGTTATGGGCTAATACACACCACTCTGTAGTTGTGTTAGTGAGCTAATACACATCACTCTGTAGTTGTGTACACATCACTCTGTAGTTGTGTTAGTGGGCTAATACACATCACTCTGTAGTTGTGTTATGGGCTAATACACATCACTCTGTAGTTGTGTTAGTGGGCTAATACACATCACTCTGTAGTTGTGTTATGGGCTAATACACATCACTCTGTAGTTGTGTTGTGGGCTAATACACATCACACTGTAGTTGTGTTAGTGGGCTAATACACATCACTCTGTAGTTGTGTTAGTGAGCTAATACACATCACTCTTTAGTTGTGGGCTAATACACATCACTCTGTAGTTGTGGGCTAAAACACATCACTCTGTAGTTGTGTTAGTGGGGTAATACACATCCCTCTGTAGTTGTGTTAGTGGGCTAATGCACATCACTCCGTAGTTGTGGGCTAATACACATCACTCTGTAGTTGTGGGCTAATACACATCACTCTGTAGTTGTGTTAGTGGGCTAATACACATCACTCTGTAGATGTGGGCTAATACACATCACTCTGTAGTTGTGGGCTAATACACATCACTCTGTAGTTGTGTTAGTGGGCTAATACACATCACTCTGTAGTTGTGTTGTGGGCTAATACACATCACTCTGTAGTTGTGTTATGGGCTAATACACATCACTCTGTAGTTGTGTTGTGGGCTAATACACATCACTCTGTAGTTGTGTTATGGGCTAATACACATCACTCTGTAGTTGTGTTAGTGGGCTAATACACATCACTCTGTAGTTGTGTTAGTGGGCTAATACACATCACTCTGTAGTTGTGTTGTGGGCTAATACACATCACTCTGTAGTTGTGTTATGGGCTAATACACATCACTCTGTAGTTGTGTTGTGGGCTAATACACATCACACTGTAGTTGTGTTAGTGGGCTAATACACATCACTCTGTAGTTGTGTTATGGGCTAATACACATCACTCTGTAGTAGTGTTAGTGGGCTAATACACATCACTCTGTAGTAGTGTTAGTGGGCTAATACACATCACTCTGTAGTTGTGTTAGTGGGATAATACACATCACTCTGTAGTTGTGTTATGGGCTAATACACATCACTCTGTAGTAGTGTTAGTGGGCTAATACACATCACTCTGTAGTAGTGTTAGTGGGCTAATACACATCACTCTGTAGTTGTGTTAGTGGGCTAATACACATCACTCTGTAGTTGTGTTAGTGGGCTAATACACATCACACTGTAGTTGTGTTAGTGGGCTAATACACATCACTCTGTAGTTGTGTTAGTGGGCTAATACACATCACTCTGTAGTTGTGTTATGGGCTAATACACACCACTCTGTAGTTGTGTTAGTGAGCTAATACACATCACTCTTTAGTTGTGGGCTAATACACATCACTCTGTAGTTGTGTTAGTGGGCTAATACACATCACTCTGTAGTTGTGTTATGGGCTAATACACATCACTCTGTAGTTGTGTTAGTGGGCTAATACACATCACTCTGTAGTTGTGTTATGGGCTAATACACATCACTCTGTAGTTGTGTTGTGGGCTAATACACATCACACTGTAGTTGTGTTAGTGGGCTAATACACATCACTCTGTAGTTGTGTTAGTGAGCTAATACACATCACTCTTTAGTTGTGGGCTAATACACATCACTCTGTAGTTGTGGGCTAAAACACATCACTCTGTAGTTGTGTTAGTGGGGTAATACACATCACTCTTTAGTTGTGGGCTAATACACATCACTCTGTAGTTGTGGGCTAATACACATCACTCTGTAGTTGTGGGCTAATACACATCACTCTGTAGTTGTGTTATGGGCTAATACACATCACTCTGTAGTTGTGTTGTGGGCTAATACACATCACTCTGTAGTTGTGTTAGTGGGCCAATACACACCACTCTGTAGTTGTGTTAGTGGGATAATACACATCACTCTGTAGTTGTGTTATGGGCTAATACACATCACTCTGTAGTTGTGTTGTGGGCTAATACACATCACACTGTAGTTGTGTTAGTGGGGTAATACACATCACTCTGTAGTTGTGTTATGGGCTAATACACATCACTCTGTAGTAGTGTTAGTGGGCTAATACACATCACTCTGTAGTAGTGTTAGTGGGCTAATACACATCACTCTGTAGTTGTGTTAGTGGGCCAATACACACCACTCTGTAGTTGTGTTAGTGGGATAATACACATCCCTCTGTAGTTGTGTTAGTGGGCTAATACACATCACTCTGTAGTTCTGTTAGTGGGATAATACACATCCCTCTGTAGTTGTGTTAGTGGGCTAATACACATCACTCTGTAGTTGTGTTAGTGGGATAATACACATCCCTCTGTAGTTGTGTTAGTGGGCTAATACACATCACTCTGTAGTTGTGTTAGTGGGCCAATACACACCACTCTGTAGTTGTGTTAGTGGGCTAATACACATCACTCTTTAGTTGTGGGCTAATACACATCACTCTGTAGTTGTGGGCTAAAACACATCACTCTGTAGTTGTGTTAGTGGGGTAATACACATCCCTCTGTAGTTGTGTTAGTGGGCTAATACACATCACTCTGTAGTTGTGTTAGTGGGCTAATACACATCACTCTGTAGTTGTGTTAGTGGGCTAATACACATCACTCTGTAGTTGTGTTAGTGGGCTAATACACATCACTCTGTAGTTGTGTTAGTGGGCTAATACACATCACTCTGTAGTTGTGTTAGTGGGCTAATACACATCACTCTTTAGTTGTGGGCTAATACACATCACTCTGTAGTTGTGGGCTAATACACATCACTCTGTAGTTGTGGGCTAATACACATCACTCTGTAGTTGTGGGCTAATACACATCACTCTGTAGTTGTGGGCTAATACACATCACTCTGTAGTTGTGGGCTAATACACATCACTCTGTAGTTGTGGGCTAATACACATCACTCTGTAGTTGTGGGCTAATACACATCACTCTGTAGTTGTGGGCTAATACACATCACTCTGTAGTTGTGGGCTAAAACACACCACTCTGTAGTTGTGTTAGTGGGCTAATACACATCACTCTGTAGTTGTGTTAGTGGGCTAATACACATCACTCTGTAGTTGTGTTAGTGGGCTAATACACATCACTCTGTAGTTGTGTTAGTGGGCTAATACACATCACTCTGTAGTTTTGTTACTGGGCTAATACACATCACTCTGTAGTTGTGTTAGTGGGCTAATACACATCACTCTGTAGTTGTGTTAGTGGGCTAATACACATCACTCTGTAGTTGTGTTAGTGGGCTAATACACATCACTCTGTAGTTGTGTTGTGGGCTAATACACATCACTCTGTAGTTGTGTTAGTGGGCTAATACACATCACTCTGTAGTTGTGTTGTGGGCTAATACACATCACTCTGTAGTTGTGTTGTGGGCTAATACACATCACTCTGTAGTTGTGTTAGTGGGCTAATACACATCACTCTGTAGTTGTGTTAGTGGGCTAATACACATCACTCTGTAGTTGTGGGCTAATACACATCACTCTGTAGTTGTGCTAGTGGGCTAATACACATCACTCTGTAGTTGTGTTGTGGGCTAATACACATCACTCTGTAGTTGTGTTAGTGGGCTAATACACATCACTCTGTAGTTGTGGGCTAATACACATCACTCTGTAGTTGTGGGCTAATACACATCACTCTGTAGTTGTGGGCTAATACACATCACTCTGTAGTTGTGGGCTAATACACATCACTCTGTAGTTGTGGGCTAATACACATCACTCTGTAGTTGTGGGCTAATACACATCACTCTGTAGTTGTGTTAGTGGGCTAATACACATCACTCTGTAGTTGTGTTAGTGGGCTAATACACATCACTCTGTAGTTGTGTTAGTGGGCTAATACACATCACTCTGTAGTTGTGTTAGTGGGCTATTACACATCACTCTGTAGTTGTGTTAGTGGGCTAATACACATCACTCTGTAGTTGTGGGCTAATACACATCACTCTGTAGTTGTGTCATGGAACTACCTTTGTCTCTCCTCTGTCTCCTCTGTCTCTCCTCTCTGTCTCTCCTCTCTCTCTCTCTCTTTGTCTCTCCTCTCTCTCTCCTATCTCTCTCTTTGTCTCTCCTCTCTCTGTCTCTCCTCTCTCTGTCTCTCCTATCTCTCTCTTTGTCTCTATCTCTAATTTTCTCTCCCTCTCTCTCTCTGGTCATTCCTGGGCTCAGTTTAGACAGGTGTTGATTTGAAGCACTAAACAAATTAGCTTAGCCTCTGGCTGGCCTGTGATATAGTCAGTGATTACATGTGTGTTGTAGTGTGTGTTGTAGTGTGTGTTGTAAAGTGTGGAACAGCACCCTCCTGTTTCCTCTGGGTTAGGTGTCACAGTGGAACAGCACCCCCCTGTTTTCTCTGGGTTAGGTGTCACAGTGGAACTGCACCCCCCTGTTTCCTCTGGGTTAGGTGTCACAGTGGAACAGCACCCCCCTGTTTCCTCTGGGTTAGGTGTCACAGTGGAACAGCACCACCCGGTTTCCTCTGGGTTAGGTGTCACAGTGGAACAGCACCCCCCTGTTTCCTCTGGGTTAGGTGTCACAGTGGAACAGCACCCCCCTGTTTCCTCTGGGTTAGGAACAGCACCCCCCTGTTTCCTCTGGGTTAGGTGTCACAGTGGAACAGCACCCCCCTGTTTCCTCTGGGTTAGGTGTCACAGTGGAACAGCACCCCCCTGTTTCCTCTGGGTTAGGAACAGCACCCCCCTGTTTCCTCTGGGTTAGGTGTCACAGTAGAACAGCACTCCCCTGTTTCCTCTGGGTTAGGTGTCACAGTGGAACAGCACTCCCCTGTTTCCTCTGGGTTAGGTGTCACAGTGGAACAGCACTCCCCTGTTCCCTCTGGGTTAGGTGTCACAGTGGAACAGCACTTCCCTGTTTCCTCTGGGTTAGGAACAGCACTCCCCGGTTTCCTCTGGGTTAGGTGTCACAGTGGAACAGCACTCCCCTGTTTCCTCTGGGTTAGGTGTCACAGTGGAACAGCACCACCCTATTTCCTCTGGGTTAGGAACAGCACCCCCCTGTTTCCTCTGGGTTAGGAACAGCACTCCCCTGTTTCCTCTGGGTTAGGAACAGCACTCCCCTGTTTCCTCTGGGTTAGGAACAGCACTCCCCTGTTTCTTCTTGTATAGGAACAGCACCACCCTGTTTCCTCTGGGTTAGGTGTCACAGTGGAACAGGACTCCCCTGTTTCCTCTGGGTTAGGTGTCACAGTGGAACAGCACCACCCGGTTTCCTCTGGGTTAGGAACAGCACCCCCCTGTTTCCTCTGGGTTAGGTGTCACAGTGGAACAGCACTCCCCTGTTTCCTCTGGGTTAGGTGTCACAGTAGAACAGCACTCCCCTGTTTCCTCTGGGTTAGGTGTCACAGTGGAACAGCACCCCCTGTTTCCTCTGGGTTAGGTGTCACAGTGGAACAGCACCCCCCTGTTTCCTCTGGGTTAGGAACAGCACCACCCGGTTTTCTCTGGGTTAGGTGTCACAGTGAAACAGCACTCCCCTGTTTCCTCTGGGTTAGGTGTCACAGTGGAACAGCACTCCCCTGTTTCCCCTGGGTTAGGTGTCACAGTAGAACAGCACTCCCCTGTTTCCTCTGGGTTAGGAACAGCACCACCCAGTTTCCTCTGGGTTAGGTGTCACAGTGGAACAGCACTCCCCTGTTTCCTCTGGGTTAGGACCAGCACCACCCGGTTTCCTCTGGGTTAGGTGTCACAGTAGAACAGCACTCCCCTGTTTCCTCTGGGTTAGGAACAGCACCACCCGGTTTCCTCTGGGTTAGGAACAGCACCACCCGGTTTTCTCTGGGTTAGGTGCCACAGTGGAACAGCACTCCCCTGTTTCCTCTGGGTTAGGTGTCACAGTGGAACAGCACTCCCCTGTTTCCTCTGGGTTAGGTGCCACAGTGGAACAGCACTCCCCTGTTTCCTCTGGGTTAGGAACAGCACTCCCCTGTTTCCTCTGGGTTAGGAACAGCACTCCCCTGTTTCCTCTGGGTTAGGTGTCACAGTGGAACAACACTCCCCTGTTTCCTCTGGGTTAGGAACAGCACTCCCCTGTTTCCTCTGGGTTAGGAACAGCACCACCCGGTTTCCTCTGGGTTAGGAACAGCACCACCCGGTTTCCTCTGGGTTAGGTGCCACAGTGGAACAGAACTCCCCTGTTTCCTCTGGGTTAGGTGTCACAGTGGAACAGCACTCCCCTGTTTCCTCTGGGTTAGGCGTCACAGTGGAACAGCACTCCCCTGTTTCCTCTGGGTTAGGTGCCACAGTGGAACAGCACTCCCCTGTTTCCTGCCACCCTAGACCCACTTCAATTTGTATACCACCCCAACAGGTGTACAGATTACACAATCGCACACTGCACACTGCCCTATCCCATCTGAACAAAAATAATACCTATGTAAGAATGCTGTTCATTGATTACAGCTCAGCATTCAACACCATAGTTCCCTCTAAGCTCATCATCTGGCTGGAGGCCCTGGGCCTCATCCCCACCCTTTGCAACTGGGTCCTGGACTTTCTGACGGGCCGCACCCAGGTGGATAAGTTAGGAAACAACACCTCGACTTCACTGACTCTCAACACTGGGGCCCCACAAGGGTGTGTGCTCAGCCCCCTCCTGTACTCCTTGTTCACCCATGACTGCGTGGCCACGCACGCCTCCAACTCAATAATCAAGTTTGCAGACGACACATCAGTAGTGGGCTTGGTCACCAACAATGACAAGACGGCCTACAGGGAGGAGGTGAGGGCACTCGGAGTGTGGTGTCAGGAAAACAACCTCTCACTCAATATCAACAAAGCAAAGGAGATGATCGTGGACTTCAGGGAACAGCAGAGGGAGCACCCCTATTCACATCGAAGGGACAGTAGTGGAGAAGGTGGAAAGTTTTAAGTTCCTCTGCGTACACATCACAGACAAACTGAAAAGGTCCACTCACACAGACAGTGTGGTGAACAACCTCAGGAGGCTGAAGAAATTTGGCTTGTCACCTAAATCCCTGACAAACTTTTACAGATGCACAATCGAGAGCATCCTGTCAGGCTGTATCACAGCCTGGTACGGCAACTGCACCGCCTTCGACCGTAAGGCTCTCCAGAGGGTAGTGAGGTCTGTACAACCCATCACCGGGGGCAAACTACCTGCCCTCCAGGACACCTACAGCACACGATGTCACAGGAACGCCAAGAAGATCATCAAGGACAACAACCACCCGAGCCTGTCATGTCTTGTCATATTATGTCTTGTTCCTGTTCTTTCTCTTCACTCTGTCTCCCTCTGCTGGTCGTATTAGGTTACCTTCTCTTTCTCTCCTCCTCCAGCTGTTCCTCATCTCCTCTAACTACCTCGTTCACCCTTTTCCCACCTGTTCCCTTTTTCCCTCTGATTAGGTCTCTATTTCTCTCTCTGTTCCTGCTTCTTTCTTTGTCAGATTCTCGTTTGAGTTTCTCATGCCAGAAACAAACTATCGTCTCGTTTGCTTCACCCTTGTCCCGTCCTGTCGGAATCTGCCTGGCAAGTGCATCCTGTACTCAGCTAACTGTCTTATCGTTTGTACTGTGTCCAGTTCATCTGATGCTACGTGAGATCAGGTACCTCTGTTCCTCTACGACCCGCGCCTACCCAGAGAGACCTGCAGCCTGTCGCCGCTAACCCAGCTATTCTCCTCTGCTGCTAAGAAGGGGGCTCTTTTGTAATTATCAGAAGGACTTTTTGTTTCATTTGTCGCCCTCTCTGCGGGTTGTCTATTTTTCCATTATCTACATCTGAAGAGGATCTATGTCTTCCCTGTGTTTACATTAAAGGACTCTGTTTTTGTTAAACCGCTTTTGGGTCCTCACTCAAGTGCATAACAGAGCCACTGCCTGTTCACACCGCTATCATCCAGAAGGCGAGGTCAGTACAGGTGCATCAAAGCTGGGACTGAGAGACTGAAAAACAGCTTCTATCTCAAGGCCATCAGACTGTTAAACAGCAATCAGAGAAGCTGCTGCCTACACTGAGACCCAATCACTGGACACTTCACTAACACAGAGAGGCTGCTGCCACCTTGAGACCCAATCACTGGACACTTCACTAACACAGAGAGGCTGCTGCCACCTTGAGACCCAATCACTGGACACTTCACTAACACAGAGAGGCTGCTGCCACCTTGAGACCCAATCACTGGACACTTCACTAACACAGAGAGGCTGCTGCCACCTTGAGACCCAATCACTGGACACTTCACTAACACAGAGGGGCTGCTGCCACCTTGAGACCTAATCACTGGACACTTCACTAACACAGAGAGGCTGCTGCCACCTTGAGACCCAATCACTGGACACTTCACTAACACAGAGAGGCTGCTGCCACCTTGAGACCCAATCACTGGACACTTCACTAACACAGAGAGGCTGCTGCCACCTTGAGACCCAATCACTGGACACTTCACGAACACAGAGAGGCTGCTGCCACCTTGAGACCCAATCACTGGACACTTCACTAACACAGAGAGGCTGCTGCCACCTTGAGACCCAATCACTGGACACTTCACTAACACAGAGAGGCTGCTGCCTACACTGAGACCCAATCACTGGACACTTCACGAACACAGAGAGGCTGCTGCCACCTTGAGACCCAATCACTGGACACTTCACTAACACAGAGAGGCTGCTGCCACCTTGAGACCCAATCACTGGACATTTTATTAAATCGGTCACTAGTCACATTAAACAATACCACTTTAAATAATGCCACTTTAATAATGTTTACATATCTTACATTACTCATATCACATATATATATACTGTATTTTATACCATCTTTTGCATCTTGCCTGTGCTGCTCGGCCATCACTCATATACTTATATTTACATATTCTCATTCACCCCTTTAGATTTGTGTGTATTAGGTAGTTGTTGGGGAATTGTTAGATTACTAGTTAGATTTGTGTGTATTAGGTAGTTGTTGGGGAATTGTTAGATTACTTGTTAGATTTGTGTGTATTAGGTAGTTGTTGGGAATTGTTAGATATTACTGCACTGTCGGAACTAGAAGCACACGCATTTTGTTACACTCGCATTAACATCTGCTAACCATGTGTATGTGACCAATACAATTTGATTTGATTTGATTTAATCAATAGGAGGTGAGATGTAAAACTGGCCTTAGATCAGTTTATGGGGTCAACCAAGAGAGTTGACCCTGCTATTCCTTAATTGATAGATGACAGTCCTTCTTCCTAAACCTAATAAGCATAGCCAGGCTAAACCTAATGAGGTTTGCTGATTTAAAATCGTTGGCAAATGTTAGTCTCTGCTAGCGTAATGCTAATAGTTAAAGAGTAAACAGATCAGAGGTTGGGTAGCAGGCCAGGCTAAGCTAGGCTAGGCTAGGCTACCCCCCTTAGTTACAACAACACACAAGGCTACATCTGTCTCTACTGCTGTGGGCTCATCTCTTTGATGAGCTCACAGACTCAGAACACAGGCACACATGTACACACACACACTCTTTCGCTTTCTCTCTCTCTCTCTCTCTCTCTCTCTCTCTCTCTCCCTCCCCTTCTGTCTCTCCTTCTGTCTCTCCGGAGGCCAAATCGTCCGGTCTTCTCCTATCCACCAGATGTTTCAGATCATTTCACTTTGCCTCCTTGTTTGCTGGCCATGTTTATTTGAATGGAGAGATACAACAAACTTTGTCTTCAACTCAAATATCTCTTTTAGAACCAGCTCAAACATTCGTTCTTTCTCCTCAAACTCTCTCTTTTAGAACCAGTTTAAACACTCATTCTTTCTCCTCAACGATCTCTTTTAGAACCAGTTTAAACACTCATTCTTTCTCCTCAACGATCTCTTTT
The DNA here is from genome assembly GCF_034236695.1 of Oncorhynchus nerka. NCBI lineage: Eukaryota > Metazoa > Chordata > Actinopteri > Salmoniformes > Salmonidae > Oncorhynchus > Oncorhynchus nerka. The sequence continues at coordinate 46,966,049 of NC_088421.1, read as the reverse complement.
AGAACCAGTTTAAACACTCGTTCTTTCTCCTCAAATTCTCTCTTTTAGAACCAGCTCAAACATTAGTTCTTTCTCCTCAAACTCTCTCTTTTAGAACCAGTTTAAACACTCGTTCTTTCTCCTAAACGATCTCTTTTAGAATCAGTTTAAACACTCGCTCTTTCTCCTCAAATTCTCTCTTTTAGAACCAGTTTAAACACTCGTTCTTTCTCCTCAACGATCTCTTTTAGAACCAGTTTAAACACTCGTTCTTTCTCCTCAAATTCTCTCTTTTAGAACCAGCTCAAACATTAGTTCTTTCTCCTCAACGATCTCTTTTAGAACCAGTTTAAACACTCGTTCTTTCTCCTCAACGATCTCTTTTAGAACCAGTTTAAACACTCGTTCTTTCTCCTCAAACGATCTCTTTTAGAACCAGTTTAAACACTCGTTCTTTCTCCTCAAACGATCTCTTTTAGAACCACTGCCAACATACTTTCTTTCTCCTCTGTGTGGTGTGGTGTGTGGAATCCCAGCCAACTAGGTATACAGTGTCAGATGAGATGCGACAGCCTCAAATTCAATTTGTTGACAGGGAGCCATTGTGGTGCTGACTGCTGTGGCTGTAGCTGAGCATCAGGGGCTGTTCTGTCTTGTGCCCAGTCCAATTAGTAACCTGTTCAATCACATGTATGTCCTCCAGGCAGGGGAAACATGTGACTCAGGGTAGAAGTAGCAAAATGTTCATCAAGATTGTTCAAAGGTTTAAAAAAACGATTTAAATAAATGCAACACTTGGACAAACTTTTAGAATGTTTTTAAATCCAGCAGATATTAACTGAATTATAGCACATACAAAACATTGTACTGGCACGGACAAATAAGGCGTTCTGGTTTGGTGAAAAATACGGTTTACAATTTTTGGTAAAATTTCTAAAAATGTCTTCTTCTAATGCTGTAATTTTTTTCATGTTATATCAGGTATTGTTTTTATACTTTGTGATAAGATAAAGATATATATGTGCCTTATTTGCATATACTATACAGGAATTATTTTTTCCCTCAATTTTTACAGATTAATAACAAAATGTATAGCTGAAATGTCTTGAATATTCAACCTCGTTGTTATGGAAACGCCTAAATAAATTCACGAGTAAAAATGTGCTTAACATGTCACATAATAAGTTGAGTTGACTCACTCTTGTGTGCAATAATAGTGTTTAACATGAGTTTTGATTGACTTCCTCATCTCTGTACCCCACACATATAATTATCTGTAAGGTCCCTCAGTTGAGCAGTGAATTTCAAACACAGATTCAACCACAAAGACTGGGGAGGTTTTCCAATGCCTCGCAAAGAAGGGCCCCTGATGGTAGATGGGTAAAAATAAAATAAAAAGCAGACATTGAATATCCCTTTGAACATGGTGAAGTTATTAGTCACACTTTTGGATGGTGTATCAATACACCCAGTCACTTCAAAGATACAGGCGTCCTTCAGAACTCAGTTGCCGGAGAGGAAGGAAACCACTCAGTGATGTCACCATGAGGCCAATGGTGACTTTAAAAACAGTTAGAGTTTAATGGCTGTGATAAGAGAAAACTGAGGATGGATCAACAACATTGTAGTTACTCCACAATACTAACCTAACTGACACAGTGAAAAGAAGGAAGCCTCTACAGAATAAAAATATTCCAAAACATGCATCTTGTTTGCAACAAGCCACTAAAGTAATACTGCAAAGACTGTGGATAAAGCAATTCACTTTTTGTCCTGAATACAAAGTGTTTTGTTTGGAGCAAATCCAATACAACTCATTACTGAGAGCCGCTGGCCATATTTTCAAGCATAGTGGTGGGCTGCATCATGTTATGGGTATGCTTGTAATCGTTAAGGACTGGGGAGTTTTTCCAAGACAAAAGATCAACTGAATGGAGCTAAGAAATGACCAAATCCGAGAGGAAATCCCCTGGTTCAGTCTGTTTTCTACCAGACACTGGGAGATGACAAACACAAACACAATAACCTAAAACACAAGACCAACGCTACACTGGAGTTGCTTGCCAAGAAGACATTGAATGTTACCGAGTGGCCGAGTTACAGTTTTGACTTAAATATTCTTGAAAATCTATGGCAAGACCTGAAAATGGTTGTCTAGCAATGATCAACAGCCAATTTAACAGTAAATAATAATGAGTAGATGTTGCACAATCCAGGTGTGGAAAGCTGGAAAGCTCTTAGAGATTTACCCAGAACGACTGGAATCGCTGCCATTGGTGCTTCTAAGCCAGGTGTGGAAGCTGGAGGAGGTGGGAGGTAATCTGATTCTGGGCCTGTAGCTACTGCTGGGCGGGGTTAAGAGGGGTCATGGGTTAAGGGTTGTCAGGGCGATGCCAGTCACTTCCTGGTACTAAACCTGAGTAGAGTCCAAGACCCCTGGTGATCACAGACACACACACACACACAGTCATTGTACCAAACCACACAGAGCCAGCCCAGTCCCATGACTTACTGACCCGGTGACTAGGTAGTTTACTGAGACAACACATCCCAGCTGTCCAGCTGCTGAGGCCTGCTGCCGTAATGCTGGCTGGAATGTAGGTGAGGAGGGGGGAGATGAAGAGGGATAGTGTATATGTGTGTGTGTGTGTGTGTGTGTGTGTGTGTGTGTGTGTGTGTGTGTCGGTGTGTGTGAAGAGGCCTGAGATTACCTTGTCCCGTGACCTGTTCCTTCCTGTCTCACCCGAAAACACTAATCTCTCACACACACGCACACGCACACACACGCAACCACATTCACACACACAGACACCCACACACACCCAACCACATACACACACACACACTCTCACATGCACACACACCCACCCCGGCTTTTGGTTCTCATGAATGCCGGTTAACACAGTGGCAAACAGGTACACACACACACACACACAACCACATACACACAGACACTAACAGGTACCGCACGGCTCTGCCAAGTTGTTCATCCATTAAAGAGAGGCATTTGGCAGGACATCAGTGATCCGTACCCAGTGAACCGTACCCAGTGCTCAGACATGTAGCAGAGAAATAATGACCCTGAAAAAACACTGAATACACACTCTCGAAAACACACACTCAAAAAACACACACTCTGGAACGGTGAGAGAGAAGGGAAAAGTACTTCCAGTAAGTCTGAGAAGATGGGCCTCATGCCAACACTTCACAAATGATTCCTTATTTAACTCTCCTCATGCCAACACTTCACAAATGATTCCTTCTCAACTCCCTTCCAACACTTCACAAATGATTCCTTCTCAACTCCCATCCAACACTTCACAAATGATTCCTTATTTAACTCTCCTCATGCCAACACTTCACAAATGATTCCTTCTCAACTCCCTTCCAACACTTCACAAATGATTCCTTCTCAACTCCTATCCAACACTTCACAAATGATTCCTTCTCAACTCCCTTCCAACACTTCACAAATGATTCCTTCTCAACTCCCTTCCAACACTTCACAAATTATTCCTTCTCAACTCCCATCCAACACTTCACAAATGATTCCTTATTTAACTCCCTTCATGCCAACACTTCACAAATGATTCCTTCCCAACTCCCTTCCAACACTTCACAAATGATTCCTTCTCAACTCCCTTCCAACACTTCACAAATGATTCCTTCTCAACTCCCTTCCAACACTTCACAAATGATTCCTTCTCAACTCCCTTCCAACACTTCACAAATGATTCCTTCTCAACTCCCTTCCAACACTTCACAAATGATTCCTTCTCAACTCCCATCCAACACTTCACAAATGATTCCATCTCAATGTAATGAACACGATGGGAGACAGAGAGCTGGCAGCAGGTGTTTATTGTAAAGGACCGCAGGAGGAGGCAGGTAGCTGGGTCCAGGGGCAGGCAGAAGGTCATACACAGGAGGAGGCAGGTAGCTGGGTCCAGGGGCAGGTAGCTGGGTCCAGGGGCAGGCAGAAGGTCATACACAGGAGGAGGCAGGTAGCTGGGTCCAGGGGCAGGTAGCTGGGTCCAGGGGCAGGTAGCTGGGTCCAGGGGCAGGCAGAAGGTCATACACAGGGGGTCCAACAAGGCAACAGTACAGGCAGGGAAAAGGCTAGTAACGTTGCCCGGGAGATCAGGCATTAGGTTGATAACAGGAAATCCGACTCAGGTACAGGCAGGGAATAGGTTGATAACAGGAAATCCGACTCAGGTACAGGCAGGGAATAGGTTGATAACAGGAAATCCGACTCAGGTACAGGCAGGGAACAGGTAGATAACAGGAAATCCGACTCAGGAACAGGTAGATAACAGGAAATCCGACTCAGGAACAGGTAGATAACAGGAAATCCGACTCAGGAACAGGTAGATAACAGGAAATCCGACTCAGGAACAGGTAGATAACAGGAAATCCGACTCAGGAACAGGTAGATAACAGGAAGATAACAGGAAGATAACAGGAAGATAACAGGAAGATAACAGGAAGATAACAGGAAGATAACAGGAAGATAGGCTCAGGTACAGGCAGGGAACAGGTTGATAGGCTCAGGTACAGGCAGGGAACAGGTAGATAACAGGAAGATATGCTCAGGTACAGGCAGGGAACAGGTAGATAACAGGAAGATATGCTCAGGTACAGGCAGGGAACAGGTAGATAACAGGAAGATAGACTCAGGTACAGGCAGGGAACAGGTTGATAACAGGAAATCCGACTCAGGTACAGGCAGGGAACAGGTAGATAACAGGAAGATATGCTCAGGTACATGCAGGGAACAGGTAGATAACAGGAAATCCGACTCAGGAACAGGTAGATAACAGGAAATCCGACTCAGGAACAGGTAGATAACAGGAAATCCGACTCAGGAACAGGAAGATAACAGGAAGATAACAGGAAGATAACAGGAAGATAACAGGAAGATAGGCTCAGGTACAGGCAGGGAACAGGTTGATAACAGGAAATCCGACTCAGGTACAGGCAGGGAACAGGTAGATAACAGGTAGATAGACTCAGGTACAGGCAGGGAACAGGAAGATATGCTCAGGTACAGGCAGGGAACAGGTAGATAACAGGTAGATAACAGGAAGATAACAGGAAGATAACAGGAAGATAACAGGAAGATATGCTCAGGTACAGGCAGATAACAGGAAGATAACAGGAAGATAACAGGAAGATAACAGGAAGATATGCTCAGGTTCAGGCAGATAACAGGAAGATAACAGGAAGATAACAGGAAGATAACAGGAAGATAACAGGAAGATAAGATAACAGGAAGATAACAGGAAGATAACAGGAAGATAACAGGAAGATAACAGGAAGATAGACTCAGGTACAGGCAGGGAACAGGTAGATAGACTCAGGTACAGGCAGATAACAGGTAGATAGACTCAGGTACAGGCAGGGAACAGGTAGATAACAGGAAGATGGGCTCAGGTACAGGCAGGGAACAGGTAGATAACAGGAAGATAGGCTCAGGTACAGGTAGATAGACTCAGGTACAGGCAGGGAACAGGTAGATAGACTCAGGTACAGGCAGGGAACAGGTAGATAACAGGTAGATAACAGGTACAGGCAGGGAACAGGTAGATAACAGGAAGATAGGCTCAGGTACAGGCTCAGGTACAGGCAGGGAACAGGTAGATAGACTCAGGTACAGGCAGGGAACAGGTAGATAACAGGAAGATAGGCTCAGGTACAGGCTCAGGTACAGGCAGGGAACAGGTAGATAGACTCAGGTACAGGCAGGGAACAGGTAGATAACAGGAAGATAGGCTCAGGTACAGGCAGGGAACAGGTTGATAACAGGAAATCCAACTCAGGTACAGGCAGGGAACAGGTTGATAACAGGAAATCCGACTCAGGTACAGGCAGGGAACAGGTAGATAACAGGAAGATAGACTCAGGTACAGGCAGGGAACAGGTAGATAACAGGAAGATAGGCTCAGGTACAGGCAGGGAACAGGTAGATAACAGGAAGATAGGCTCAGGTACAGGCAGGGAACAGGTAGATAACAGGAAGATAGTCTCAGGTACAGGCAGGGAACAGGTAAAATGAGTCGTTAGTGAGGCAGGTAAAAACTACCGTACACGGGAGGAGTAAATTATGGGAAAACCAGCCCTCCGACTAGAAGTGTGTCACAAAACAAACAATACCTCACAGTGATGGGGTGCAAAGAACTGAACTACATAGTGTGTGTTAATGACATACAGGTGTGTGAACAGGTGATTAGAATTCAGGTGATTGGGATCTGGAGAGTGGGATCAGGGGATCTAGGTGTTTGAGAGTGTGAGTTGGAAGCAGACGTTACAATCATCTCCCTTCCTTCACTACACTTCACAAATGATATCTTCTTAACTACTTTCCTTGAAATAATCACAAATCTAACTTTTTTTTTAAAGACAAATATTTAACCTTTATTTATCTAGGCAAGTCAGTTTAAGAACAAATTCTGATTTACAATGACGGCCTACCGAGTAACAGTGGATTAACTGCCTTGTTCAAGGGCAACAGGACAGATTTTGACCTCGTCGGCTCTGAAGGAGGGGAGATAAGGAGCTCTAAATGGAGTGTGTAGTTGAAAAGCAGCTGTTCTAACTACATAGATATCATCATATCAGAGCAGCTGGTTCCAACTACATAGATATCATCACATCAGAGCAGCTGGTTCCAACTACATAGATATCATCACATCAGAGCAGCTGGTTCTAACTACATAGATATCATCACATCAGAGCAGCTGTTCTACCTACATAGATATCATCACATCAGAGCAGCTGGTTCCAACTACATAGATATCATCACATCAGAGCAGCTGGTTCTAACTACATAGATATCATCACATCAGAGCAGCTGGTTCTAACTACATAGATATCATCACATCAGAGCAGCTGGTTCTAACTACATAGATATCATCACATCAGAGCAGCTGGTTCTAACTACATAGATATCATCACATCAGAGCAGCTGGTTCCAACTACATAGATATCAGAGCAGCTGGATCTAACTACATAGATATCATCACATCAGAGCAGCTGTTCCAACTACATAGATATCATCACATCAGAGCAGCTGTTCTAACTACATAGATATCATCACATCAGAGCAGCTGGTTCTAACTACATAGATATCATCACATCAGAGCAGCTGTTCCAACTACATAGATATCATCACATCAGAGCAGCTGTTCCAACTACATAGATATCATCACATCAGAGCAGCTGTTCCAACTACATAGATATCAGAGCAGCTGGTTCTAACTACATAGATATCATCACATCCTCTCTTCCTATTGGACAAGGATCAGTGTTGACTTTAGGGGAGGGAGGAATAAAGGTGAAATAAATTAAACATTTCAAACATGTACACCCCTTTGGGTCCCTAGGAACAGTATTAAGATTAGTATCTGATCCTAGATCTGTTGCTAAAAGTGGCCCAATGGTTTAGACTAGGACTGAGCGTTGGACAACTGATCCTAGATCTGTTGCTAAAAGTGGCCCAATGGTTTAGACTAGGACTGAGCGTTGGACAACTGATCCTAGATCTGTTGCTAAAAGTGGCCCAATGGTTTAGTCTAGGACTGAGCGTTGGACAACTGATCCTAGATCTGTTGCTAAAAGGCCTTCTGTGATAATAAGAATCGCTGCTAATTATATCCCTCGGGGACTTTTATCTTTTCATAGAGGCACAGTGATGTAAGTGTCCAAGTGTTCAATTCACAACCAAGGTGCTCTTTAAATGTGTGTGTGTGTGTGTGTGTGTGTGTGTGTGTGTGTGTGTGTGTGTGTGTGTGTGTGTGTGTGTGTGTGTGTGTGTGTGTGTGAGCGTGCCCCAGGCAGTATGTCCTGGCTCTTATTTCCAGCGTTACGACATTGCAAAAATTTCACTTCCAGGTGTGCTCTGGTGAGAGAAGGGGATGTTTACAGGGACACAGAATGGCACGTGTGTGTGTGTGTGTGTGTAATTGAGTGTGTTTGCACACACACACGCTGGCACACACACACACACACACACACACACACACACACACACACACACACACACACGTATCCTCTCCTCTCAGCACTCTCTGTCCTCCACCACCAAACCATGTCCCTCTGTAGATGACAACATCCTCCCGTGTTCCCATTCGCCAAACACAGCTTCCTGTGTTCATGTTCCCTACATAGTGCAAACACACGTGTCAGCATGGGTTTAGGTGTGTGTGTGTGTGTGTGTGTGTGTGTGTGTGTGTGTGTGTGTGTGTGTGTGTGTGTGTGTGTGTGTGTGTGTGTGTGTGTGTGTGCCAGCGTGTGTGTGTGCTGGTAATAGTATTGGGGTCGTCAGAGAGTATACCTCCTTGGAATGTTGGAGGAGAGGGGGCGTTGGTGTCGGGACAAGCCCAGACACGTGCCTCTGTGCCTGCATGTCCACGGAACAGCGCTCCTTTAGCAGGTCTGGTGCCCTGGAGGAACCATGTGGATCCCAACACATCATGTCACATCTAACTATATTTAAACATCTGAGTCTTGTCTGGGCCTCTCACTTAAACCATTGGTCCAGGGGGGAGATGGAAGGAGAGGAAGGGGGTGAGTAGGGAGAGATAGAAGGAGAGGAAGGGGGTGAGTAAGGAGAGATAGAAGGAGATGAAGGGGGTGAGTAAGGAGAGATAGAAGGAGAGGGAGGGGTGAGTAGGGAGAGATAGAAGGAGAGGGAGGGGGTGAGTATGGAGAGATAGAAGGAGAGGAAGGGGTGAGTATGGAGAGATAGAAGGAGAGGAAGGGGGTGAGTAGGGGGAGATAGAAGGAGATGAAGGGGTGAGTAGGGAGAGATAGAAGGAGAGGAAGGGGGTGAGTATGGAGAGATAGAAGGAGAGGAAGGGGGTGAGTAGGGAGAGATAGAAGGAGAGGGAGGGGGTGAGTATGGAGAGATAGAAGGAGATGAAGGGGTGAGTATGGAGAGATAGAAGGAGATGAAGGGGGTGAGTAAGGAGAGATAGAAGGAGAGGGAGGGGTGAGTAGGGAGAGATAGAAGGAGAGGAGTATGGAGAGATGAAGGAGATGAAGGGGGTGGTAGAGAGATAGAAGGAGATGAAGGGGGTGAGTATGGGAGAGATAGAAGGAGAGGAAGGGGTGAGTATGGAGAGATAGAAGGAGAGGAAGGGGTGAGTATGGAGAGAGATAGAAGGAGAGGAAGGGGGTGAGTATGGAGAGATAGAAGGAGAGGAAGGGGGTGAGTATGGAGAGATAGAAGGAGAGGAAGGGGTGAGTATGGAGAGATAGAAGGAGAGGAAGGGGGTGAGTAGGGAGAGATAGAAGGAGAGGAAGGGGTGAGTATGGAGAGATAGAAGGAGAGGAAGGGGGTGAGTAGGGAGATAGAAGGAGAGGAAGGGGGTGAGTAGGGAGAGATAGAAGGAGAGATAGAAGGAGAGGAAGGGGGTGAGTAGGAGAGATAGAAGGAGAGGAAGGGGTGAGTATGGAGATAGATAGAAGGAGAGGAAGGGGTGAGTAAGGAGAGATAGATGGAGAGGAAGGGGTGAGTATGAGAGATAGAAGGAGTATGGAGAGATAGGTGAGTAAGGAGAGGAAGGGGGAAGGGAGTGAGTATGGAGAGATAGAAGGAGAGGAAGGGGGTGAGTAGGGAGAGATAGAAGGAGAAGGAGTAGGGAGAGATAGAAGGAGAGGAGTAGGGTGAGTAGGGAGAGATAGAAGGAGAGGAAGGGGTGAGTATGGAGAGATAGAAGGAGAGGAAGGGGGTGCGTATGGAGAGATAGAAGGAGAGGAAGGGGGTGAGTATGGAGAGATAGAAGGAGAGGAAGGGGGTGAGTATGGAGAGGAAGGGGGTGAGTATGGAGAGATGGAAGAAGAGGAAGGAGAGGAAGACCCAACCCCAGTCAGTAAATACCTGTGTGTGTGAGTGCATGGCATTTGTGTGTGTGTGTGTGTGTGTGTGTGTGTGTGTGTGTGTGTGTGTGTGTGTGTGTGTATCCAGCACCCTCTTGTTCTCACAGTGCTGTGAACCCTAATCATCTCTTCTTACACAATGCTGGATCTGATAACAACTAAACAGAGAATCTCTCTCTCACTCACTCAGTCACACACACACACACACACACCCTAGCAGAGCTGAGGGACAGGGTGCTCTACTGCCACCATCATTATTTCTCAGTGTTTGACAGTGTTTGACAGCCCTAACCCTAACCTGATACCAGCCCTAACCCTAACCTGATACCAGCACTAACCCTAACCTGATACCAGCACTAACCTGATACCAGCCCTAACCCTAACCTGATACCAGCACTAACCCTAACCTGATACCACGGGGTGATAACCTGATACCAGCCCTAACCTGATACCAGCACTAACCCTAACCTGATACCACGGGGTGATAACCTGATACCAGCCCTAACCCTAACCTGATACCAGCCTAACCCTAACCTGATACCACGGGGTGATAACCTGATACAAGCCCTAACCTGATACCAGCCCTAACCTGATACCAGACCTAACCCTACCCTGATACCACGGGGTGATAACCTGATACAAACCCTAACCTGATACCACCTGATACCACAGGGTGATAACCTGATACCAGCCCTAACCTGATACCAGCCCTAACTCTAACCTGATACCAGCCATAACCCTAACCTGATACCACAGGGTGATAACCTGATACCAGCCCTAACCCGAACCTGATACCAGCCCTAACCCTAACCTGATACCAGCCCTAACCCTAACCTGATACCAGCCCTAACCCTAACCTGATACCACCCTAGGGTGATAACCTGATACCAGCCCTAACCCTAACCTGATACCAGCCCTAACCCTAACCTGATACCAGCCCTAACCCTAACCTGATACCAGCCCTAACCCTAACCTGGTACCACAGGGTGATAACCTGATACCAGCCCTAACCCTAACCTGATACCACAGGGTGATAAACTGATACAATGCGTTGTCCAATTGACGAAAAATATCGCCGTAAATAGTGTGATTTACATCACAACTAAATAAACGAATGGGGATTATATGAAACGATAGACAGTTTTCTATCATCACACGATATACTGTACATACTACCTCAATCAGCCTGACTAACCGCTGCCAGTATATAGTCTCGCTACTTTTATAGCCTCGCTACTGTATATAGTCTGTCTTTTTACTGTTGTTTTATTTCTTTACTTACCTATTGTTCACCTAATACCTTTTTTGCACTATTGGTTAGAGCCTGTTAAGTAAGCATGTCACAAGGTCTACTACACCTGTTGTATTCAGCGCTCATGACAAATAAACTTTGATTTGATTTGCATTGATTTCCATTGGAAATCCTATTTTCCCTAACCCCTAACATGTGAGTTAAGTTGAGTGGTTGGAAATCACGTTCATGGAGAGCTGTCACTCCGGCACTCCCTGTCCTTTCCTACCTCTCCCTAAACACCTCTCCCTAAACACAGCTCCCTGTCCTTTCCTACCTCTCCCTAAACACCTCTCCCTAAACACCTCTCCCTAAACACCTCTCCCTAAACACAGCTCCCTGTCCTTTCCTACCTCTCCCTAAACACCTCTCCCTAAACATCTCTCCCTAAACACCTCTACCTAAACATCTCTCCCTAAACACCTCTCCCTAAACACCTCTCCCTAAACACCTCTCCCTGTCCTTTCCTACCTCTCCCTAAACACCTCTCCCTAAACACCTCTCCCTAAACATCTCTCCCTAAACACCTCTCCCTAAACACCTCTCCCTAAGCACAGCTCCCAGTCCTTTCCTACCTCTCCCTAAACACAGCTCCTAGTCCTTTCCTATCTCTCCCTAAACACCTCTCCCTAAACACCTCTCCCTAAACACCTCTTCCTGAACACCTCTCCCTGAACACCTCTCCCTAAACACCTCTCCCTGTCCTTTCCTACCTCTCCCTAAACACAGCTCCCTAAACACCTCTCCCAAAACACCTCTCCCTAAACACAGCTCCTAGTCCTTTCCTACCTCTGCCTAAACACCTCTCCCTAAACACCTCTCCCTAAACACAGCTCCTAGTCCTTTCCTACCTCTCCCTAAACACCTCTCCCTAAACACCTAAACACCTCTCCCTAAACACCTCTCCCTAAACACCTCTCCCTAAACCACTCTCCCTAAACACCTCTCCCTGTCCTTTCCTACCTCTCCCTAAACATCTCTCCCTAAACACCTCTCCCTAAACACCTCTCCCTAAATACCTCTCCCTAAACACCTCTCCCTAAACACCTCTCCCTGTCCTTTCCTACCTCTCCCTAAACACCTCTCCCTAAACATCTCTCCCTAAACATCTCTCCCTAAACACCTCTCCCTAAACACCTCTCCCTAAACACCTCTCCCTAAGCACAGCTCCCAGTCCTTTCCTACCTCTCCCTAAACACAGCTCCTAGTCCTTTCCTATCTCTCCCTAAACACCTCTCCCTAAACACCTCTCCCTAAACACCTCTCCCTAAACACCTCTCCCTGAACACCTCTCCCTGAACACCTCTCCCTAAACACCTCTCCCTAAACACCTCTCCCTAAACACCTCTCCCTAAACACCTCTCCCTGTCCTTTCCTACCTCTCCCTAAACACAGCTCCCTAAACACCTCTCCCTAAACACCTCTCCCTAAACACAGCTCCTAGTCCTTTCCTACCTCTCCCTAAACACCTCTCCCTAAACACCTCTCCCTAAACACAGCTCCTAGTCCTTTCCTACCTCTCCCTAAACACCTCTCCCTAAACACCTCTCCCTAAACACCTAAACACCTCTCCCTAAACACCTCTCCCTAAACACCTCTCCCTAAACCACTCTCCCTAAACACCTCTCCCTGTCCTTTCCTACCTCTCCCTAAACATCTCTCCCTAAACACCTCTCCCTAAACACCTCTCCCTAAATACCTCTCCCTGTCCTTTCCTACCTCTCCCTAAACACCTCTCCCTAAACACCTCTCCCTAAACACCTCTCCCTGTCCTTTCCTACCTCTCCCTAAACACCTCTCCCTAAACACCTCTCCCTAAACACCTCTCCCTGTCCTTTCCTACCTCTCCCTAAACACAGCTCCCTAAACACCTCTCCCTAAACACCTCTCCCTAAACACAGCTCCCTGTCCTTTCCTACCTCTCCCTAAACACCTCTCCCTAAACATCTCTCCCTAAACACCTCTCCCTAAACATCTCTCCCTAAACACCTCTCCCTAAACACCTCTCCCTAAACACCTCTCCCTGTCCTTTCCTACCTCTCCCTAAACACCTCTCCCTAAACACCTCTCCCTAAACATCTCTCCCTAAACACCTCTCCCTAAACACCTCTCCCTAAACACCTCTCCCTAAGCACAGCTCCCAGTCCTTTCCTACCTCTCCCTAAACACAGCTCCTAGTCCTTTCCTATCTCTCCCTAAACACCTCTCCCTAAACACCTCTCCCTAAACACCTCTCCCTAAACACCTCTCCCTAAACACCTCTCCCTGAACACCTCTCCCTGAACACCTCTCCCTAAACACCTCTCCCTAAACACCTCTCCCTAAACACCTCTCCCTAAACACCTCTCCCTGTCCTTTCCTACCTCTCCCTAAACACAGCTCCCTAAACACCTCTCCCTAAACACAGCTCCTAGTCCTTTCCTACCTCTCCCTAAACACCTCTCCCTAAACACCTCTCCCTAAACACAGCTCCTAGTCCTTTCCTACCTCTCCCTAAACACCTCTCCCTAAACACCTCTCCCTAAACACCTCTCCCTAAACCACTCTCCCTAAACACCTCTCCCTGTCCTTTCCTACCTCTCCCTAAACATCTCTAAACCCTAAACACCTACCCCCCTAAACACCTCTCCTAAACCCTCTCCCTGTCCTTTCCTACCTCTCCCCTAAACACCTCTCCCTAAACACCTCTCCCTAAACACCTCTCCCTGTCCTTTCCTACCTCTCCCTAAACACAGCTCCCTAAACACCTCTCCCTAAACACCTCTCCCTAAACACAGCTCCTAGTCCTTTCCTACCTCTCCCTAAACACCTCTCCCTAAACACCTCTCCCTAAACACCTCTCCCTAAACACAGCTCCTAGTCCTTTCCTACCTCTCCCTAAACACCTCTCCCTAAACACCTCTCCCTAAACACCTAAACACCTCTCCCTAAACACCTCTCCCTAAACACCTCTCCCTAAACCACTCTCCCTAAACACCTCTCCCTGTCCTTTCCTACCTCTCCCTAAACATCTCTCCCTAAACACCTCTCCCTAAACACCTCTCCCTAAATACCTCTCCCTGTCCTTTCCTACCTCTCCCTAAACACCTCTCCCTAAACACCTCTCCCTAAACACCTCTCCCTGTCCTTTCCTACCTCTCCCTAAACACCTCTCCCTAAACACCTCTCCCTAAACACCTCTCCCTAAACACCTCTCCCTGTCCTTTCCTACCTCTCCCTAAACACAGCTCCCTAAACACCTCTCCCTAAACACCTCTCCCTAAACACCTCCCTAAACACCTCCCTAAACACAGCTCCCTGTCCTTTCCTACCTCTCCCTAAACACCTCTCCCTAAACACCTCTCCCTAAACACCTCTCCCTAAACATCCTAAACTCCCCTAAACACCTCTCCCTAAACACCTCTCCCTAAACACCTCTCCCCTGTCCTTTCCACCTCTCCCTAAACACCTCTCCCTGTCTCTCCCTAAACACCTCTCCCTAAACACCTCTCCCTAAACACAGCTCCCCTAAAACACAGCTCCCAGTCCTTTCCTAAACACCTCTCTCTCCCCTAAACACAGCTCCTAGTCCTTTCCTAAACACCTCTCTCCCTAAACACCTCTCCCTAAACACCTCTCCCTAAACACCTCTCCCTAAACACCTCTCCCTAAACACCTCTCCCTGAACACCTCTCCCTAAACACCTCTCCCTAAACACCTCTCCCTAAACACCTCTCCCTAAACACCTCTCCCTGTCCTTTCCTACCTCTCCCTAAACACAGCTCCCTAAACACCTCTCCCTAAACACCTCTCCCTAAACACAGCTCCTAGTCCTTTCCTACCTCTCCCTAAACACCTCTCCCTAAACACCTCTCCCTAAACACAGCTCCTAGTCCTTTCCTACCTCTCCTAAACACCTCTCCCTAAACACCTCTCCCTAAACACCTAAACACCTCTCCCTAAACACCTCTCCCTAAACACCTCTCCCTAAACACCTCTCCCTAAACCACTCTCCCTAAACACCTCTCCCTGTCCTTTACCTCTCCCTAAACACAGCTCCCTAAACATCTCTCCCTAAACACCTCTCCCTAAACACCTCTCCCTAAACACCTCTCCCTGTCCTTTCCTACCTCTCCCTAAACACCTCTCCCTAAACACCTCTCCCTAAACACCTCTCCCTGTCCTTTCCTACCTCTCCCACAGCTAAACACCTCTCCCTAAACACCTCTCCCTAAACACCTCTCACCTGTCCTTTCCTACCTCTCCCTAAACACAGCTCCCTAAACACCTCTCCCTAAACACCTCTCCCTAAACACAGCTCCTAGTCCTTTCCTACCTCTCCCTAAACACCTCTCCCTAAACACCTCTCCCTAAACAAACACAGCTCCTAGTCCTTTCCTATTCTCCTAAACACCTCTCCCTCTAAACACCTCTCCCTAAACACCTCTCCTAAACACCTCTCCCTAAACACCTCTCCCTAAACACAGCTCCTAGTCCTTTCCTACCTCTCCCTAAACACCTCTCCCTAAACACCTCTCCCTAAACACCTCTCCCTAAACACCACTCCCTAAACACCTCTCCCTAAACACCTCTCCCTAAACACCTCTCCCTAAACACAGCTCCTAGTCCTTTCCTACCTCTCCCTAAACACCTCTCCCTAAACACCTCTCCCTAAACACCTCTCCCTAAACACCACTCCCTAAACACAGCTCCCTAAACACCTCTCCCTAAACACCTCTCCCTAAACACCTCTCCCTAAACACCTCTCCCTAAACACCACTCCCTAAACACCTCTCCCTAAACACCTCTCCCTAAACACCTCTCCCTAAACACCTCTCCCTAAACACCTCTCCCTGTCCTTTCCTACCTCTCCCTAAACACCTCTCCCTAAACACCTCTCCCTAAACACCTCTCCCTAAACACCTCTCCCTAAATACCTCTCCCTGTCCTTTCCTACCTCTCCCTAAACACCTCTCCCTAAACACCTCTCCCTAAACACCTCTCCCTGTCCTTTCCTACCTCTCCCTAAACACCTCTCCCTAAACACCTCTCCCTAAATACCTCTCCCTGTCCTTTCCTACCTCTCCCTAAACACCTCTCCCTAAACACCTCTCCCTAAACACCTCTCCCACCTCTCCCTTTTTCCTACCTCTCCCTAAACACCTCTCCCTAAACACCTCCCTCCCTAAACACCTCTCCCTAAACACCTCTCCCTGTCCTTTCCTACCTCTCCCTAAACACAGCTCCCTAAACACCTCTCCCTAAACACCTCTCCCTAAACACCTCTCCCTAAACACAGCTCCCTGTCCTTTCCTACCTCTCCCTAAACACCTCTCCCTAAACATCTCTCCCTAAACACCTCTCCCTAAACATCTCTCCCTAAACACCTCTCACTAAACACCTCTCACTAAACACCTCTCCCTGTCCTTTCCTACCTCTCCCTAAACACCTCTCCCTAAACACCTCTCCCTAAACATCTCTCCCTAAACACCTCTCCCTAAACACCTCTCCCTAAACACCTCTCCCTAAGCACAGCTCCCAGTCCTTTCCTACCTCTCCCTAAACACAGCTCCTAGTCCTTTCCTATCTCTCCCTAAACACCTCTCCCTAAACACCTCTCCCTAAACACCTCTCCCTGAACACCTCTCCCTGAACACCTCTCCCTAAACACCTCTCCCTAAACACCTCTCCCTAAACACCTCTCCCTAAACACCTCTCCCTGTCCTTTCCTACCTCTCCCTAAACAGCTCCCTAAACACCTCTCCCTAAACACCTCTCCCTAAACACAGCTCCTAGTCCTTTCCTACCTCTCCCTAAACACCTCTCCCTAAACACCTCTCCCTAAACACAGCTCCTAGTCCTTTCCTACCTCTCCCTAAACACCTCTCCCTAAACACCTCTCCCTAAACACCTAAACACCTCTCCCTAAACACCTCTCCCTAAACACCTCTCCCTAAACACCTCTCCCTAAACCACTCTCCCTAAACACCTCTCCCTGTCCTTTCCTACCTCTCCCTAAACATCTCTCCCTAAACACCTCTCCCTAAACACCTCTCCCTAAATACCTCTCCCTGTCCTTTCCTACCTCTCCCTAAACACCTCTCCCTAAACACCTCTCCCTAAACACCTCTCCCTGTCCTTTCCTACCTCTCCCTAAACACCTCTCCCTAAACACCTCTCCCTAAACACCTCTCCCTGTCCTTTCCTACCTCTCCCTAAACACAGCTCCCTAAACACCTCTCCCTAAACACCTCTCCCTAAACACAGCTCCTAGTCCTTTCCTACCTCTCCCTAAACACCTCTCCCTAAACACCTCTCCCTAAACACAGCTCCTAGTCCTTTCCTACCTCTCCCTAAACACCTCTCCCTAAACACCTCTCCCTCAACACCTCTCCCTAAACACCTCTCCCTAAACACAGCTCCTAGTCCTTTCCTACCTCTCCCTAAACACCTCTCCCTAAACACCTCTCCCTAAACACCTCTCCCTAAACACCACTCCCTAAACACCTCTCCCTAAACACCTCTCCCTAAACACCTCTCCCTAAACACAGCTCCTAGTCCTTTCCTACCTCTCCCTAAACACCTCTCCCTAAACACCTCCCTAAACACCTCTCCCTAAACACCACTCCCTAAACACCTCTCCCTAAACACCTCTCCCTAAACACCTCTCCCTAAACACCTCTCCCTAAACACCTCTCCCTAAACACCTCTCCCTAAACACCTCTCCCTAAACACCTCTCCCTAAACACCTCTCCCCTAAACACAGCTCCCTGTCCTTTCCTACCTCCCTAAACACCTCTCCCTAAACACCTCTCCCTAAACACCACTCCCTAAACACCTCTCCCTAAACACCTCTCCCTAAACACCTCTCCCTAAACACCTCTCCCTGTCCTTTCCTACCTCTCCCTAAACATCTCTCCCTAAACACCTCTCCCTAAACACCTCTCCCTAAATACCTCTCCCTGTCCTTTCCTACCTCTCCCTAAACACCTCTCCCTAAACACCTCTAAACCCTCACCTCTTTCCTAAACTCTCCCTAAACACCTCTCCCTAAACACCTCTCCCTAAACACCTCTCCCTAAACACCTCTCCCTGTCCTTTCCTACCTCTCCCTAAACACAGCTCCCTAAACACCTCTCCCTAAACACCTCTCCCTAAACACAGCTCCTAGTCCTTTCCTACCTCTCCCTAAACACCTCTCCCTAAACACCTCTCCCTAAACACAGCTCCTAGTCCTTTCCTACCTCTCCCTAAACACCTCTCCCTAAACACCTAAACACCTCTCCCTAAACACCTCTCCCTAAACACCTCTCCCTAAACACCTCTCCCTAAACACCTCTCCCTAAACCACTCTCCCTAAACACCTCTCCCTGTCCTTTCCTACCTCTCCCTAAACATCTCTCCCTAAACACCTCTCCCTAAACACCTCTCCCTAAATACCTCTCCCTGTCCTTTCCTACCTCTCCCTAAACACCTCTCCCTAAACACCTCTCCCTGTCCTTTCCTACCTGTCCCTAAACACCTCTCCCTAAACACCTCTCCCTGTCCTTTCCTACCTGTCCCTAAACACCTCTCCCTAAACACCTCTCCCTGTCCTTTCCTACCTCTCCCTAAACATCTCTCCCTAAACACCTCTCCCTAAACACCTCTCCCTAAACACCTCTCCCTGTCCTTTCCTACCTCTCCCTAAACACCTCTCCCTAAACACCTCTCCCTAAACACCTCTCCCTAAACACCTCTCCCTCAACACCTCTCCCTAAACACCTCTCCCTAAACACAGCTCCTAGTCCTTTCCTACCTCTCCCTAAACACCTCTCCCTAAACACCTCTCCCTCAACACCTCTCCCTAAACACCTCTCCCTAAACACAGCTCCTAGTCCTTTCCTACCTCTCCCTAAACACCTCTCCCTAAACACCTCTCCCTAAACACCTCTCCCTAAACAACTCCCTAAACACCTCTCCCTAAACACCTCTCCCTAAACACCTCTCCCTAAACACCACTCCCTAAACACAGCTCCCTAAACACCTCTCCCTAAACATCTCTCCCTAAACACCACTCCCTAAACACCTCTCCCTAAACACCTCTCCCTAAACACCTCTCCCTAAACACCTCTCCCTAAACACAGCTCCCTGTCCTTTCCTACCTCTCCCTAAACACCTCTCCCTAAACACCTCTCCCTAAACACCACTCCCTAAACACCTCTCCCTAAACACCTCTCCCTAAACACCTCTCCCTAAACACAGCTCCCTGTCCTTTCCTACCTCTCCCTAAACACCTCTCCCTAAACACCTCTCCCTAAACACCTCTCCCTAAACACCTCTCCCTAAACACAGCTCCCTGTCCTTTCCTACCATATTAAACACTCTCAATAGACTACATGTCATATTAAACAGTATATAAACACTCTCAATAGACTACATGTCACCTCTCCATATATATTGTGGACAGTACATCACCACACTCCCTCTCTTCTTTAGTTGTGGACACTACATCACCACACTCCCTCTCTTCTTTAGTTGTGGACACTACATCACCACACTCCCTCTCTTTAATAGTGGACACTACATCACCACACTCCCTCTCTTGCTCTTGTTCCTCGGTCCTTGGTCTTTATAAGTCACCTTGATTTATCACCTGTGTGTTTCATCAGTTTCTTTATGATTATATTTAGTGAACTACATGACAGCTAAAGCAAGGGGCTATAGCAGTACAGTTGTAGACTACAGATGCATGCTGGGCCGGCACGCCCTGAGCTAGCGAAGTGAACGTTACTGCAGCCAGATTGGAGAGGTCGAGAAGGCTGACGCTCCAGCTTTAAGGGAATCTCGCTCCAGTCAAATTGGGCACACTCCGCTCCAGCTCCACTCACATACTCTGACCCCTAACCCAAACCTTGACCCTAACCTTAACCTGTAAAACCGAACCTAAACCCAACCCCTTACACTTACCCCAAACCTAATTATAATTGTCACCTTAACTCTAAACCTTACCCCTATGTTTAAAATAACCTTGTGGGGACTTTTGGTGATTGTAGGTCCCTACAAGGATAGAAGAACCCCCCTTCTAATGTTATTAACACATCGGTGTGTGTGTGTGTGTGTGTGTGTGTGTGTGTGTGTGTGTGTGTGTGTGTGTGTGTGTGTGTGTGTGTGTGTGTGTGTGTGTGTGTGTGTGTGTGTGTGTGTGTGTGTGTGTGTGTGTGTGTGTGTGTGTGTGTGCTGCACCCTCTAATGTCATTAACACATCACACACACACACACACACACACACTGATGTGTTAATGACATTAGAAGGTGCAGTTGTGTCCCTGTAATAACAATGTACCAACCTCTCTAAACACACAGTCAATAATAGAGTACACACACTCCACACCACTTAGTCTGAACACATTGAACAACAGTGTGTGTGAATGGGCAGATAAACTATCCCAGCTGTCTGTATGTCTGGTGATGGCCCTGTGGACACAGACTGTGCTTCTCTTACTCTAAAAGGAGTTTGTGTGTGTGTGCGTGTGTGTGTGTGTGTGTGTGTGTGTGTGTGTGTGTGTGTGTGTGTGCGTGCGTGCGTGCGTGCGTGCGTGCGTGTGTGTGTGTGTGTGTGAGTTGCTGTGAAATGTGATTCCATTCAGGCCTCGTCTCCGCTGTCTTTTCAGTCCAAGAAACAGACAACTAACTGTAATTCATGCAGCATTTCAGGTCCTAGATCCGTGTCCCAAAGCCCATACTAAATAGTAGGTAGTTTGAGTTTGAGAAAAAAATACAGTTTAAATAGTATGCAACATTTTGAAAATCTAGTATACTTTATATTCCTGGCTGTCATTCTCCTTTCAGCGTTGACAACAGCTGATCAGTATAGGGGTTGTGCTACCGGCATCAACCAATAGTGGGAAACAAAACTATCGCACATGATCCATTCTCAGTATGATCCATTCTTAGTATGATCCATCCTCAGTATGATCCATTCTCAGTATGATCCATTCTCAGTATGATCCATTCAGTATGATCCATTCTTAGTATGATCCATCCTCAGTATGATCCATCCTCAGTATGATCCATTCTCAGTATGATCCATTCAGTATGATCCATTCTCAGTATGATCCATTCTCAGTATTATCCATTCTCAGTATGATCCATTCTCAGTATGAGGCATCCTCAGTATGCAGACAATGTCATGTTTTATAGTGTGTGAATTTGGTTCAAATACCAGGATGTTGTATTCATCTCAGAATTTGATGGACATTTTCCCCACAATGCATTAGAAGAAGCGGGCTGCGAGGGATCGGCCCTAGTTTTCTAGACAAACAACACAACTACTTCATTGTGAAAATGCTGAATAGCTGAAGTTTCTGCGGTGGTGTTCAAATGTCGGCTAAATAGTTTGGCTTCTCCCTAAAATGATCACAGTATTGCCTCGTAGGCAGAATCTCTGAAAACAGAAGTCTTTTTAAAAAACTTTTTAACCAAAGTGGAGCTCTGTTTTCTCATTGAAAAGTGTTTATTGTTCTCGTGGCCTTCGTCCGAGCTTTTAAACTAAAACCTAAACCATATTTTTGATTTGGGAATGTGTCGGCACCAGGGACTCAGGACGTGGCTGCGTTGTGGATGTCATGTTAATCAGGCCTTTTGATTGGAACATACGGATTGGTTTAGTTTTGTAGGCGTGGCTACCTATTTCATTATTGAATATATGGACCAAGCCTTAGCAGTCATTTAGATCTCCTTCCCGATGATCAGTCATGCTGGTGTCCAGCAGTTCTGAATGTATGGACCAAGCCTTAGCAGTCATTCAGATCTCCTTCCCGATGATCAGTGCTTTAGTTTAGTACGCTGGTGTCCAGCAGTTCTGAATGTATGGACCAAGCCTTAGCAGTCATTCAGATCTCGTTCCCGATGATCAGTCATGCTGGTGTCCAACAGTTCTGAATGAATGGACCAAGCCTTAGCAGTCATTCAGATCTCCTTCCTGATGATCAGTCATGCTGGTGTCCAGCAGTTCTGAATGTATGGACCAAGCCTTAGCAGTCATTTAGATCTCCTTCCCGATGATCAGTCATGCTGGTGTCCAGCAGTTCTGAATGTATGGACCAAGCCTTAGCAGTCATTCAGATCTCCTTCCTGATGATCAGTCATGCTGGTGTCCAGCAGTTCTGAATGTATGGACCAAGCCTTAGCAGTCATTCAGATCTCCTTCCCGATGATCAGTCATGCTGGTGTCCAGCAGTTCTGAATGTATGGACCAAGCCTTAGCAGTCATTCAGATCTCCTTCCCGATGATCAGTGCTTTAGTTTAGTACGCTGGTGTCCAGCAGTTCTGAATGTATGGACCAAGCCTTAGCAGTCATTCAGATCTCGTTCCCGATGATCAGTCATGCTGGTGTCCAACAGTTCTGAATGAATGGACCAAGCCTTAGCAGTCATGCAGATCTCCTTCCCGATGATCAGTGCTTTAGTTTAATATACTGGTGTCCAGCAGTTCTGAATGTATGGACCAAGCCTTAGCAGTCATTCAGATCTCCTTCCCGATGATCAGTCATGCTGGTGTCCAGCAGTTCTGAATGTATGGACCAAGCCTTAGCAGTCATTCAGATCTCCTTCCCGATGATCAGTGCTTTAGTTTAGTATACTGGTGTCCAGCAGTTCTGAATGTATGGACCAAGCCTTAGCAGTCATTCAGATCTCCTTCCCGATGATCAGTCATGCTGGTGTCCAGCAGTTCTGAATGTATGGACCAAGCCTTAGCAGTCATTCAGATCTCCTTCCCGATGATCAGTCATGCTGGTGTCCAGCAGTTCTGAATGTATGGACCAAGCCTTAGCAGTCATTCAGATCTCCTTCCCGATGATCAGTCATGCTGGTGTCCAGCAGTTCTGAATGTATGGACCAAGCCTTAGCAGTCATTTAGATCTCCTTCCCGATGATCAGTCATGCTGGTGTCCAGCAGTTCTGAATGTATGGACCAAGCCTTAGCAGTCATTCAGATCTCCTTCCCGATGATCAGTCATGCTGGTGTCCAGCAGTTCTGAATGTATGGACCAAGCCTTAGCAGTCATTCAGATCTCCTTCCCGATGATCAGTCATGCTGGTGTCCAGCAGTTCTGAATGTATGGACCAAGCCTTAGCAGTCATTCAGATCTCCTTCCCGATGATCAGTCATGCTGGTGTCCAGCAGTTCTGAATGTATGGACCAAGCCTTAGCAGTCATTCAGATCTCCTTCCCGATGATCAGTCATGCTGGTGTCCAGCAGTTCTGAATGTATGATGCACACGACTGTCCATGTTTTTCTGTGCAACAGCCTTTTGATTTGAACATTTGAAAAGTGTTGGTGTTTGTTCTCGGCTATGTCATGTATTTATACATGTTATAGTTTCACTAATGAACATGTTGAAATGGAACAAAATGATGTGTTTCTGTCTTCAGTCCTTTTTAAATAGGATAGATGGCTAAATGGTCTATGGTATAGGTTGTATGTGATAGTCTGCCTATAACCAGCCTGAGTAGGTCTATGGTATAGGTTGTATGTGATAGTCTGCCTATAACCAGCCTGAATAGGTCTATGGTATAGGTTGTATGTGATAGTCTGCCTGTAACGAGCCTGAATAGGTCTATGGTATAGGTTGTATGTGATAGTCTGCCTATAACCAGCCTGAATAGGTCTATGGTATAGGTTGTATGTGATAGTCTGCCTATAACCAGCCTGAATAGGTCTATGGTATAGGTTGTATGTGATAGTCTGCCTATAACCAGCCTGAGTAGGTCTGTAACTCTATTAGGTTGTATGTGATAGTCTGCCTGTAACCAGCCTGAGTAGGTCTATGGTATAGGTTGTATGTGATAGTCTGCCTGTAACCAGCCTGAATAGGTCTGTACCCTCCATTAGGTTGTATGTGATAGTCTGCCTGTAACCAGCCTGATAGGTCTATGGTATAGGTTGTATGTGATAGTCTGCCTGTAACCAGCCTGAGTAGGTCTATGGTATAGGTTGTATGTGATAGTCTGCCTATAACCAGCCTGAGTAGGTCTATGGTATAGGTTGTATGTGATAGTCTACCTAGAACCAGCCTGAGTAGGTCTATGGTATAGGTTGTATGTGATAGTCTGCCTATAACCAGCCTGAGTAGGTCTGTAACTCCATTAGGTTTATGTGATAGTCTGCCTATAACCAGCCTGAATAGGTCTATGGTATAGGTTGTATGTGATAGTCTGCCTGTAACCAGCCTGAGTAGGTCTATGGAATAGGTTGTATGTGATAGTCTGCCTGTAACCAGCCTGAGTAGGTCTATGGTATAGGTTGTATGTGATAGTCTGCCTGTAACCAGCCTGAGTAGGTATGGTATAGGTTGTATGTGATAGTCTGCCTGTAACCAGCCTGAATAGGTCTATAACTCCATTAGGTTGTATGTGATAGACTGCCTATAACCAGCCTGAATAGGTCTATGGTATAGGTTGTATGTGATCGTCTGCCTGTAACCAGCCTGAGTAGGTATGGTATAGGTTGTATGTGATAGTCTGCCTGTAACCAGCCTGAGTAGGTCTATGGTATAGGTTGTATGTGATAGTCTGCCTATAACCAGCCTGAATAGGTCTATAACTCCATTAGGTTGTATGTGATAGTCTGCCTATAACCAGCCTGAATAGCTCTATAACTCCATTAGGTTGTATGTGATAGTCTGCCTATAACCAGCCTGAGTAGGCCTGTAACTCTATTAGGTTGTATATGATAGTCTGCCTATAACCAGCCTGAATAGGTCTATGGTATAGGTTGTATGTGATAGTCTGCCTATAACCAGCCTGAATAGGTCTATTGTATAGGTTGTATGTGATAGTCTGCCTGTAACCAGCCTGAATAGGTCTATGGTATAGGTTGTATGTGATAGTCTGCCTATAACCAGCCTGAGTAGGTCTATGGTATAGATTGTATGTGATAGTCTGCCTATAACCAGCCTGAGTAGGTCTATGGTATAGGTTGTATGTGATAGTCTGCCTATAACCAGCCTGAATAGGTCTGTAACTCCATTAGGTTGTATGTGATAGTCTGCCTATAACCAGCCTGAGTAGGTCTATGGTATAGGTTGTATGTGGTAGTCTGCCTGTAACCAGCCTGAGTAGGTCTATGGTATAGGTTGTATGTGATAGTCTGCCTGTAACCAGCCTGAATAGCTCTGTAACTTCATTAGGTTGTATGTGATAGTCTGCCTATAACCAGCCTGAATAGGTCTGTAACTCCATTAGGTTGTATGTGATAGTCTGCCTATAACCAGCCTGAATAGGTCTGTAACTCCATTAGGTTGTATGTGATAGTCTGCCTGTAACCAGCCTGAATAGGTCTGTAACTCCATTAGGTTGTATGTGATAGTCTGCCTATAACCAGCCTGAATAGCTCTGTAACTCCATTAGGTTGTATGTGATAGTCTGCCTGTAACCAGCCTGAGTAGGTCTATGGTATAGGTTGTATGTGATAGTCTGCCTGTAACCAGCCTGAATAGGTCTATGGTATAGGTTGTATGTGATAGTCTGCCTATAACCAGCCTGAGTAGGTCTATGGTATAGGTTGTATGTGGTAGTCTGCCTGTAACCAGCCTGAATAGCTCTGTAACTCCATTAGGTTGTATGTGATAGTCTGCCTATAACCAGCCTGAGTAGGTCTGTAACTCTATTAGGTTGTATGTGATAGTCTGCCTATAACCAGCCTGAGTAGGTCTATGGTATAGGTTGTATGTGGTAGTCTGCCTATAACCAGCCTGAGTAGGTGTATGGTATAGGTTGTATGTGATAGTCTGCCTATAACCAGCCTGAGTAGGTCTATGGTATAGGTTGTATGTGATAGTCTGCCTATAACCAGCCTGAATAGGTCTGTAACTCCATTAGGTTGTATGTGATAGTCTGCCTGTAACCAGCCTGAGTAGGTCTATGGTATAGGTTGTATGTGATAGTCTGCCTGTAACCAGCCTGAGTAGGTCTATGGTATAGGTTGTATGTGATAGTCTGCCTGTAACCAGCCTGAATAGGTCTATGGTATAGGTTGTATGTGGTAGCCTGCCTATAACCAACCTGAATAGGTCTGTAACTCCATTAGGTTGTATGTGATAGTCTGCCTATAACCAGCCTGAGTAGGTCTGTAACTCTATTAGGTTGTATATGATAGTCTGCCTATAACCAGCCTGAATAGGTCTATGGTATAGGTTGTATGTGATAGTCTGCCTATAACCAGCCTGAATAGGTCTATGGTATAGGTTGTATGTGATAGTCTGCCTATAACCAGCCTGAATAGGTCTATGGTATAGGTTGTATGTGATAGTCTGCCTGTAACGAGCCTGAATAGGTCTGTAACTCCATTAGGTTGTATGTGATAGTCTGCCTGTAACCAGCCTGAATAGGTCTATGGTATAGGTTGTATGTGATAGTCTGCCTATAACCAGCCTGAGTAGGTCTATGGTATAGGTTGTATGTGGTAGTCTGCCTATAACCAGCCTGAGTAGGTCTATGGTATAGGTTGTATGTGATAGTCTGCCTATAACCAGCCTGAGTAGGTCTATGGTATAGGTTGTATGTGATAGTCTGCCTATAACCAGCCTGAGTAGGTCTGTAACTCTATTAGGTTGTATGTGATAGTCTGCCTATAACCAGCCTGAGTAGGTCTATGGTATAGGTTGTATGTGGTAGTCTGCCTATAACCAGCCTGAGTAGGTCTATGGTATAGGTTGTATGTGATAGTCTGCCTATAACCAGCCTGAGTAGGTCTATGGTATAGGTTGTATGTGATGGTCTGCCTATAACCAGCCTGAATAGGTCTGTAACTCCATTAGGTTGTATGTGATAGTCTGCCTGTAACCAGCCTGAGTAGGTCTATGGTATAGGTTGTATGTGATAGTCTGCCTGTAACCAGCCTGAGTAGGTCTATGGTATATGTTGTATGTGATAGTCTGCCTGTAACCAGCCTGAATAGGTCTATGGTATAGGTTGTATGTGGTAGTCTGCCTATAACCAGCCTGAATAGGTCTGTAACTCCATTAGGTTGTATGTGATAGTCTGCCTATAACCAGCCTGAGTAGGTCTGTAACTCTATTAGGTTGTATATGATAGTCTGCCTATAACCAGCCTGAATAGGTCTATGGTATAGGTTGTATGTGATAGTCTGCATATAACCAGCCTGAATAGGTCTATGGTATAGGTTGTATGTGATAGTCTGCCTATAACCAGCCTGAATAGGTCTATGGTATAGGTTGTATGTGATAGTCTGCCTATAACCAGCCTGAATAGGTATGTAACTCCATTAGGTTGAATGTGATAGTCTGCCTATAACCAGCCTGAATAGGTCTATGGTATAGGTTGTATGTGATAGTCTGCCTATAACCAGCCTGAATAGGTCTATGGTATAGGTTGTATGTGATAGTCTGCCTGTAACCAGCCTGAATAGCTCTGTAACTCCATTAGGTTGTATGTGATAGTCTCCCTATAACCAGCCTGAGTAGGTCTGTAACTCTATTAGGTTGTATGTGATAGTCTGCCTATAACCAGCCTGAGTAGGTCTATGGTATAGGTTGTATGTGATAGTCTGCCTGTAACCAGCCTGAGTAGGTCTATGGTATAGGTTGTATGTGATAGTCTGCCTGTAACCAGCCTGAATAGCTCTGTAACTCCATTAGGTTGTATGTGATAGTCTGCCTATAACCAGCCTGAGTAGGTCTGTAACTCTATTAGGTTGTATGTGATAGTCTGCCTATAACCAGCCTGAGTAGGTCTATGGTATAGGTTGTATGTGGTAGTCTGCCTATAACCAGCCTGAGTAGGTCTATGGTATAGGTTGTATGTGATAGTCTGCCTATAACCAGCCTGAGTAGGTCTATGGTATAGGTTGTATGTGATAGTCTGCCTATAACCAGCCTGAATAGGTCTGTAACTCCATTAGGTTGTATGTGATAGTCTGCCTATAACCAGCCTGAATAGGTCTATGGTATAGGTTGTATGTGATAGTCTGCCTGTAACCAGCCTGAATAGGTCTATGGTATAGGTTGTATGTGATAGTCTGCCTGTAACCAACCTGATTAGGTCTGTAACTCCATTAGGTTGTATGTGATAGTCTGCCTATAACCAGCCTGAGTAGGTCTGTAACTCCATTAGGTTGTATGTGATAGTCTGCCTGTAACCAGCCTGAATAGGTCTATGGTATAGGTTGTATGTGATAGTCTGCCTGTAACCAGCCTGAGTAGGTCTATGGTATAGGTTGTATGTGATAGTCTGCCTGTAACCAGCCTGAGTAGGTCTATGGTCCATAGGTTGTATGTGATAGTCTGCCTGTAACCAGCCTGAATAGGTATGTAACTCCATTAGGTTGTATGTGATAGTCTGCCTGTAACCAGCCTGAGTAGGTCTATGGTATAGGTTGTATGTGATAGTCTGCCTGTAACCAGCCTGAATAGCTCTGTAACTCCATTAGGTTGTATGTGATAGTCTGCCTATAACCAGCCTGAATAGGTCTGTAACTCCATTAGGTTGTATGTGATAGTCTGCCTATAACCAGCCTGAGTAGGTCTATGGTATAGGTTGTATGTGGTAGTCTGCCTGTAACCAGCCTGAGTAGGTCTATGGTATAGGTTGTATGTGATAGTCTGCCTGTAACCAGCCTGAGTAGGTCTATGGTATAGGTTGTATGTGGTAGTCTGCCTGTAACCAGCCTGAATAGCTCTGTAACTCCATTAGGTTGTATGTGATAGTCTCCCTATAACCAGCCTGAGTAGGTCTGTAACTCTATTAGGTTGTATGTGATAGTCTGCCTATAACCAGCCTGAGTAGGTCTATGGTATAGGTTGTATGTGATAGTCTGCCTGTAACCAGCCTGAGTAGGTCTATGGTATAGGTTGTATGTGATAGTCTGCCTGTAACCAGCCTGAATAGCTCTGTAACTCCATTAGGTTGTATGTGATAGTCTGCCTATAACCAGCCTGAATAGGTCTGTAACTCCATTAGGTTGTATGTGATAGTCTGCCTATAACCAGCCTGAATAGCTCTGTAACTCCATTAGGTTGTATGTGATAGTCTGCCTGTAACCAGCCTGAGTAGGTCTATGGTATAGGTTGTATGTGGTAGTCTGCCTGTAACCAGCCTGAATAGCTCTGTAACTCCATTAGGTTGTATGTGATAGTCTCCCTATAACCAGCCTGAGTAGGTCTGTAACTCTATTAGGTTGTATGTGATAGTCTGCCTATAACCAGCCTGAGTAGGTCTATGGTATAGGTTGTATGTGATAGTCTGCCTGTAACCAGCCTGAGTAGGTCTATGGTATAGGTTGTATGTGATAGTCTGCCTATAACCAGCCTGAATAGGTCTATAACTCCATTAGGTTGTATGTGATAGTCTGCCTGTAACCAGCCTGAGTAGGTCTATGGTATAGGTTGTATGTGATAGTCTGCCTGTAACCAGCCTGAGTAGGTCTATGGTATAGGTTGTATGTTAGTCTGCCTGTAACCAGCCTGAGTAGGTCTATGGTATAGGTTGTATGTGATAGTCTGCCTGTAACCAGCCTGAATAGGTCTGTAACTCCATTAGGTTGTATGTGATAGTCTGCCTGTAACCAGCCTGAATAGCTCTGTAACTCCATTAGGTTGTATGTGGTAGTCTGCCTGTAACCAGCCTGAATAGCTCTGTAACTCCATTAGGTTGTATGTGGTAGTCTGCCTATAACCAGCCTGAATAGGTCTGTAACTCCATTAGGTTGTATGTGATAGTCTGCCTATAACCAGCCTGAGTAGGTCTATGGTAGAGGTTGTATGTGATAGTCTGCCTGTAACCAGCCTGAGTAGGTCTATGGTATAGGTTGTATGTGATAGTCTGCCTGTAACCAGCCTGAATAGGTCTGTAACTCCATTAGGTTGTATGTGATAGTCTGCCTATAACCAGCCTGAGTAGGTCTATGGTATAGGTTGTATGTGATAGTCTGCCTATAACCAGCCTGAGTAGGTCTATGGTATAGGTTGTATGTGATAGTCTGCCTGTAACCAGCCTGAATAGGTCTATGGTATAGGTTGTATGTGATAGTCTGCCTATAACCAGCCTGAATAGGTCTGTAACTCCATTAGGTTGAATGTGATAGTCTGCCTATAACCAGCCTGAATAGGTCTATGGTATAGGTTGTATGTGATAGTCTGCCTATAACCAGCCTGAATAGGTCTATGGTATAGGTTGTATGTGATAGTCTGCCTGTAACCAGCCTGAATAGCTCTGTAACTCCATTAGGTTGTATGTGATAGTCTCCCTATAACCAGCCTGAGTAGGTCTGTAACTCTATTAGGTTGTATGTGATAGTCTGCCTATAACCAGCCTGAGTAGGTCTATGGTATAGGTTGTATGTGATAGTCTGCCTGTAACCAGCCTGAGTAGGTCTATGGTATAGGTTGTATGTGATAGTCTGCCTGTAACCAGCCTGAATAGCTCTGTAACTCCATTAGGTTGTATGTGATAGTCTGCCTATAACCAGCCTGAGTAGGTCTGTAACTCTATTAGGTTGTATGTGATAGTCTGCCTATAACCAGCCTGAGTAGGTCTATGGTATAGGTTGTATGTGGTAGTCTGCCTATAACCAGCCTGAGTAGGTCTATGGTATAGGTTGTATGTGATAGTCTGCCTATAACCAGCCTGAGTAGGTCTATGGTATAGGTTGTATGTGATAGTCTGCCTATAACCAGCCTGAATAGGTATGTAACTCCATTAGGTTGAATGTGATAGTCTGCCTATAACCAGCCTGAATAGGTCTATGGTATAGGTTGTATGTGATAATCTGCCTATAACCAGCCTGAATAGGTCTATGGTATAGGTTGTATGTGATAGTCTGCCTGTAACCAACCTGATTAGGTCTGTAACTCCATTAGGTTGTATGTGGTAGTCTGCCTATAACCAGCCTGAGTAGGTCTGTAACTCCATTAGGATGTATGTGATAGTCTGCCTGTAACCAGCCTGAATAGGTCTATGGTATAGGTTGTATGTGATAGTCTGCCTGTAACCAGCCTGAGTAGGTCTATGGTATAGGTTGTATGTGATAGTCTGCCTGTAACCAGCCTGAGTAGGTCTATGGTATAGGTTGTATGTGATAGTCTGCCTGTAACCAGCCTGAATAGGTATGTAACTCCATTAGGTTGTATGTGATAGTCTGCCTGTAACCAGCCTGAGTAGGTCTATGGTATAGGTTGTATGTGATAGTCTGCCTGTAACCAGCCTGAATAGCTCTGTAACTCCATTAGGTTGTATGTGGTAGTCTGCCTATAACCAGCCTGAATATGTCTGTAACTCCATTAGGTTGTATGTGATAGTCTGCCTATAACCAGCCTGAGTAGGTCTATGGTATAGGTTGTATGTGGTAGTCTGCCTGTAACCAGCCTGAGTAGGTCTATGGTATAGGTTGTATGTGATAGTCTGCCTGTAACCAGCCTGAGTAGGTCTATGGTATAGGTTGTATGTGGTAGTCTGCCTGTAACCAGCCTGAATAGCTCTGTAACTCCATTAGGTTGTATGTGATAGTCTCCCTATAACCAGCCTGAGTAGGTCTGTAACTCTATTAGGTTGTATGTGATAGTCTGCCTATAACCAGCCTGAGTAGGTCTATGGTATAGGTTGTATGTGATAGTCTGCCTGTAACCAGCCTGAGTAGGTCTATGGTATAGGTTGTATGTGATAGTCTGCCTGTAACCAGCCTGAGTACGTCTATGGTATAGGTTGTATGTGATAGTCTGCCTATAACCAGCCTGAATAGGTCTGTAACTCCATTAGGTTGTATGTGATAGTCTGCCTATAACCAGCCTGAATAGCTCTGTAACTCCATTAGGTTGTATGTGATAGTCTGCCTGTAACCAGCCTGAGTAGGTCTATGGTATAGGTTGTATGTGGTAGTCTGCCTGTAACCAGCCTGAATAGCTCTGTAACTCCATTAGGTTGTATGTGATAGTCTCCCTATAACCAGCCTGAGTAGGTCTGTAACTCTATTAGGTTGTATGTGATAGTCTGCCTATAACCAGCCTGAGTAGGTCTATGGTATAGGTTGTATGTGATAGTCTGCCTGTAACCAGCCTGAGTAGGTCTATGGTATAGGTTGTATGTGATAGTCTGCCTATAACCAGCCTGAATAGGTCTATAACTCCATTAGGTTGTATGTGATAGTCTGCCTGTAACCAGCCTGAGTAGGTCTATGGTATAGGTTGTATGTGATAGTCTGCCTGTAACCAGCCTGAGTAGGTCTATGGTATAGGTTGTATGTGATAGTCTGCCTGTAACCAGCCTGAGTAGGTCTATGGTATAGGTTGTATGTGATAGTCTGCCTGTAACCAGCCTGAATAGGTATGTAACTCCATTAGGTTGTATGTGATAGTCTGCCTGTAACCAGCCTGAATAGCTCTGTAACTCCATTAGGTTGTATGTGGTAGTCTGCCTGTAACCAGCCTGAATAGCTCTGTAACTCCATTAGGTTGTATGTGGTAGTCTGCCTATAACCAGCCTGAATAGGTCTGTAACTCCATTAGGTTGTATGTGATAGTCTGCCTATAACCAGCCTGAGTAGGTCTATGGTAGAGGTTGTATGTGGTAGTCTGCCTGTAACCAGCCTGAGTAGGTCTATGGTATAGGTTGTATGTGATAGTCTGCCTGTAACCAGCCTGAATAGCTCTGTAACTCCATTAGGTTGTATGTGATAGTCTGCCTATAACCAGCCTGAGTAGGTCTATGGTATAGGTTGTATGTGATAGTCTGCCTATAACCAGCCTGAGTAGGTCTATGGTAGAGGTTGTATGTGGTAGTCTGCCTGTAACCAGCCTGAGTAGGTCTATGGTATAGGTTGTATGTGATAGTCTGCCTGTAACCAGCCTGAATAGCTCTGTAACTCCATTAGGTTGTATGTGATAGTCTGCCTGTAACCAGCCTGAGTAGGTCTATGGTATAGGTTGTATGTGATAGTCTGCCTGTAACCAGCCTGAGTAGGTCTATGGTATAGGTTGTATGTGATAGTCTGCCTGTAACCAGCCTGAGTAGGTCTATGGTATAGGTTGTATGTGATAGTCTGCCTGTAACCAGCCTGAATAGGTCTGTAACTCCATTAGGTTGTATGTGGTAGTCTGCCTGTAACCAGCCTGAGTAGGTCTGTAACTCCATTAGGTTGTATGTGATAGTCTGCCTGTAACCAGCCTGAGTAGGTCTATGGTATAGGTTGTATGTGATAGTCTGCCTGTAACCAGCCTGAATAGCTCTGTAACTCCATTAGGTTGTATGTGATAGTCTGCCTATAACCAGCCTGAATAGGTCTATGGTATAGGTTGTATGTGATAGTCTGCCTATAACCAGCCTGAGTAGGTCTATGGTATAGGTTGTATGTGGTAGTCTGCCTGTAACCAGCCTGAGTAGGTCTATGGTATAGGTTGTATGTGATAGTCTGCCTGTAACCAGCCTGAATAGCTCTGTAACTCCATTAGGTTGTATGTGATAGTCTGCCTATAACCAGCCTGAATAGGTCTATGGTATAGGTTGTATGTGATAGTCTGCCTGTAACCAGCCTGAATAGGTCTATGGTATAGGTTGTATGTGATAGTCTGCCTATAACCAGCCTGAATAGGTCTATGGTATAGGTTGTATGTGATAGTCTGCCTATAACCAGCCTGAGTAGGTCTATGGTATAGGTTGTATGTGGTAGTCTGCCTGTAACCAGCCTGAATAGCTCTGTAACTCCATTAGGTTGTCTGTGATAGTCTGCCTACAACCAGCCTGAGTAGGTCTATGGTATAGGTTGTATGTGATAGTCTGCCTGTAACCAGCCTGAATAGGTCTATGGTATAGGTTGTATGTGATAGTCTGCCTATAACCAGCCTGATATGGTATAGGTTGTATGTGATAGTCTGCCTATAAACAGCCTGAGTAGGTCTGTAACTCCATTAGGTTGTATGTGATAGTCTGCCTATAGCCAGCCTGAATAGGTCTATGGTATAGGTTGTATGTGATAGTCTGCCTATAGCCAGCCTGAATAGGTCTATGGTATAGGTTGTATGTGATAGTCTGCCTGTAACCAGCCTGAATAGCTCTGTAACTCCATTAGGTTGTATGTGATAGTCTGCCTGTAACCAGCCTGAGTAGGTCTATGGTATAGGTTGTATGTGATAGTCTGCCTGTAACCAGCCTGAGTACGTCTATGGTATAGGTTGTATGTGATAGTCTGCCTGTAACCAGCCTGAGTAGGTCTATGGTATAGGTTGTATGTGATAGTCTGCCTGTAACCAGCCTGAATAGGTCTGTAACTCCATTAGGTTGTATGTGATAGTCTGCCTGTAACCAGCCTGAGTAGGTCTGTAACTCCATTAGGTTGTATGTGATAGTCTGCCTGTAACCAGCCTGAGTAGGTCTATGGTATAGGTTGTATGTGATAGTCTGCCTGTAACCAGCCTGAATAGCTCTGTAACTCCATTAGGTTGTATGTGATAGTCTGCCTATAACCAGCCTGAATAGGTCTATGGTATAGGTTGTATGTGATAGTCTGCCTGTAACCAGCCTGAATAGGTCTATGGTATAGGTTGTATGTGATAGTCTGCCTATAACCAGCCTGAATAGGTCTATGGTATAGGTTGTATGTGATAGTCTGCCTATAACCAGCCTGAGTAGGTCTATGGTATAGGTTGTATGTGGTAGTCTGCCTGTAACCAGCCTGAGTAGGTCTATGGTATAGGTTGTATGTGATAGTCTGCCTGTAACCAGCCTGAATAGCTCTGTAACTCCATTAGGTTGTATGTGATAGTCTGCCTATAACCAGCCTGAATAGGTCTATGGTATAGGTTGTATGTGATAGTCTGCCTGTAACCAGCCTGAATAGGTCTATGGTATAGGTTGTATGTGATAGTCTGCCTATAACCAGCCTGAATAGGTCTATGGTATAGGTTGTATGTGATAGTCTGCCTATAACCAGCCTGAGTAGGTCTATGGTATAGGTTGTATGTGGTAGTCTGCCTGTAACCAGCCTGAATAGCTCTGTAACTCCATTAGGTTGTCTGTGATAGTCTGCCTACAACCAGCCTGAGTAGGTCTATGGTATAGGTTGTATGTGATAGTCTGCCTGTAACCAGCCTGAATAGGTCTATGGTATAGGTTGTATGTGATAGTCTGCCTATAACCAGCCTGATATGGTATAGGTTGTATGTGATAGTCTGCCTATAAACAGCCTGAGTAGGTCTGTAACTCCATTAGGTTGTATGTGATAGTCTGCCTATAGCCAGCCTGAATAGGTCTATGGTATAGGTTGTATGTGATAGTCTGCCTATAGCCAGCCTGAATAGGTCTATGGTATAGGTTGTATGTGATAGTCTGCCTGTAACCAGCCTGAGTAGGTCTGTAACTCCATTAGGTTGTATGTGATAGTCTGCCTATAGCCAGCCTGAATAGGTCTATGGTATAGGTTGTATGTGATAGTCTGCCTATAACCAGCCTGAGTAGGTCTATGGTATAGGTTGTATGTGATAGTCTGCCTGTAACCAGCCTGAGTAGGTCTATGGTATAGGTTGTATGTGATAGTCTGCCTGTAACCAGCCTGAGTAGGTCTATGGTATAGGTTGTATGTGATAGTCTGCCCGTAACCAGCCTGAGTAGGTCTATGGTATAGGTTGTATGTCGTAGTCTGCCTGTAACCAGCCTGAGTAGGTCTGTAACTCCATTAGGTTGTATGTGATAGTCTGCCTGTAACCAGCCTGAGTAGGTCTATGGTATAGATTGTATGTGATAGTCTGCCTATAACCAGCCTGAGTAGGTCTATGGTATAGGTTGTATGTCGTAGTCTGCCTGTAACCAGCCTGAGTAGGTCTGTAACTCCATTAGGTTGTATTTGATAGTCTGCTGTAACCAGCCTGAGTAGGTCTATGGTATAGGTTGTATGTCGTAGTCTGCCTGTAACCAGCCTGAGTAGGTCTGTAACTCCATTAGGTTGTATGTGATAGTCTGCTGTAACCAGCCTGAGTAGGTCTATGGTATAGGTTGTATGTGATAGTCTGCCTATAACCAGCCTGAATAGCTCTGTAACTCCATTAGGTTGTATGTGATAGTCTGCCTATAACCAGCCTGAATAGGTCTGTAACACACACACACACACACACACACACACATACACACACACACACACACACACACACACACACAGCCCCAGAGAGTGGCCCTGAGGGGAGTAGATAAGATCAGTACTGCAGGAGGGTAGTTGGTGATAGAAGTATGATCTCAGCACACTGATAACTCACTACTGTTTACACAAAGACAGGCCTAAACACCTGCGGTTATGGAAAAATACCAGGAACTACACTACACTAACTTCACTAACTACACTAACTACACAGCACCCTAATGACACTACACATCACCCTAATGACACTACATAGCACCCTAATGACACATACACATCACCCTAATGACACTACATAGCACCCTAATGACACTACACATCACCCTAATGACACTACACAGCACCCTAATGACACTACACATCACCCTAATGACACATACACATCACCCTAATGACACTACATAGCACCCTAATGACACTACACATCACCCTAATGACACACAGCACCCTAATGTCACTACACAGCACCCTAATGACACTACACATCACCCTAGTGACACATACACATCACCCTAATGACACATACACATCACCCTAATGACACTACATAGCACCCTAATGACACTACACATCACCCTAATGACACTACACATCACCCTAATGACACTACACAGCACCCTAATGACACTACACAGCACCCTAATGACACTACACATCACCCTAATGACAGGTACACATCACCCTAATGACACTACACATCACCCTAATGACACTACACAGCACCCTAATGACACTACACAGCACCCTAATGACACTACATAGCACCGCAATGACACTACATAGCACCCTAATGACACTACACATCACCCTAATGACACTACATAGCACCCTAATGACACTACACATTACCCTATTGACACGAACACAGCACCCTAATGACACTACACAGCACCCTAATGACACTACATATCACCCTAATGACACTACACATCACCCTAATGACACTACACAGCACCCTAATGACACTACACATCACCCTAATGACACTACACATCACCCTAATGACACTACACAGCACCCTAATGACACTACACAGCACCCTAATGACACTACACATCACTCTAATGACACTACACATCACCCTAATGACACTACACATCACCCTAATGACACTACACATATCACCCTAATGACACTACACAGCACCCTAATGACACTACACATCAGTATAATGACACTACACATCACCCTAATGACACTACACAGCACCCTAATGACACTACACATCAGTATAATGACACTACACAGCACCCTAATGACACTACACAGCACCCTAATGACACTACACAGCACCCTAATGACACTACACAGCACCCTAATGACACTACATTAGTACCACAGCACCCTAATGACACTACCCTAATGACACTACAAACCCTAATGACAAGGAATAGCACCCTAATGACACTTGGTTAGCATCCTAATGACACTGGAGACAGCACCTTAATTACACTCCTATGGCACCCTAATGACACTACACAGCACCTAATGACACTTGAGACAGCACCCTAATGACACTACACATCACTTTAATGACACTTGGTTATCACCTAATGACACTTGAGACATGTCCTAATGACACTATACAGCACTAATAATGACACTTGAGACATGTCCCTAATGACACTACATCACCCTAATGACACTACAAATTACCCTAATGACACTAGACATGCACCTAATGACATACACATCACTTAATGACACTGTCCTTGGTTATAATGACACTACACAGCACCCTAATGACACTACACAGCACTCCTAATGACACTACACACTCCCTAATGACACTAACGTGACACTACACAGACCCTAATGACACTACACAGCACCCTAATGACACACACATCACCTAATGAC
Source organism: Oncorhynchus nerka (assembly GCF_034236695.1). Lineage (NCBI taxonomy): Eukaryota > Metazoa > Chordata > Actinopteri > Salmoniformes > Salmonidae > Oncorhynchus > Oncorhynchus nerka. The sequence continues at coordinate 46,927,937 of NC_088421.1, read as the reverse complement.
ACTCACAGACCCTAATCACTACTCAGACCCTAATGACACTCATCTCAACACAACACAGGGGCTTCAATGGCAGGGAAACATCACCTAATGACACTACACATCACTTAATGACACTAAACATCACCCTAATGAAACAATCACCTAATGACACTACACAAACCAAGAATATGACACGTTTAAAACAATCACCCTAATGACATGTACAGTGTTGGTAATGACATGGTAAATCACCCTAATGACAGTACATCACCCTAATGACACTAGATATGCACCCTAATGACACTACAATGTTGTTTTATTGGCTACACATCACCCTAATGAACAATGTACAAATACCCTAATGACACTACACAGACCCTAATGAAATGGATATGGGTTGTGTTAACTAATGACACTAAACCCTAATTGACAGTACAAAGCACCCTAATGACACTTGTGTTCACCCTAATGACACTAAATACCCTGGAATGACACTAACATCACCCTAATGACACTACACAACCCTAATGACACTAGTTGGCACCCTAATGACACTAACATGGACCCTAATGACACTACACAACCCTGTGTAAATGACACCACACATCACCTATGAGTTGGAAGTAATGAAACACAGGACCCTAATGACAATGCACCCTAATGACACTAACAACCCTAATGACACTACACATCACCCTATGACAGGGAAATGGATAATGACACTACACAGCACCAATGACACTAAATAGTTGGACCCTAATGACAGGGAAATGGACCCTAATGACACTTAACAATGTGTAAATAGTTGAACTATGAAAGGGAAATGGATATGGGTTGCCTTTACAATGACACTTGTGACCACTGTTGACATTTTCTCACCCTAATGAGCACTCACATCTTGCTGCTGTGATAGCACACTGCGGTATTGACACCTAACAGATAGGGAGTTTATCAAAATTAGGTTTGTTTTCAAATTCTTTGTGGGTCTGTGTAATCTGAGGGAACTATGTGTCACTAATATGGTCATACATTGGGCAGGAGGTTACCCTAAGTGCAGCTCAGTTTCCACCCATTTTGTGGGCAGTGAGCACATAGCCTGTCTTCTCTGAGAGCCATGTCTGCCTTAACGGCCTTTCTCAATAGCAAGGCTATGCTCAGAGTCTGTACATAGTCAAAGCTTTCCTTAAGTTTGGGTCAGTCACAGTGGTTTGGACATGTCTGCCGCTGTGTACTCTCTGTTTAGGGACAGTCACAGTGGTCAGGTATTCTGCCGTTTGACTCTCTGTTTGGGTCAGTCCAGTGGTTTGAGGTATTCTGCCACTGTGTTATATCCTATAGGGTTTGAGACAGTGTCCTTGGTTTATGCCAATGTGTACTTGAGACTGTTTGGTTATATCCAGTGGTTTGAGACATTCTGCCACTGTGTACTCTATGGGGTTTGAGACGTGTCCTTGGTTATATCCTATGGGGTTTGAGACATGTCCTTGGTTATATCCTATGGGGTTTCTGCCACTGTGTACCTCTGTTTATCCAGTCACAGGGGTTTGGTAGACTGCCACTGTGTACTCTCTGTTTAGACATGTCCAAATTACATTCCTAATTTGCTCTGTTTTTTTGCTCGATTCTTTCCAGTCTGTCAAATAGAGGGGTTTGATCTTTTTATATTTTACATTTGAACATGTCCTTTTAAGTCATCCTATGGGGACGCTCCCCTCCTGAGGCCGACTTGACAAACCTGTCTTGACCTTATGACCTCAGTGGAACAGTATGCATCTCTCTTTTCAGGGGAGGGGGTGAGACATTAGTCCTTGGTTCTGTCTCTATCCTAGGTATTCAACTTAATTGGAGGGGTTTCAGGTGTCTCCGGGAAACATGGTGATTGACTCCGTTGTCAATAGTAAATTAAATAGACGTTAAACCATTGGGGGCCAAACAATCAGTAAACAGTTTTGACTGAAAAAGCTTGACAAGAATATGGACTTTAAAATGGTAATTTTAGGCTATGCAGGCCAGTGGTGGTAAGAATGTGCCCTTAGTTGGAAGTATGAAAGAGCCTGGATACTGGGTTGTGTTCCCCTACAATGTTGCTTTTATTGGCAAGCACCATGGTCTTGTAACAATGTAAATAGTTGGAAGTAGTGGAGGGAAATGGATATGGGTGACGTGAAACAAAGTGTTGAAAGACGGGCTAGTTGGATGAGTTGAAAGGGTTTAAATGGCAATGGCAGTTGTGTTAGCCAACAATTGCAGTAAATAGTTGGAAGTATGAAAGTGAAATGGATATGGGTTGTGTTAACAATGTGTAAATAGTTGGAAGTATGAAAGGGAAATGGATATGGGTTGTGTAGTTGGAAGGAACAACCGTTGTGTTAATAGTTGGAAGTATGAAAGGGAAATGGATATGGGTTGCCTTTACAATGTTGTTTGTGATCCACTGTTTGCCATTTTCTCATGGAACAGGCAGTCCATCTTGCTGCTGTGATAGCAGTTCCGGTCTTGCCTAACAGATAGGGAGTTTATCAAAATTAGGTGTTTTCAAATTCTTTGTGGATATGTCTGTGTAATCTGAGAACTATGTGTCACTAATGGTCATACATTGGGCAGGAGGTTAGGAAGTGCAGCTCAGTTTCCACCTCATTTTGTGGGCGTCTGCATAGCAATGATAGGAGAGACCAATGTGCTATGTCAGAGTCTGTACATAGTCAAAGCTTTCAAGTTTGGGTCATCACAGTGGTCGGGCCTATTCTGCCGCTGTGGACACCAGTGGTGAGCCAGCACGTGGTGTTTTCTCGCCACGGCCTGGTAGTCAGGTAGGGCAATCAGGTATTCTGCAGTGCCGTGCTCTCTGTTTAGGGTGGAGTCACAGTGGTTCAGGTATTCTGCCACTGTGTACTCTCTGTTTAGGGTCAGTCAGAGGGTCAGGTATTCTGCCAATGTGTACTCTCTGTTTAGGGAGCAGTCACAGTGGTGACTATTCTGCCACTGTGTACTGATTTGGATCAGTCACAGTGGTCAGGTATTCTGCCACTGTGTACTCTCTGTTTAGGGCCAGTCACAGTGGTCAGGTATTCTGCCACTGTGTACTCTCTGTTTAGGGCCAAATAACATTCCAATTTGCTCTGTTTTTTTGCTCGATTCTTTCCAGTCTGTCAAATAATTATCTTTTTATTTTCTCATGATTTGGTTGTGTCTAAATGTGTTTCTGTCCTGGGGCTCTGTGGGGTCTGTTTGTGTTTGTGAACAGAGCCCCAGGACCAGCTGGCTGAGGCTCTGTGGGGTCTGTTTGTGTTTGTGAACAGAGCCCCAGGACCAGCTGGCTGAGGGGACTTTTCTCCAGGTTCATCTTACTGTAGGACCGTGCTTTGTGGTGGAATGTGTGGGCATGGCTTCCTTTTAGGTGGTTGTAGAATTGAACAGCTCTTTTCTAGATGTTGATAACTAGCGGCTATAGTCCTAATTCTGCATTGTTTGGGGTTTTGCGTTGTACACATAGTTTCAATTGGTTGTTTGTCCCTTTTTGTGAAGTCTTGGTTGGTGAGCTGACCCCTGACCTCACAACCATAGAGGGCAATAACAGATTGAAGTATTTTTAGCCAGACCCTCATTGGGATGTTGAGTTTAATGTTCCTTTTTATGGCATAAAAGGCCCTTCTTGCCTTGTCTCTTAGATCGTTCACTGCCTTGTGTTTGTTACCTGTGTTGTTCCTGTTTAGGCCGAGGTATGTATAGTTTTTTGTGTGCTCTAGGGCAACGGTGTCTAGATGGAATTTGTATTTGTGGTCCTGGCAATCGGACCTTTGTTGGAACACCCTTATTTTTTGTCTTACTGAGATTTACTGTCAGGGCCCAGGTCCGATAGAATCTGTGCAGAAGATCTAGGTGCTGCTGTAGGCCCTCCTTGGTTGGGGACAGATCTAGGTGCTGATGTAGGTCCTCCTTGGTTGGGGACAGATCTAGGTGCTTCTGTAGGTCCTCCTTGGTTGGGGACAGATCTAGGTGCTGCTGTAGGCCCTCCTTGGTTGGGGACAGATCTAGGTGCTGCTGTAGGTCCTCCTTGGTTGGGGACAGATCTAGGTGCTGCTGTAGGTCCTCCTTGGTTGGGGACAGATCTAGGTGCTGCTGTAGGTCCTCCTTGGTTGGGGACAGATCTAGGTGCTGCTGTAGGTCCTCCTTGGTTGGGGACAGATCTAGGTGCTGCTGTAGGTCCTCCTTGGTTGGGGACAGATCTAGGTGCTGCTGTAGGTCCTCCTTGGTTGGGGACAGATCTAGGTGCTGCTGTAGGTCCTCCTTGGTTGGGGACAGATCTAGGTGCTACTGTAGGTCCTCCTTGGTTGGGGACAGATGCACCGGATAATTTGCAAATATTAGACATTTGTTTTCCAAGTCCAGTCGGGTGCAGACTGTTCTAGTGCCCTTGTCAATTCATTTACATATATGTTGAAGAGGGTAGGGCTCAAGCTGCATCCCTGTCTCACCCCACGGCCCTGTATAGCCAGGTCCACCTCTAGAAGCTAGCAGTGCCCACCTTTGGGTCCTGCCTTGTAGAGGTGGACCTGGTCATTAAGGCTGTCCAAGTCCAGGATGGGCTCTGCTGCCTTGTAGAGGAGGACCTGGTTATAAAGGCTGTCCAAGTTCAGGGTGGAGTGTTAGTCCAGCTAGATGTTTGATTTTGAGGTACAGTCACGGGAAATGCTTATGTTTACTCGCTGTGTGGTAGCAGGGTGGAAGTCTTTCTGTGGTAGCAGGTTGGAAGTCTTTCTGTGGTAGCAGGGTGGAAGTCTTTCTGTAGTACCAGGGTGGAAGTCTTTTCGTGGTAGCAGGGTGGAAGTCTTTTCGTGGTGCAGGGTGGAGATAACCCGCTTGTGAGTTTGGGGAAGTGGAAGAAGCTTTTTCAATCACTCCCCTGAGTGCTGTGGCCACCCTTTCCTGCTGTGTTCTCAGGTCGTTTGTATTATTATGTGGCTGGGTGAACCTAGTTGGTCCTCAGACAGAAGGTCCAGGGCGCGCTGGGTGACCCTAGTTGGTCCTCAGACAGAAGGTCTAGGGCGCCCTGGGTGACCCTAGTTGGTCCTCAGACAGACGGTCTAGGGCGCGCTGGGTGACCCTAGTTGGTCCTCAGACAGACGGTCTAGGGCGCGCTGGGTGACCCTAGTTGGTCCTCAGACAGAAAGTCTAGGGCGCGCTGGGTGACCATAGTTGGTCCTCAGACAGAAGGTCTAGGGCTCTGGGTGTGTGGACACCTGAGTTTAGACAGTCTGTGTTGGGAAAGAGTGTATTTTCTTGTATATACTTCCTGTTTGAGCCCATAAGGAGTATGATCTTTGTCTTGTGTGTGTCCTCAGTGTGTGTGTGGGGGTTGTCAGGAGGGCTATCAGGGTGGCTGACAGGGGGGGGGGGTGCTAGGAGGGGTGTAGTCCCATGAGCTTGGGGTCTTCATTTATCTGTTCTGCTGTGGTGTCAAGACTTTGGTCGGGATCTGATGTGGGTTGTTCTCTGTCATCTTTCTCACCTTCTCCTCTAGTGCTCTCACCTTCTCCTCTAGTACTTCTCCTCTAGTACTCTGTGCTGGGAGGTTGACTCTCTGCTTGGGGTTGCTCATCTGTGGGGTTGTTTAATTAAGGATGAGGTCTGGTCCGACTCGCTCGGAGTGGAGGAGTCCAAGAGTGATCTTCTCCTCTTTGATTCTGTGAAAGCACTAACTAGGGAATGTCTGGAAGATTAAGTTGCTTATGTTCCCATTTTTTTTAACAGTCAACAAGACGTGTCGCTGGGTTGTCTCTTTCAGAACGATCTTCTTGACCCTGTACACCAAGTCACTCGGCTCTGTCATAGCCTCACATGGTCTCTCCTATCATTGCTATGAGGATGACACAACTACTCTTCTCCTTCTCACCTTCTGACACCCCGGGTAGCGACAAGAATCTCTGCATGCCTGGCAGACATCTCAGCTTGGATGTCGGCCCACCCCCTCAAGCTCAACCTTGACAAGACAGAGCTGATATTCCTTCCTGTGAAAGGCCTGCCCGCTCCAAGACCTCTACATGACAACTCCATAGTGTCCCCCTCACAGAGTGCATAGAACCTTGGCAGGACACTAGACAACACCCTTCTTTTTCTGCAAACATCAAAGCAGTGACTCTCTCCTGCAGGGTCAAGCTCTACCACATCCGTACAGTACAACCCTTCCTCACACAGGAAGTAGCACAGGTCTTAATCCAGGAGCTTGTCATCTCCCGACTGGACTACTGCAACTCTCTGTTGGCTGGGCTCCCCTCTTTTGGCATCAAACCCCTCCATCTTCTCCAGAATGCTGCAGTGTTATCCAACTGCTCCAGAATGCTGCGGTGTTATCCAACTGCTCCAGAATGCTGCGGTGTTACCCAACTTCTCCAGAATCCTGGTGTTCAAACCTTCCTATGTTCTCCCATGTCACCCCGCTCCTCATCACGCTACGCTGTCTTCCTGTCAAAGCTCACATCGTCTTCAAGACCCTGGTGCTTGTCAACAGGGGAAGCAAGGGGAACCGCCCCTCCTTACCTTCAGGCTCAAACTGTACATTCCAACCCCAGCAATCCATTACGCCACCTCTGGTCTCTTGGCCCTCCCACCCCCAGGGGAGGGCAGCTCCCGCTCAGCTCAGTTCTCAGCTCTTCTCTGTCCTGGCACCCCATTGGTGGAACATGCTTCCCCCTGAAGTCAGGACAGCGGAGACCCTGCCCATCTTCCAAAACATATTTTGAAGAGTATCTTAAAGAACTCTCACAACGCCCAAAATCTATTTACCTATCGGCTTGACCTTCTCCTTGTCTCTGTCATCTCTCTGTCCTGTCTCTCTTCTGTCTCTGTCTTGTCTCTGTCATCTTTCTCTGTCTCTCTCTCTGTCCTGTCTCTGTCATATCTCTGTCCTCTCTCTGTCCTGTCTCTGTCTTCTCCCTGTCCTGTCTCGGTCCTGTCTCTGTCCTCTCCCTGTCCTGTCTCGGTCCTGTCTCTGTCCCCTCTCTCTGTCCTCTCTCTGTCCTCTCCCTGTCCTGTCTCGGTCCTGTCTCTGTCTCTCTCTCTGTCCTCTCTCTGTCCTCTCTCTGTCTCTGTCCTCTCTCTGTCCTCTCTCTGTCCTCTCTCTGTCATCTCTCTGTCATCTCTCTGTCTTGTCTCTGTCCTCTCTCTCTGTCTCTCTCTCCCCTCCATTTATTTGGTGAGATGAATCCTGTGTTGTGTTGGGGTCTGCTGTAACCTGACCTCTCTGGACTCTGACTCTCACCCTGCTCCCTCAATCACCCCTTTGTGCCTGTTGGCCTAAACCGCCCACTACGGAGAGAGGGAGGGGATGCAGGAAGGGAGTGTGTGTGTGTGTGTGTGTGTGTGTGTGTGTGTGTGTGTGTGTGTGTGTGTGTGTGTGTGTGTGTGTGTGTGTGTGTGTGTGTGTGTGTGTTGGACACAGGAAGGGACGCTGCTGTAACACAAAGGCAAAGGTCGAAACGGGAGAGGTTTAACCACAGATCACTTTGTGTTCAGAGAGAGAGAGGAAAAACAGAAAGGGAGAATGAGAGAGGAGCGATAAAGAGAGAGACCGAGACAGAGAGCAAGAGAAAACGAGAGAGAGAAAGAAGGAGAAAGAACGATTAAAGAAACTGTCACACTTCACAGGATCAAACTTTTTCAGGGGGATTTTAAGTTTCAAAGTTTTCCTCTTCTTTAGTTTCTCAGCATTTCACACTGAGAATAACTCAGTTTGGCAAATGTAGATCCACATTTTAGATGTTGATGGACTTTTGAGTTGTATCTCTTTTGTTATGGGAAACGGAATTGCACCTGGACTCAGATTTCTCACTTTAAAATGTATGCCAAACAAAAAAACATTGATTTTAAAGTTTAACAAACCATACAACTCTATGAACAAGGACGACTGTGTCACAAAAACACAGTGGGTAAAATCTCCCTCAGTTTATTTATCCACATTTTCCAAAACACTCAGTTAACTTCTTGACGCTACCAATACCAATCATCCTGTCCTCTCAGATTTTGAAAGTATGCTTTACAGCGAAAGCAATCCAAGCGTTTGTGTAAGTTTATCGATAGCCTAGCGTAGCATTATGTACACTAAGCATCAGGTAGCTTGGTCACGAAAATCAGAAAAAGCAATCAAATGAACCGTTTACCTTTGATGATCTTCGGATGTTTTCACTCACGAGACTCCCAGTTACACAGCAAATGTTCCTTTTTGTTCCATAAAGATTATTTTTATACCCAAAATACCGACGTTTGTCTATGTGTAGTTGCCTGTCAGTACTCGTGTACTCATAGATTCACGTTCGTTTTGTTGTTTTGTTTAGTGTTCTTCGTTTCTTCGTCAGGAATACTTATTTTCCACCATAATTTGCAAATAAATTCATAAAAAATCCTACAATGTGATTTTCTGTAAATTTTTCCCCTCATTTTTTTCTGTCATAGTTGAAGTGTACCTATGATGAAAATTACAGGCCTCTCTCATCTTTTTAAGTGGGAGAACTTGCACAATTGGTGGCTGACTAAATACTTTATTGCCCCACTGTATATCCCTTAATGTCTTGAAAACATAGACTCTAAGCTTTCATTCGACACCCAGTTTGACTCCTGCGAACTTCACATTTTGGTCCTTTTACATGGAAACACCCTATATAAGAGCTGTGTGTTAAATTGGCACATTTGGTTCAGACAGAGAGATACAAAAGAGTGGGGCTTTTGTAAAGTCTTCCTCTCTGGTGCTTTCATCAGTATCCCTAACTGTTCTGCTTTGAAGACTGTCCATGTTGTATTAGCAGCCTATATCAGGTCTGTCTGTCTGTCTGTCTGTCTGTCTGTCTGTCTGTCTGTCTGTCTGTCTGTCTGTCTGTGTGTGTGTGTGTGTGTGTGTGTGTGTGTGTGTGTGTGTGTGTGTGTGTGTGTGTGTGTGTGTGTGTGTGTGTGTGTGTGTGTGTGTGTATCTGTCTGTGTGTGTCTGTCTGTGTGTGTATCTGTCTGTGTGTGTGTGTGTGTGTGTGTGTCTGTCTGTGTGTGTGTGTGTGTGTGTGTGTCTGTCTGTGTGTGTGTGTGTGTGTGTGTGTGTGTGTGTGTGTGTGTGTGTGTGTGTGTGTGTGTGTGTGTCTGTGTGTGTATCTGTCTGTGTGTGTGTGTCTGTCTGTGTGTGTGTGTGTGTGTGTGTGTGTGTGTGTGTGTGTGTGTGTGTGTGTGTGTGTGTGTGTGTGTGTGTGTGTGTATCTATCTGTGCGTGCGTGTACCTCCAGACAGAACCGTTGTTAGTGCCGAAGCCGTAATTATAGACCTACTGTTTGATCTCTCTGAGGCCTGATGCCGTCACCCTGTAAAGACAGCCCTCATCACTACTGGTTAAAGGGACATTTCACCCTGTAAAGACAGCCCTCATCACTACTGGTTAAAGGGACATTTCACCCTGTAAAGACAGCCCTCATCACTACTGCCAGGTTAAAGGGACATTTCACCCTGTAAAGACAGCCCTCATCACTACTGGTTAAAGGGACATTTCACCCTGTAAAGACAGCCCTCATTACTACTGGTTAAAGGGACATTTCACCCTGTAAAGACAGCCCTCATCACTACTGGTTAAAGGGACATTTCACCCTGTAAAGACAGCCCTCATCACTACTGGTTAAAGGGACATTTCACCCTGTAAAGACAGCCCTCATTACTACTGGTTAAAGGGACATTTCACCCTGTAAAGACAGCCCTCATCACTACTGGTTAAAGGGACATTTCACCTTGTAAAGACAGCCCTCATCACTACTGCCAGGTTAAAGGGACATTTCACCCTGTAAAGACAGCCCTCATAACTACTGCCAGGTTAAAGGGACATTTCACCCTGTAAAGACAGCCCTCATCACTACTGGAGGTTAAAGGGACATTTCACCCTGTAAAGACAGCCCTCATCACTACTGGTTAAAGGGACATTTCACCCTGTAAAGACAGCCCTCATCACTACTGGTTAAAGGGACATTTCACCCTGTAAAGACAGCCCTCATTACTACTGGTTAAAGGGACATTTCACCTTGTAAAGACAGCCCTCATCACTACTGGTTAAAGGGACATTTCACCCTGTAAAGACAGCCCTCATCACTACTGGTTAAAGGGACATTTCACCCTGTAAAGACAGCCCTCATCACTACTGGTTAAAGGGACATTTCACCCTGTAAAGACAGCCCTCATTACTACTGGTTAAAGGGACATTTCACCCTGTAAAGACAGCCCTCATCACTACTGGTTAAAGGGACATTTCACCTTGTAAAGACAGCCCTCATCACTACTGCCAGGTTAAAGGGACATTTCACCCTGTAAAGACAGCCCTCATCACTACTGGAGGTTAAAGGGACATTTCACCCTGTAAAGACAGCCCTCATCACTACTGGTTAAAGGGACATTTCACCCTGTAAAGATAGCCCTCATTACTACTGGTTAAAGGGACATTTCACCCTGTAAAGACAGCCCTCATCACTACTGGTTAAAGGGACATTTCACCCTGTAAAGACAGCCCTCATTACTACTGGTTAAAGGGACATTTCACCCTGTAAAGATAGCCCTCATCACTATTGGTTAAAGGGACATTTCACCTTGTAAAGACAGCCCTCATCACTACTGGTTAAAGGGACATTTCACCCTGTAAAGACAGCCCTCATCACTACTGGTTAAAGGGACATTTCACCCTGTAAAGACAGCCCTCATCACTACTGGTTAAAGGGACATTTCACCCTGTAAAGACAGCCCTTATTACTACTGGTTAAAGGGACATTTCACCCTGTAAAGACAGCCCTCATTACTACTGGTTAAAGGGACATTTCACCCTGTAAAGACAGCCCTCATCACTACCGGTTAAAGGGACATTTCACCTTGTAAAGACAGCCCTCATCACTACTGCCAGGTTAAAGGGACATTTCACCCTGTAAAGACAGCCCTCATCACTTCTGGTTAAAGGGACATTTCACCTTGTAAAGACAGCCCTCATCACTACTGGTTAAAGGGACATTTCACCCTGTAAAGACAGCCCTCATCACTACTGCCAGGTTAAAGGGACATTTCACCCTGTAAAGATAGCCCTCATCACTACTGGTTAAAGGGACATTTCACCCTGTAAAGACAGCCCTCATCACTACTGGTTAAAGGGACATTTCACCCTGGGGGAAATCTGAGCTTGTTTTCATGCTGTCCAAGGCATTTCTAGGTCAGTAAGATTGCAAAACGTGTCTCGGCATCGTACACCAGACAATACACTCGATGATGACGTTCAGTGTATCTATGGACTGGTAAATTAAATTAAGTTTAAATTAAATTTAAAAAATAGATGACATTTACTAAATTTGTCTGCCATTTTGGATTCACAAAATATATTTATAGCAGTTGTACGGGGCTCTCTAGCATCGAACAGATGTTAGATATTCAGTAGTATGTCAATACATAATGAGTTTCAGTAGATAAATGAAACTTAGCTAGCTAGCCAGGTAGCTTGTATGAAACATAACTAACTTAGCTAGCTAGCCAGGTAGCTTGTATGAAACATAACTAACTTAGCTAGCTAGCCAGGTAGCTTGTATGAAACATAACTAACTTAGCTAGCTAGCCAGGTAGCTTGTATGAAACATAACTAACTTAGCTAGCTAGCCAGGTAGCTTGTATGAAACTTAACTAACTTAGCTAGCTAGCCAGGTAGCTTGTATGAAACATAACTAACTTAGCTAGCTAGCCAGGTAGCTTGAATGAAACATAACTAACTTAGCTAGCTAGCCAGGTAGCTTGCAGGAAAAATAACTTACTAAGCACCATATTTGTCATCTGCCCTCTTCGTACATCGGCTATAGCTGAGCTTCTAGCTAAATCCAACTCTACGTTTTGAATCCTCTTCGCTATATTCCAGTTGAAATACGGGGTTGAATTTCACCATGTAGTGTATTCATTTTGTTAAAGCTCAACTATTCAACTCAACTGTTATGAACTCACTCACTTATTAACCCTCCCTCTCTCCATCTACCCCCTGTCTCTCCCCCTCCCTCTTTCCCCTTCACCCCCTTCCTCTTCCTCCTCTACCCCTCCCTCTCTCCACCCCCTCCCTCTCTCCATCTACCCCTCTCTCCCCCCTCCCTCTTTCCCCCTCACCCCGTTCCTCTTCCTCCTCTACCCCTCCCTCTCTCCACCCCCTCCCTCTCTCCATCTACCCCCTCTCTCCCCCCTCCCTCTTTCCCCCTCACCCCGTTCCTCTTCCTCCTCTACCCCTCTCCCTCCCCCTCCCTCTTTCCCCTTCACCCCCTTCCTCTTCCTCCTCTCCCCTCCCTCTCTCCACCCCCTCTACCTCTGCCCATATCTCCTTCTCTCTCCTCTACAGCTTTAAAAAGATCCTTCGACGTCGACGATGTGGACGAGCTTCCTCCCTTCTCCCCCTCCTCCCCCGTTCCCTCCCCCCTCTCCTCCACCTCCCTCCTCAACAAGACCAACGAGGGTCGAGGGTTCCCCACCTCCAACCACGGCTCCCCTGCCTTCCGCTCCCGGATCAGCCTTGGTACCAACCCCAGCCCTGCCCAGAGCCCTGTGTTCAAGTCCCGCATGGTCTCCAGTCTCTCCTTCAACAGAGCCATGAACAGACCCGCCATCAGCAACAATGGAGGGAGCTCCGGAGGCATCACCAGGGCCTCTTCCTTCCAGAACAGGTTCAACCCTAAGGGTTTCTCCTCCTCTCTCTCTGGCCCAGGCAGTGATAATGATAGTCTCCATAGCTCCTCTTCTAGTCTGGAGTATTCCATCCAGGGAGGTGGAGGAGAAGGAGGAGGAGGAGGAGGGGTAACTCCGGGCAAGCCAGGGTCTCTGTCCTACTCCACTAGCCCACAGATGGAGCAGCGTCCTGGGCAGCAGCGTGGCGTGGGCCTGGGGATGGGGAAGAAGTTCTCTTCCCATGGGAGTGTGTTTCACTCTGAGCTAGAGGGGCCTATGGGGCTGGGAGCTCCAGAGCCCAGGGGGGTCAGCCACGGATCCATGCCCAGTCTGGACCTCCAGATCGGGGAAGGAGGAGGCGGGGTGATGGGGGTGCGGGGGCTGGAGGTGGAGGGGTGAGGTATGGCAACGCCAATGTGGGTTTGAATGGCGGATCCCAGCGGCATTATAACACCAGTCCCTTTGGGAAGGAAGGATGCTACTCTCCCAATCAGAACCACAACAGCTACCAGGCCCAGCCCAAACCCAAAGAGACCCAGCGTCTCAACAAGTTCCCCCTGGATCTAGACAGTCTGGTGGGGGTGAAGACGGCCCAGCCCAGCCCCCATCCTCCCCCCTCGTCTGACCCCCCTAAACCTCCACCCAGAGCACACTATCCCAGCAGCCTCTCTGTCTCAGCTAGCCCATCCCTCAGCAGTCTGGACAGCTCCGGTGGTGACCTCACTCCTCTTCCCGCCGCCAAACACCACGTCTCCTACAACAACATCAACCCCTCCCTCCCCCGCTCTCCCCCACCTACCTCACCCCCGGGGGCCAAGCCTGTCCCTAAGGTGAGCCAGTCCCCTGTCCCCCTGTCCCCCGCCCAGACCCCCCAGCTCAACCTGCTCTCCCCCAGACCTCAGGTAGGACACCTGGCCCCCTCCAACCCCCTGCCACTGGAGCACACCCTGCCACAGGAAATGATGTCAGAGAGAGAAAGCGTGGGTTCCATCCTGCAGAGGATCGCTTCCTTCTCCCGTCCCGACGCCATGACGACCACCAGGGTTCCAAGCGCCGCCAGTGTTCTGAGCGGGGTTGCCCTTAGCAACGGGGTGAAGAAGGAGAGCCCACCATCGATGATGATGATGCATCAGGAGCGTGTTTCATCACCTCTACCTGTGGCGGTCCAGAGACAGGGGCGAAAGAGAGTGCAAGGTAAGCATTTTAAATTTACATGGTTACTGACCCAACGCTCTTAACCGCTAGGTTATCTGCCGACCACGTAGGTCATTAACTAACGATTTCATAGGAATGTTCCCATGGTGTGCAAGGAATGTTCCCAAGACACCGTTCCCTAAATGTCAAATAGAACTGACCCAGAACTTAAATGTTCCAGACACATTTCAAGAATATTCATGTGATCAGTTTTCTGTGGTTTAGGAAAATATTCCATTAACGTCCCACCAAACATACACAGAACATGGTCGTCATTAAAGCTGTGTTGTACTCGTGTCATACTATAAGGACCAGGTCTTGTTGTGTTATACTCGTGTCATACTACAAGGACCAGGTCTTGTTGTGTTATACTCGTGTCATACTATAAGGACCAGGTCTTGTTGTGTTATAC
>NC_088421.1:46903668-46908668 GCF_034236695.1 Oncorhynchus nerka | reverse complement strand
GTCTCTACTGTATCATCACCATGTTCTACCCCTAGTGGTCCTGTCTCTGTACTGTATCATCACCATGTTCTACCCCTAGTGGTCCTGTCTCTGTACTGTATCATCACCATGTTCTACCCCTAGTGGTCCTGTCTCTGTACTCATCACCATGTTCTACCCCTAGTGGTCCTGTCTCTGTATCACCATGTTCTACCCCTAGTGGTCCTGTCTCTGTACTGTATCATCACCATGTTCTACCCCTAGTGGTCCTGTCTCTGTACTGTATCATCACCATGTTCTACCCCTAGTGGTCCTGTCTCTGTACTGTATCATCACCATGTTCTACCCCTAGTGGTCCTGTCTCTGTACTGTATCATCACCATGTTCTACCCCTAGTGGTCCTGTCTCTGTACTGTATCATCACCATGTTCTACCCCTAGTGGTCCTGTCTCTGTACTGTATCATCACCATGTTCTACCCCTAGTGGTCCTGTCTCTGTACTGTATCATCACCATGTTCTATGTTCTACCCCATAGTGGTCCTGTCTCTGTACTGTATCATCATCTACCCCTAGTGGTCCTGTCTCTGTACTGTATCATCACCATAGTTCTACCCCTAGTGGTCCTGTCTCTGTACTGTATCATCACCAGTGGTCCTGTCTCTGTACTGTATCATCTACCCCTAGTGGTCCTGTCTCTGTACTGTATCATCACCATGTTCTACCCCTAGTGGTCCTGTCTCTGTACTGTATCATCACCATGTTCTATCATCACCATGTTCTAGTGGTCCTGTCTCTGTACTGTATCATCCCCATGTTCTACCCCTAGTGGTCCTGTCTCTGTACTGTATCATCACCATGTTCTACCCCTAGTGGTCCTGTCTCTGTGCTGTATCATCTACTACTAGTGGTCCTGTCTCTGTACTGTATCATCACCATGTTCTACCCCTAGTGGTCCTGTCTCTGTGTATCTGTATCATCACCATGTTCTACCCCTAGTGGTCCTGTCTCTGTACTGTATCATCACCATGTTCTACCCCTAGTGGTCCTGTCTCTGTACTGTATCATCACCATGTTCTACCCCTAGTGGTCCTGTCTCTGTACTGTATCATCACCATGTAGTGGTCCTGTCTCTGTACTGTATCATCACCATGTTCTACCCCTAGTGGTCCTGTCTCTGTACTGTATCATCACCATGTTCTACCCCTAGTGGTCCTGTCTCTGTACTGTATCATCACCCATGTTCTACCCCTAGTGGTCCTGTCTCTGTACTGTATCATCACCATGTTCTACCCCTAGTGGTCCTGTCTCTGTACTGTATCATCACCATGTTCTACCCCTAGTGGTCCTGTCTCTGTACTGTATCATCACCATGTTCTACCCCTAGTGGTCCTGTCTCTGTACTGTATCATCACCATGTTCTACCCCTAGTGGTCCTGTCTCTGTACTGTATCATCACCATGTTCTACCCCTAGTGGTCCTGTCTCTGTACTGTATCATCACCATGTTCTACCCCTAGTGGTCCTGTCTGTACTGTATCATCATCTCCCATGTTCTACCCCTAGTGGTCCTGTCTCTGTCTGTATCATCCCATGTTCTACCCCTAGTGGTCCTGTCTCTGTACTGTATCATCACCATGTTCTACCCCTAGTGGTCCTGTCTCTGTACTGTATCATCACCCCTAGTGGTCCATGTTCTACCCCTAGTGGTCCTGTCTCTGTACTGTATCATCACCATGTTCTACCCCTATGGTCCTGTCTCTGTACTGTATCATCCCCTAGTGGTCCTGTCTCTGTACTGTATCATCACCATGTTCTACCCCTAGTGGTCCTGTCTCTGTACTGTATCATCACCATGTTCTACCCCTAGTGGTCCTGTCTCTGTACTGTATCATCACCATGTTCTACCCCTAGTGGTCCTAGTGGTCCTGTCTCTGTACTGTATCATCACCATGTTCTACCCCTAGTGGTCCTGTCTCTGTACTGTATCATCACCATGTTCTACCCCTAGTGGTCCTGTCTCTGTACTGTATCATCACCATGTTCTACCCCTAGTGGTCCTGTCTCTGTACTGTATCATCACCATGTTCTACCCCTAGTGGTCCTGTCTCTGTACTGTATCATCTACCCCTAGTGGTCCTGTCTCTGTACTGTATCATCACCATGTTCTACCCCTAGTGGTCCTGTCTCTGTACTGTATCATCACCATGTTCTACCCCTAGTGGTCCTGTCTCTGTACTGTATCATCACCATGTTCTACCCCTAGTGGTCCTGTCTCTGTACTGTATCATCACCATGTTCTACCCCTAGTGGTCCTGTCTCTGTACTGTATCATCACCATGTTCTACCCCTAGTGGTCCTGTCTCTGTACTGTATCATCACCATGTTCTACCCCTAGTGGTCCTGTCTCTGTACTGTATCATCACCATGTTCTACCCCTAGTGGTCCTGTCTCTGTACTGTATCATCACCATGTTCTACCCCTGTCTCTGTACTGTATCATCACCATGTTCTACCCCTAGTGGTCCTGTCTCTGTACTGTATCATCACCATGTTCTACCCCTAGTGGTCCTGTCTCTGTACTGTATCATCCTATGTTCTACCCCTAGTGGTCCTGTCTCTGTACTGTATCATCACCATGTTCTACCCCTAGTGGTCCTGTCTCTGTACTGTATCATCTACCCTACCATGTTCTACCCCTAGTGGTCCTGTCTCTGTACTGTATCATCACCATGTTCTACCCCTAGTGGTCCTGTCTCTGTACTGTATCATCACCATGTTCTACCCCTAGTGGTCCTGTCTCTGTACTGTATCATCCCATGTTCTACCCCTAGTGGTCCTGTCTCTGTACTGTATCATCACCATGTTCTACCCCTAGTGGTCCTGTCTCTGTACTGTATCATCACCATGTTCTACCCCTAGTGGTCCTGTCTCTGTACTGTATCATCACCATGTTCTACCCCTAGTGGTCCTGTCTCTGTACTGTATCATCACCATGTTCTACCCCTAGTGGTCCTGTCTCTGTACTGTATCATCCCCATGTTCTACCCCTAGTGGTCCTGTCTCTGTACTGTATCATCACCATGTTCTACCCCTAGTGGTCCTGTCTCTGTACTGTATCATCTACCCCTAGTGGTCCTGTCTCTGTACTGTATCATCACCATGTTCTACCCCTAGTGGTCCTGTCTCTGTACTGTACTCACCATGTATCATCTGTATCCATGTTCTACCCCTAGTGGTCCTGTCTCTGTACTGTATCATCACCATGTTCTACCCCTAGTGGTCCTGTCTGTACTGTATCATCACCATGTTCTACTGTGGTCCTGTCTCATCACCATGTTCTACCCCTAGTGGTCCTGTCTCTGTACTGTATCATCACCCCTAGTGGTCCTGTCTCTGTACTGTATCATCACCATGTTCTACCCCTAGTGGTCCTGTCTCTGTACTGTATCATCACCATGTTCTACCCCTAGTGGTCCTGTCTCTGTACTGTATCATCACCATGTTCTACCCCTAGTGGTCCTGTCTCTGTACTGTATCATCACCATGTTCTACCCCTAGTGGTCCTGTCTCTGTACTGTATCATCACCATGTTCTACCTGTACTGTATCATAGTTCTACCTAGTGGTCCTGTCTCTGTACTGTATCATCACCTACCCCTAGTGGTCCTGTCTCTGTACTGTATCATCACCATGTTCTACCCTAGTGGTCCTGTCTCTGTACTGTATCATCACCATGTTCTACCCCTAGTGGTCCTGTCTCTGTACTGTATCATCACCATGTTCTACCCCTAGTGGTCCTGTCTCTGTACTGTATCATCACCCATGTTCTATAGTGGTCTGTCTCTGTACCATCCTATGTTCTACCCCTAGTGGTCCTGTCTCTGTACTGTATCATCACATGTTCTACCCCTAGTGGTCCTGTCTCTGTACTGTATCATCACCATGTTCTACCCTAGTGGTCCTGTCTCTGTACTGTATCATCACCATGTTCTACCCCTAGTGGTCCTGTCTCTGTACTGTATCATCACCATGTTCTACCCCTAGTGGTCCTGTCTCTGTACTGTATCATCCCATGTTCTACCCCTAGTGGTCCTGTCTCTGTACTGTATCATCCCCATGTTCTACCCCTAGTGGTCCTGTCTCTGTACTGTATCATCACCATGTTCTACCCCCTAGTGGTCCTGTCTCTGTACTGTATCATCACCATGTTCTACCCCTAGTGGTCCTGTCTCTGTACTGTATCATCACCATGTTCTACCCTAGTGGTCCTGTCTCTGTACTGTATCCTGTCTCTGTATCACCATGTTCTACCCCTAGTGGTCCTGTCTACCATGTTCTCCTGTCTCTGTGCTGTATCATCCCCCTAGTGGTCCTGTCTCTGTACTGTATCATCACCATGTTCTACCCCTAGTGGTCCTGTCTCTGTACTATCATCACCATGTTCTACCCCTAGTGGTCCTGTCTCTGTACTGTATCATCCCTAGTGGTCCTGTCTCTGTACTGTATCATCACCATGTTCTACCCCTAGTGGTCCTGTCTCTGTACTGTATCATCACCATGTTCTACCCCTAGTGGTCCTGTCTCTGTACTGTATCATCACCATGTTCTACCCTAGTGGTCCTGTCTCTGTGCTGTATCATCTACCATGTTCTACCCCTAGTGGTCCTGTCTCTGTACTGTATCATCACCATGTTCTACCCCTAGTGGTCCTGTCTCTGTGCTGTATCATCACCATGTTCTACCCCTAGTGGTCCTGTCTCTGTATCATCTGTATCATCCCCTAGTGGTCCTGTCTCTGTACTGTATCATCACCATGTTCTACCCCTAGTGGTCCTGTCTCTGTGTGTATCATCTTCTACTGTGGTCCTGTCTCTGTACTGTATCATCACCATGTTCTACCCCTAGTGGTCCTGTCTCTGTACTGTATCATCACCATGTTCTACCCTAGTGGTCCTGTCTCTGTACTGTATCATCACCATGTTCTACCCCTAGTGGTCCTGTCTCTGTACTGTATCATCACCAT
>NC_088421.1:46829302-46903568 GCF_034236695.1 Oncorhynchus nerka | reverse complement strand
TGAGCACCAGACAGAGGAGGATGATGATCTATATGAATAGTTCTGTAACGTTGCACCCCTTGAACAGACTCCTGGTGTCAGATTTCAACAGGAGAGGACAGGCATCTGTCTGAGAGAGAGAGAGAGAGAGAGAGAGAGAGAGAGAGAGAGAGAGAGACAGATAGAGAGAGAGAGATGATGAAATTCCACAGTGTGCCATCACAGCAGCAAGATGTGTGACCTGTTGCCACAAGAAAAGGGCAACCAGTGAAGAACAAACACCATTGTAAATACAACACATATTTATGTTTATTTATTTTCCTTTTTGAACTTTAACTATTTGCACATTATTACAACACCGTATATAGACATAATATGACATTTGAAACGTCTTTATTCTTTTGGAGCTTTTGTAAGTGAAGTGTTTACTGTTCAGTTGTCTATTGTTTATTTCACATTTGTTTATTATCTATTTCACTTGCTTTGGCAATGTAAACATGTGTTTCCCATGCCAATAAAGCCCCTTAAATTGAAATTGAATGGAAAGAGAGAGAGAGAGCTAGAGAGAGCTAGAAAGAGACATAGAGAGAGAGAGAGATCTAGAGAGAGAGAGAGACAGCGAGAGAGAGAGAGAGAGCGAGAGAGAGAGACAGCGAGAGAGAGAGCAAGAGAGATAGAGCGAGAGAGAGGGATGGATGGATGGATGGATGGATGGATGGATGGATGGATGGATGGATGATGAATGGATGGATGAATGGAGGCAGGCCAGACTGAGGAAGATAGGAGAGAGAGAGAGAGAGAGAGGCTCTGTGTAAATGACAGACTGCAGACACAGCCTAATGGGGTACCAGCCAGGGCACAGAGAAGGAAGTAAGGTTAGCTGAGGCCTACATTCTCCACCGTCAATGTCAACAGGAAGAGAAGTTGATAACCATGTACAGACAAAGCCTTTGAGAGGACAACCAGCAGCACAGTCTAGCACCAACACACCAGCCAAACCACACGACTGTACACAGTCTACCATCAACCATAGACCAACACACCAGTCAGACCACACCACTGTACAGTCTACCATCAACCCTAGACCAACACACCAGTCAGACCACACCACTGTACAGTCTACCATCAACCCTAGACCAACACACCAGTCAGACCACACCACTGTACAGTCTACCATCAACCCTAGACCAACACACCAGTCAGACCACAGCACTGTACACAGTCTACCATCAACCCTAGACCAACACACCAGCCAAACCACACCACTGTACACAGTCTACCATCAACCATAGACCAACACACCAGTCAGACCACACCACTGTACAGTCTAGCATCAACCCTAGACCAACACACCAGCCAAACCACACGACTGTACACAGTCTACCATCAACCATAGACCAACACACCAGTCAGACCACACCACTGTACAGTCTACCATCAACCCTAGACCAACACACCAGTCAGACCAAAGCACTGTACACAGTCTACCATCAACCCTAGACCAACACACCAGTCAGACCACACCACTGTACACAGTCTACCATCAACCCTAGACCAACACACCAGTCAGACCACAGCACTGTACACAGTCTACCATCAACCCTAGACCAACACACCAGTCAGACCACACCACTGTACACAGTCTACCATCAACCCTAGACCAACACACCAGTCAGACCACACCACTGTACACAGTCTACCATCAACCCTAGACCAACACACCAGTCAGACCACACCACTGTACAGTCTAGCATCAACCCTAGACCAACACACCAGTACTGTACACAGTCTACCATCAACCCTAGACCAACACACCAGTCAGACCACACCACTGTACAGTCTACCATCAACCCTAGACCAACACACCAGTACTGTACACAGTCTACCATCAACCCTAGACCAACACACCAGTCAGACCACACCACTGTACAGTCTACCATCAACCCTAAACCAACACACCAGTCAGACCACAGCACTGTACACAGTCTACCATCAACCCTAGACCAACACACCAGTCAGACCACACCACTGTACACAGTCTACCATCAACCCTAGACCAACACACCAGTCAGACCACACCACTGTACAGTCTAGCATCAACCCTAGACCAACACACCAGTCAGACCACACCACTGTACAGTCTACCATCAACCCTAGACCAACACACCAGTCAGACCACACCACTGTACAGTCTAGCATCAACCCTAGACCAACACACCAGTCAGACCACAGCACTGTACAGTCTACCATCAACCCTAGACCAATACACCAGTCAGACCACACTACTGTACACAGTCTACCATCAACCCTAGACCAACACACCAGTCAGACCACACCACTGTACAGTCTACCATCAACCCTAGACCAACACACCAGTCAGACCACACCACTGTATACAGTCTACCATCAACCCTAGACCAACACACCAGTCAGACCACACCACTGTATACAGTCTACCATCAACCCTAGACCAACACACCAGTCCGACCACACCACTGTACAGTCTACCATCAACCCTAGAACAACACACCAGTCAGACCACACCACTGTACACAGTCTACCATCAACCCTAGACCAACACACCAGTCAGACCACAGCACTGTACACAGTCTACCATCAACCCTAGACCAACACACCAGTCAGACCACACCACTGTACAGTCTACCATCAACCCTAGACCAACACACCAGTCAGACCACACCACTGTACACAGTCTACCATCAACCCTAGACCAACACACCAGTCAGACCACACCACTGTACAGTCTAGCATCAACCCTAGACCAACACACCAGTACTGTACACAGTCTACCATCAACCCTAGACCAACACACCAGTCAGACCACACCACTGTACAGTCTACCATCAACCCTAGACCAACACACCAGTCAGACCACACTACTGTACACAGTCTACCATCAACCCTAGACCAACACACCAGTCAGACCACACCAATGTACAGTCTACCATCAACCCTAGACCAACACACCAGTCAGACCACACTACTGTACACAGTCTACCATCAACCCTAGACCAACACACCAGTCAGACCACACCACTGTACAGTCTAGCATCAACCCTAGACCAACACACCAGTCAGACCACACCACTGTACAGTCTACCATCAACCCTAGACCAACACACCAGTCAGACCACACCACTGTACAGTCTAGCATCAACCCTAGACCAACACACCAGTCAGACCACAGCACTGTACAGTCTACCATCAACCCTAGACCAATACACCAGTCAGACCACACTACTGTACACAGTCTACCATCAACCCTAGACCAACACACCAGTCAGACCACACCACTGTACAGTCTACCATCAACCCTAGACCAACACACCAGTCAGACCACACCACTGTATACAGTCTACCATCAACCCTAGACCAACACACCAGTCCGACCACACCACTGTACAGTCTACCATCAACCCTAGAACAACACACCAGTCAGACCACACCACTGTACACAGTCTACCATCAACCCTAGACCAACACACCAGTCAGACCACAGCACTGTACACAGTCTACCATCAACCCTAGACCAACACACCAGCCAAACCACACCACCGTACATAGTCTACCATCAACCCTAGACCAACACACCAGTCAGACCACACCACTGTACAGTCTAGCATCAACCCTAGACCAACACACCAGTACTGTACACAGTCTACCATCAACCCTAGACCAACACACCAGTCAGACCACAGCACTGTACACAGTCTACCATCAACCCTAGACCAACACACCAGTCAGACCACAGCACTGTACAGTCTACCATCAACCCTAGACCAACACACCAGTCAGACCACACTACTGTACACAGTCTACCATCAACCCTAGACCAACACACCAGTCAGACCACACCACTGTACAGTCTACCATCAACCCTAGACCAACACACCAGTCAGACCACACTACTGTACACAGTCTACCATCAACCCTAGACCAACACACCAGTCAGACCACACCACTGTACAGTCTACCATCAACCCTAGACCAACACACCAGTCAGACCACACCACTGTACAGTCTACCATCAACCCTAGACCAACACACCAGTCAGACCATACCACTGTACACAGTCTACCATCAACCCTAGACCAACACACCAGTACTGTACAGAGTCTACCATCAACCCTAGACCAACACACCAGTCAGACCACAGCACTGTACAGTCTACTATCAACCCTAGACCAACACACCAGTCAGACCACATCACTGTACAGTCTACCATCAACCCTAGACCAACACACCAGTCAGACCACATCACTGTACACAGTCTACCATCAACCCTAAACCAACACACCAGTCAGACCACACCACTGTACAGTCTAGCATCAACCCTAGACCAACACACCAGTCAGACCATACCACTGTACAGTCTACCATCAACCCTAGACCAACACACCAGTCAGACCACATCACTGTACAGTCTACCATCAACCCTAGAACAACACACCAGTCAGACCACATCACTGTACACAGTCTACCATCAACCCTAAACCAACACACCAGTCAGACCACACCACTGTACAGTCTACCATCAACCCTAGACCAACACACCAGTCAGACCACACCACTGTACAGTCTAGCATCAACCCTAGACCAACACACCAGTCAGACCACACCACTGTACAGTCTACCATCAACCCTAGACCAACACACCAGTCAGACCACACCACTGTACAGTCTAGCATCAACCCTAGACCAACACACCAGTCAGACCACACCACTGTACACAGTCTACCATCAACCCTAGACCAACACACCAGTCAGACCACACCACTGTACACAGTCTACCATCAACCCTAGACCAACACACCAGTCAGACCACACCACTGTACAGTCTACCATCAACCCTAGACCAACACACCAGTCAGACCACATCACTGTACAGTCTACCATCAACCCTAGACCAACACACCAGTACTGTACACAGTACCATCAACCCTTGACATAGTTACCATGGGTTGTGACAGAAGGCTATGCATAGTTACCATGGGTTACGACAGCAGGCTATGTATTGTTACCATGGGTTACAACAGCAGGCTATGTATAGTTACCATGGGTTGTGACAGCAGGCTATGTATAGTTACCATGGGTTGTGACAACAGGCTATGTATAGTTACCATGGGTTGTGACAACAGGCTATGTATAGTTACCATGGTTTGTGACAACAGGCTAAGTATAGTTACCATGGGTTGTGACAACAGGCTATGTATAGTTACGGTGGGTTGTGACAGCAGGCTAAGTATAGTTACCATGTGTTACGACAGCAGGCTATGTATAGTTACCATGGGTTGTGACAACAGGCTATGTATAGTTACCATGGGTTGTGACAGCAGGCTATGTATAGTTACCATGGGTTGTGACAGCAGGCTATGTATAGTTACCATGGGTTGTGACAGCAGGCTATGTATAGTTACCATGGGTTGTGACAACAGGCTAAGTATAGTTACCATGTGTTACGACAGCAGGCTATGTATAGTTACCATAGGTTGTGACAACAGGCTATGTATAGTTACCGTGGGTTGTGACAGCAGGCTATGTATAGTTACCGTGGGTTGTGACAACAGGCTAAGTATAGTTACCATGGGTTACGACAGCAGGCTATGTATAGTTACCATGGGTTGCGACAACAGGCTAAGTATAGTTACCATGGGTTGTGACAACAGGCTATGTATTGTTACCATGGGTTGCGACAACAGGCTAAGTATAGTTACCATGTGTTACGACAGCAGGCTATGTATAGTTACCATGGGTTGTGACAACAGGCTAAGTATAGTTACCATGGGTTGTGACAACAGGCTATGTATAGTTACCATGGGTTGTGACAACAGGCTATGTATAGTTACCATGTGTTACGACAGCAGGCTATGTATAGTTACCATGGGTTGCGACAACAGGCTAAGTATAGTTACCATGGGTTACGACAGCAGGCTATGTATAGTTACCATGGGTTGTGACAGCAGGCTAAGTATAGTTACCATGGGTTGTGACAACAGGCTAAGTATAGTTACCGTGGGTTGTGACAACAGGCTAAGTATAGTTACCATGGGTTACGACAGCAGGCTATGTATAGTTACCATGGGTTGCGACAACAGGCTAAGTATAGTTACCATGGGTTACGACCGTTTGTTACATTGTTACAAATACACACTAATATTTGTTCTTTACCCAGGTATTCTAAGCACTGTCCAAACATTATGATTCATATACCTTTAGCTTGTTCAATGTCGCCAAAACATACATGGAGTCTTAATGCATTAGAGGGTGGAACTAGAGTTAGGGGAACCATGCAGTCCCATAGGTAAAGGAGAATATGCCTTACAATAAAGTAGGACTTCTCCTTCCATATGATTTATCCTGTTCTGCCTACATACCATGTTACCCATGGTCAGGATGCAATCTACTGTAATATCCTGGATGGTAAATCTCACTTTCAGCACTGTGTGTGTGTGTGTGTGTGTGTGTGTGTGTGTGTGTGTGTGTGTGTGTGTGTGTGTGTGTGTGTGTGTGTGTGTGTGTGTGTGTGTGTGTGTGTGTGTGTGTGTGTGTGTGTGTGTGTGTGTGTGTGTGTGTGTGTGTGTGTGTGTGTGTGTGTGTGTGTGGATCTTGGCACGATGAGGAGTTGGCTTGTTACTCAACCACACTGCCATGTTGTAAATTGTGTTTTTCAGAGTACAGGGATATCTCAAGGCCTCCGCAGCCTCTAGGAAGAATATAGTCATGTAACATTATAATTCCCCTCTTAGCAGTGAACCGTGCCGTCTTCCAGATAAATACCCACTGAACATGTTATACAACCACCTCTCAGTGTAAAGGCAGTAGCTCAGCTTGTTCTCTTCAACCACCATTTAATCTGACAGAGAGAGAGAGACAGACAGACAGACAGACAGACAGACAGACAGACAGACAGACAGACAGACAGACAGACAGACAGACAGACAGACAGACAGACAGACAGACAGACAGACAGAGGAGAGACTGAGAGAGAGACAGAGAGAGAGAGACAGAGAGAGAGAGAGAGACAGAGAGAGAAAGAGAGAGAGACAGAGAGAGAGAGACAGAGAGAGACAGAGAGAGAGAGAGAGAGAGAGAGAGAGAGAGAGAGAGAGAGAGAGAGAGAGAGACAGAGTGTGAGAGTGTGTGTGTGTGTGAGTGTGTGTGTGAGTGTGTGTGTGTGTGTGTGTGTGAGAGTGAGAGTGTGTGTGTGTGTGTGTGTGTGTGTGTGTGTGTGTGTGTGTGTGTGTGTGTGTGTGTGTGTGTGTGTGTGTGTGTAGGGGGGGTTGGTTGTATGTGGGGGGTGGGGGGGAGTCTGGCTGTCAAGATGGATTCTCCTCAGACGGATCAGCCATCCCGATCTGATGACTTTCAGAAAAGTTACTGTTTCAGGTAAAAGATGTGCCATGGAAAGACGACTCTTGGATAAAATTCGTTAGCTACTCCTCTCAACTCAAAGAGTTCGTATCAAGTCAAGTCCATCTTCCTGCCCTGCATTTAGTGTCTGGGCGGTGTAGTCAGGTGTTGTGATAACCATCACTTGCTGCCACTGGATCCCTGTTGAAACAACCCCTCTAGTTTAGCTTAGACCTGTAATATGCCTCACTCTGCATGCACCCCAAATGGCACCCTATTCCCTACATAGTGCACTACTTTAGACCAGAGCCCTGTGAGTCCTGGTCAAAAGTAGTGCACTAAACAGGGAATAGGGTGCCATTTGGGACGTAGTATCTGCCTGCTTCAGATGTCAGGTCAACGTTTTCATTATGTCTGTAAGGACTGGCGCTGTTGGGATCATTATGGTCTCAGCTAGCCCTTCAAAGACACAACAACATTAGTCTGGACGCCGTACACCTCTATAGCTCAGGGCCTACCTAAAAGTCCTGTCTTATTAAATACCTGCCTTAGATACCTGCCTTAAAGACCTGCCTTAAAGACCTACCTAAAATACCTGTCTTAAAGACCTACCTTAAAGACCTGCCTTAAAGACCTGCCTTAAAGACTTACCTAAAAGACCTGCCTTAAAGACCTGCCTTAAAGACCTGCCTCAAAGACATGCCTTATTTAATAACTGCCTAAAAGACCTGCCTTAAAGACCTGCCTTAAGAACCTGCCTTAAAGACCTGACTAAAATAACTGCCTTAAAGATCTGCCTTAAAGACCTACCTCAAAGACCTGCCTCAAAGACCTGCCTCAAAGACCTACCTAAAAGACCTGCCTTAAAGACCTGCCTCAAAGACCTGCCTCAAAGACCTGTCTTAAAGACCTGCCTTAAAGACCTGCCTTAAAGACCTACCTTGAAGGAATCCTCTCCACACCCAGTTTGATGGTAATGGACTGTATTTGACCATGAACTAGTGAGCTGTTATGAGCATCTATAGTGTCTCTCTTAAGGTAGATGTTGAGGAGATGTCATCACAGGCCACATCAGTGTCATGGTCTATGTCTGAGTGTTGGAACACAAACATGTGATACCATCCAACACATATTATTTTGTATGTGTATTATTATGTTTCTTAACTGCACTGTTGGTTAAAGGGCTCATAGTCAGCATGTCACTGTTAGGTCTACACCTGTTGTATTCAGCATATCACTGTTAGGTCTACACCTGTTGTATTCAGCATGTCACTAAGGTCTACACCTGTTGTATTCAGCATGTCACTGTTAGGTCTACACCTGTTGTATTCAGCATGTCACTGTTAGGTCTACACCTGTTGTATTCAGCATGTCACTGTTAGGTCTACACCTGTTGTATTCAGCATATCACTGTTAGGTCTACACCTGTTGTATTCTGCATATCACTGTTAGGTCTACACCTGTTGTATTCAGCATGTCATTAAGGTCTACACCTGTTGTATTCAGCATGTCACTAAGGTCTACACCTGTTGTATTCAGCATGTCACTGTTAGGTCTACACCTGTTGTATTCAGCATGTCACTAAGGTCTACACCTGTTGTATTCAGCATGTCACTGTTAGGTCTACACCTGTTGTATTCAGCATGTCACTAAGGTCTACACCTGTTGTATTCAGCATGTCACTGTTAGGTCTACACCTGTTGTATTCAGCATGTCACTAAGGTCTACACCTGTTGTATTCAGCATGTCACTGTTAGGTCTACACCTGTTGTATTCAGCATGTCACTAAGGTCTACACCTGTTGTATTCAGCATGGCACTGTAAGGTCTACACCTGTTGTATTCAGCATGTCACTGTTAGGTCTACACCTGTTGTATTCAGCATGTCACTAAGGTCTACACCTGTTGTATTCGGCGCCTGTGAAAAATACAGTGTGATTTGATTTGAACATTGTTGGATTGTTCAGACAGCCCTGTGCATCAACCTGTAGAATGTATTTCTGCTGAAACAGAAAGAGCTCTTAGCTGTCTGACGCCTGCCCTGCACTCAGGACCATAATGAAGATGTTGATGTTACTTAATGACAGGCCAATGGCTTGTCCCAACCGTCTCAACACTCTGGAGGGACTGAACCTACCCCTAACATTAACCTTAACCCCATGATTATTTCTAACACAAACTAGGGTCATGGCCTGTCACCTGGCCTTGCATCCTGCTCTAGGACCATGATTCTCTGTCCTGATTGGTTCTGTACTAAGGTTGATTCTCTGTCCTGATTGGTTCTCTGTCCTGCTTGGTTCTGTACTAAGGTTGATTCTCTGTCCTGATTGGTTCTGTACTAAGGTTGATTCTCTGTCCTGATTGGTTCTGTACTAAGGTTGATTCTCTGTCCTGATTGGTTCTGTACTAAGTTTGATTCTCTGTCCTGCTTGGTTCTGTATTAAGGTTGATTCTCTGTCCTGATTGGTTCTGTACTAAGGTTGATTCTCTGTCCTGATTGGTTCTGTACTAAGGTTGATTCTCTGTCCTGATTGGTTCTCTACTAAGGTCGATTCTCTGTCCTGATTGGTTCTGTACTAAGGTTGATTCTCTGTCCTGATTGGTTCTCTACTAAGGTCGATTCTCTGTCCTGATTGGTTCTGTACTAAGGTTGATTCTCTCGACACCATGGCTCTGTTTAGTAAAAGTTCAAATTAACCAAATTAACAAACAAAACAAATATAATGGTAGTGTCTAACCATGGTCAGATAAAGTTATATAGTGGTCTATGTCTAACCATGGTCAGATAAAGTTATATAGTGGTCTATGTCTAACCATGGTCAGATAAAGTTATATAGTGGTCTATGTCTAACCATGGTCAGATAAAGTTATATAGTGGTCTATGTCTAACCATGGTCAGATAAAGTTATATAGTGGTCTATGTCTAACCATGGTCAGATAAAGTGGTCTATATGGTCAGATGGTCTATGTCTAACCATGGTCAGATAAAAAGTTATATAGTGGTCTATGTCTAACCATGGTCAGATAAAGTTATATAGTGGTCTATGTCTAACCATGGTCAGATAAAGTTATATAGTGGTCAGATATGTCTAACCATGGTCAGATAAAGTTATATAGTGGTCTATGTCTAACCATGGTCAGATAAAGTTATATAGTGGTCTATGTCTAACCATGGTCAGATAAAGTTATATAGTGGTCTATGTCTAACCATGGTCAGATAAAGTTATATAGTGGTCTATGTCTAACCATGGTCAGATAAAGTTATATAGTGGTCTATGTCTAACCATGCCATGGTCTGAGAGCCACAACTACCATCCAAAGTCTCTGTAGGTAAATTACCCGTTGATGTATCACCTCATATCAGTGTCATTAGAGGTCATTAGGGGTCGTTAAGGGTCATTAGGGTTCACAGGTCACAGCCTTGGGTAAAATGTATTTGTTAGTCTCCCTGCAGGTCTGCAATGAGACAATTACTACACAATTACTACACAGCTCCACAGAGAGAGGTTGGCGGAAACACCACTGTCACTATTCTGTAGGAGGACCAATAGGGAGAGAGAGGTTGGCGGAAACATCACTGTCACTATTCTGTAGGAGGACCAATAGGGAGAGAGAGGAAGGAGTTAACACCACTGTCATTATTCTGTAGGAGGACCAATAGGGAGAGAGAGGAAGGAGTTACCACCACTGTCATTATTCTGTAGGAGGACCAATAGGGAGAGAGAGGAAGGAGTTACCACCACTGTCATTATTCTGTAGGAGGACCAATAGGGAGAGAGAGGAAGGAGTTACCACCACTGTCATTATTCTCTAGGAGGACCAATAGGGAGAGAGAGGAAGGAGTTACCACCACTGTCATTATTCTGTAGGAGGACCAATAGGGAGAGAGAGGAAGGAGTTACCACCACTGTCATTATTCTGTAGGAGGACCAATAGGGAGAGAGAGGAAGGAGTTACCACACACTGTCATTATAATGGTGTTGTTGTTGTTGTTTTCAGGAGGACCAATAGGGAGAGAGAGGAAGGAGTTACCACCACTGTCATTATTCTGTGGAGGAAATGGGGAGGGTTGAAGGATTACCACCACTGTCATTATTCTGCTGGAGACCATGTAAAGGTGGAGGAGTTACCACCACTGTCATAATTCTGCTAGGAGGACCAATGGGAGAGAGAGGAAGGAGTTACCACAACATAACAGCTGCTGTCATTATTCTGTAGGAGGACCAAACATAACAGGGAGAGAGAAATGGTGGGGTTGTTACCACCAACATAACATGCTGTGACATGTAAATGGTGGGGTTGCTAGGACCCACAACATAACAGCTGCTGTGACATGTAAATGGTTTGCTAGGATACGACCACAACATAACAGCTGCTGTGACATGTAAATGGTGGGGTTGCTTTCATAATCACCACAACATAACAGCTGCCGTGACATGTATATGGTGGGGTTGCTAGGATACGACCACAACATAACAGCTGCTGTGACATGTAAATGGTGGGGTTGCTAGGATCCGACCACAACATAACAGCTGCTGTGACATGTAAATGGTGGGGTTGCTAGGATACGACCACAACATAACAGCTGCTGTGACATGTAAATGGTGGGGTTGCTAGGATACGACCACAACATAACAGCTGCTGTGACATGTATATGGTGGGGTTGCTAGGATCCGACCACAACATAACAGCTACTGTGACATGTAAATGGTGGGGTTGCTAGGATCCGACCACAACATAACAGCTGCTGTGACATGTATATGGTGGGGTTGCTAGGATACGACCACAACATAACAGCTGCTGTGACATGTAAATGGTGGGGTTGCTAGGATCCGACCACAACATAACAGCTGCTGTGACATGTAAATGGTGGGGTTGCTAGGATACGACCACAACATAACAGCTGCTGTGACATGTAAATGGTGGGGTTGCTAGGATACGACCACAACATAACAGCTGCTGTGACATGTAAATGGTGGGGTTGCTAGGATCCGACCACAACATAACAGCTGCTGTGACATGTATATGGTGGGGTTGCTAGGATACGACCACAACATAACAGCTGCTGTGACATGTAAATGGTGGGGTTGCTAGGATCCGACCACAACATAACAGCTGCTGTGACATGTAAATGGTGGGGTTGCTAGGATCCGACCACAACATAACAGCTGCTGTGACATGTATATGGTGGGGTTGCTAGGATACGACCACAACATAACAGCTGCTGTGACATGTAAATGGTGGGGTTGCTAGGATCCGACCACAACATAACAGCTGCTGTGACATGTAAATGGTGGGGTTGCTAGGATACGACCACAACATAACAGCTGCTGTGACATGTAAATGGTGGGGTTGCTAGGATACGACCACAACATAACAGCTGCTGTGACATGTAAATGGTGGGGTTGCTAGGATCCGACCACAACATAACAGCTGCTGTGACATGTAAATGGTGGGGTTGCTAGGATCCGACCACAACATAACAGCTGCTGTGACATGTAAATGGTGGGGTTGCTAGGATCCGACCACAACATAACAGCTGCTGTGACATGTAAATGGTGGGGTTGCTAGGATCCGACCACAACATAACAGCTGCTGTGACATGTAAATGGTGGGGTTGCTAGGATCCGACCACAACATAACAGCTGCTGTGACATGTAAATGGTGGGGTTGCTAGGATCCGACCAGTTACACCCACACGAAACAACACGTCACATTCATTATAAAACACACACAGTACAAACAAACCTTGAGTCAACTCAGCGAAGAAGAAGTTAAGTATTGATTCACTATCCTCCTGGTACATTTCTGATTCACTATCCTCCTGGTACATGCCTGATTCACTATCCTCCTGGTACATGCCTGATGCACTACCCTCCTGGTATATGTCTGAGTCACTATCCTCCTGGTATATGTCTGAGTCACTATCCTCCTGGTACATGTCTGATTCACTATCCTCCTGGAATATGTCTGATTCACTACCCTCCTGGTATATGTCTGATTCACTATTCTCCTGGTACACATCTGATTCACTATCCTCCTGGTATCTGTCTGATTCACTATCCTCCTGGTATATGTATGAGTCACTATCCTCCTGGTACATGCCTGATTCACTATCTTCCTGGTACATGTCTGATTCACTATCCTCCTGGTACATGTCTGATTCACTATCCTCCTGGTACATGTCTGATTCACTATCCTCCTGGTATATGTCTGATTCACTACCCTCCTGGTATATGTCTGATTCACTATTCTCCTGGTACACATCTGATTCACTATCCTCCTGGTATCTGTCTGATTCACTATCCTCCTGGTATATGTATGAGTCACTATCCTCCTGGTACATGTCTGAGTCACTATCCTCCTGGTACATGTCTGATTCACTATCCTCCTGGTACATGTCTGGTTCACTATCCTCCTGGTACCTGTCTTAAATACTATCCTCCTGGTACATGTCTGATTCACTATCCTCCTGGTACCTGTCTTAAATACTACCCTCTGGTATATGTCTGATTCTATCCTCCTGGTACATGTCTGATTCACTATCCTCCTGGTACATGTCTGATTCACTATCCTCCTGGTACATGTCTGATTCACTATCCTCCTGGTACATGTCTGAGTCACTATCCTCCTGGTACATGTCTGAGTCACTATCCTCCTGGTACATGTCTGATTCACTATCCTCCTGGTACATGGCTGAGTCACTATCCTCCTGGCACATGTTTCACATGCTAGTCAGCTAGATACACTTGAACTGATGTGGCCTTCCTGCTTCTCTGTGAGAGGGCATACCTTTCACTGTGGAGGGATTAAGAGAGAGAAGACTGCGGATGTGAGGATTCATTCCAGGCTGATTTAGAAGTGTCCAGAGACTCTTCACTGCTTTAGTGCTGCTGCAGGTTCTAGAAGAGGGGAGAAGAGGGAGGAGGAGGAAGGGAGGGGGCATAGAGAGTTGAGAAATACCTCAAATTATTTGAGTTAGGAACAGGTCCTTCAGAGATACTTTCAGAAATGCTCGCACTAAAAGGGTAAGGGAGGCGAGGGGTGTTAGGGGGTCACTGGGGCCGGTTGTCTAGTGGGGGGACTAACGAAAACAAATGAGTGAACGAGGTCAAGGGTCAGGGGGTTGAGATCAAGGCTCAAGGATCCCCACCACACACACACACACACACACACACACACACACACACACACACACACACACACACACACACACACAACACACACACACTGAACCCCCCCACACACACACACACACACACACACACTGACCCCCTAAGATTGATGAATTCTCAGTGATACAGGCCCAGAGAGAAGCCATTTCTCAGTATCACTTACCAACAGAGGCCTCTGAACCCCGAGGACAGCTAACCTAGCCACTAGGAGCAAATCTGGGTTCAAATACTATTCAAAACCTTTCATATACTATGACTGTTTGCTGCGTTTACCTTTGCCAGCCTGGAGGGCCAGGAGGGAGGGATTTACAGAAGTTGGGACTTTTCTATAGGGTCCATTGCAACAGGCTAGCTCCATCAGGCGCAGAGGAAGTATTTCAAATGATTTAGAATAGTATTTGAACCCAGGTCTGGCTATCAGCTAGTGGTGTGCTGCCCTGCTTCTGCCCCAGACCACCTGTTGGCCCATTAGGTCTTAATGGACCTGGTAATGCAGAGGCCTGGGACCTGGGGACACGTTGACCTGACTGGAGGCAGGAGGGCTGGATACAGACAGTCAACACCAAGGTTAAGGACAGCTACTGCCTTCCATGACTAGAGCAGCACCACTACGTCTGCCTCCTCAGTACTTTAATGCCTTGTGTTCAGGAAAAGTAATAGATGAAGGATGGAGGCTGGATACAGACAGTCAACACCAAGGTTAAGAACAACTACTGCCTTCCATGACTACGAGAGCACCCTCACGGATACTAATGCCTCCTCATACTTTAATGGACCTTAGACTGGGGAGGCTAAAAGTTCTCTTTTCTCTCTGAATGGATGAAAATCTTATGTTCTCTGGATACAGAAAATACCTGTTCTCTCAGCTCTGCCTTCATGTAGAAAATACCTGTTCTACTCCTTGTGTTCATGACATGTAGAAAATACCTGGATCTCTCTCTCTCTCCTTCCATGTAGAAAATACCTGTTCTCTCTCTCTCTTTACCTTGTAGGAAAACCTGTAATGGATGAAAATGGAGGCTGGATATGTAGAAAATACCTGTCAACACCAAGGTTAAAATACCTGCTCTGCCTTCCATGACATAGAAAATACCTGTTCTCTCTCTCTCTCTACATGTAGAAAATACTGTTCTCTCCTCTCTGACATGTAGAAAATACCTGTTCTCTCTCTCTCTTCATGGAAAATACCTGTTCTCTCTCTCTGACATGTAGAAAATATGGAGGCTGGATACAGACAGTCAACTCTCAACATTAAGAAAATCTACTGTTCCTTCCATGACTAGAAAATACCTTGTTCTCTGCCTCTACATGTAGAAAATCCCTGCCTCTCTCTCTGGATGTAGAAAATCCCTGTTCTCTCTCTCTCTGACATGTAGAAAATACCTGTTCTCTCTCTCTGACATGAAAATACCTGTTCTCTCTCTCAGTCTCTCTCTCTCTCTCTGACATGGAAAATACCTGTTCTCTCTCTGACTTGTGAGAAAATACCTGTTCTCTCTCTCTCTCTCTGGGACATGTAGAAAATACCTGTTCTCTCTCTCTCTCTCTAACATGTAGAAAATACCTGTTCTCTCTCTCTGGACATGTAGAAAATACCTGTTCTCTCTCTCTCTCTCTCTGACATGTAGAAAATACCTGTTCTCTCTCTCTAACATGTAGAAAATACCTGTTCTCTCTCTCTCTAACATGTAGAAAATACCTGTCTCTCTCTCTCTGACATGTAGAAAATACCTGTTCTCTCTCTCTAACATGTAGAAAATACCTGTTCTCTCTCTCTAACATGTAGAAAATACCTGTTCTCTCTCTCTCTCTGACATGTAGAAAATACCTGTTCTCTCTCTCTCTGACATTTCCTGTTCTCTCTCTCTGACATGTAGAAAATACCTGTTCTCTCTCTCTCTCTCTCTTGACATGTAGAAAATACCTGTTCTCTCTCTCTCTGACATGTAGAAAATACCTGTTCTCTCTCTCTCTCTACATGTAGAAAATACCTGTTCTCTCTCTCTCTGACATGTAGAAAATACCTGTTCTCTCTCTCTGACATGTAGAAAATACCTGTTCTCTCTCTCTACATGTAGAAAATACCTGTTCTCTCTCTCTCTCTCTAACATGTAGAAAATACCTGTTCTCTCTCTCTCTCTCTCTGACATGTAGAAAATACCTGTTCTCTCTCTCTCTGACATGTAGAAAATACCTGTTCTCTCTCTCTCTGACATGTAGAAAATACCTGTTCTCTCTCTCTAACATGTAGAAAATACCTGTTCTCTCTCTCTCTCTGACATGTAGAAAATACCTGTTCTCTCTCTCTCTCTGACATGTAGAAAATACCTGTTCTCTCTCTCTCTCTGACATGTAGAAAATACCTGTTCTCTCTCTCTCAAAACATGTAGAAAATACCTGTTCTCTCTCTCTCTGACATGTAGAAAATACCTGTTCTCTCTCTCTCTAACATGTAGAAAATACCTGTTCTCTCTCTCTGACATGTAGAAAATACCTGTTCTCTCTCTCTGACATGTAGAAAATACCTGTTCTCTCTCTCTCTGACATGTAGAAAATACTCTCTCTCTGACATGTAGAAAATACCTGTTCTCTCTCTGACATGTAGAAAATACCTGTTCTCTCTCTCTCTCATGTAGAAAATACCTGTTCTCTCTCTCTGACATGTAGAAAATACCTGTTCTCTCTCTCTCTCTACATGTAGAAAATACCTGTTCTCTCTCTCTAACATGTAGAAAATACCTGTTCTCTCTCTCTCTCTGACATGTAGAAAATACCTGTTCTCTCTCTCTCTCTCTCTGACATGTAGAAAATACCTGTTCTCTCTCTCTCTGACATGTAGAAAATACCTGTTCTCTCTCTCTCTCTCTCTCTCTGACATGTAGAAAATACCTGTTCTCTCTCTCATGTAGAAAATACTAACATGTAGAAAATACCTGTTCTCTCTCTCTCTCTGACATGTAGAAAATACCTGTTCTCTCTCTCTCTGACATGTAGAAAATACCTGTTCTCTCTCTCTGACATGTAGAAAATACCTGTTCTCTCTCTCTCTCTGACATGTAGAAAATACCTGTTCTCTCTCTCTCTCTGACATGTAGAAAATACCTGTTCTCTCTCTCTCTGACATGTAGAAAATACCTGTTCTCTCTCTCTCTGACATGTAGAAAATACCTGTTCTCTCTCTCTAACATGTAGAAAATACCTGTTCTCTCTCTCTGACATGTAGAAAATACCTGTTCTCTCTCTCTCTGACATGTAGAAAATACCTGTTCTCTCTCTCTGACATGTAGAAAATACCTGTTCTCTCTCTCTCTGACATGTAGAAAATACCTGTTCTCTCTCTCTCTCTGACATGTAGAAAATACCTGTTCTCTCTCTCTCTGACATGTAGAAAATACTCTCTCTCTCTCTCTCTGACATGTAGAAAATACCTGTTCTCTCTCTCTCTAACATGTAGAAAATACCTGTTCTCTCTCTGACATGTAGAAAATACCTGTTCTCTCTCTCTCTCTCTCTCTCTCTCTCTCTGACATGTAGAAAATACCTGTTCTCTCTCTCTCTCTCTAACATGTAGAAAATACCTGTTCTCTCTCTAACATGGACATGTAGAAAATACCTGTTCTCTCTCTCTCTCTGACATGTAGAAAATACCTGTTCTCTCTCTCTGACATGTAGAAAATACCTGTTCTCTCTCTCTAACATGTAGAAAATACCTGTTCTCTCTCTCTCTCTCTCTGACATGTAGAAAATACCTGTTCCCTCTCTCTAACATGTAGAAAATACCTGTTCTCTCTCTCTAACATGTAGAAAATACCTGTTCTCTCTCTCTCTCTGACATGTAGAAAATACCTGTTCTCACTCTCTAACATGTAGAAAATACCTGTTCTCTCTCTCTCTGACATGTAGAAAATACCTGTTCTCTCTCTCTCTCTCTGACATGTAGAAAATACCTGTTCTCTCTCTCATGTAGAAAATACCTGTTCTCTCTCTCTAACATGTAGAAAATACCTGTTCTCTCTCTCTCTGACATGTAGAAAATACCTGTTCTCTCTCTGACATGTAGAAAATACCTGTTCTCTCTCTCTAACATGTAGAAAATACCTGTTCTCTCTCTCTAACATGTAGAAAATACCTGTTCTCTCTCTCTCTCTCATGTAGAAAATACCTGTTCTCTCTCTGACATGTAGAAAATACCTGTTCTCTCTCTCTCTCTCTCTCTCTGACATGTAGAAAATACCTGTTCTCTCTCTCTCTCTCTAACATGTAGAAAATACCTGTTCTCTCTCTCTCTGACATGTAGAAAATACCTGTTCTCTCTCTCTGAACATGTAGAAAATACCTGTTCTTCTCTCTCTCTAACATGTAGAAAACCTGTTCTCTCTCTCTCTCTCTAACATGTAGAAAATACCTGTTCTCTCTCTCTCTCTCTGAGCATGGACATGTAGAAAATACCTGTTCTCTCTCTCTAACATGTAGAAAATACCTGTTCTCTCTCTCTCTAACATGTAGAAAATACCTGTTCTCTCTCTCTCTAACATGTAGAAAATACCTGTTCTCTCTCTAACATGTAGAAAATACCTGTTCTTCTCTCTCTCTCTCTGTGTAGAAAATACCTGTTCTCTCTCTCTCTGACATGTAGAAAATACCTGTTCTCTCTCTCTCTGACATGTAGAAAATACCTGTTCTCTCTCTGACATGTAGAAAATACCTGTTCTCTCTCTCTCTCTAACATGTAGAAAATACCTGTTCTCTCTCTCTACATGTAGAAAATACCTGTTCTCTCTCTCTCTCTGACATGTAGAAAATACCTGTTCTCTCTCTGAACATGTAGAAAATACCTGTTCTCTCTCTCTCTCTCTCTGACATGTAGAAAATACCTGTTCTCTCTCTCTCTCTGACATGTAGAAAATTCCTGTTCTCTC
The DNA here is from genome assembly GCF_034236695.1 of Oncorhynchus nerka. Classification (NCBI taxonomy): domain Eukaryota; kingdom Metazoa; phylum Chordata; class Actinopteri; order Salmoniformes; family Salmonidae; genus Oncorhynchus; species Oncorhynchus nerka. The sequence goes on along the minus strand of NC_088421.1, from coordinate 46,884,125 downwards.
TCTGACATGTAGAAAATACCTGTTCTCTCTCTCTCTCTGACATGTAGAAAATACCTGTTCTCTCTCTCTCTAACATGTAGAAAATACCTGTTCTCTCTCTCTCTCTCTCTGACATGTAGAAAATACCTGTTCTCTCTCTCTCTGACATGTAGAAATACCTGTCTCTCTCTCTCTCTCTCTAACATGTAGAAAATACCTGTTCTCTCTCTGACATGTAGAAAATACCTGTTCTCTCTCTCTCTAACATGTAGAAAATACCTGTTCTCTCTCTCTCTGACATGTAGAAAAATACCTGTTCTCTCTCTCTCTCTGACATGTAGAAAATACCTGTTCTCTCTCTCTCTCATGTAGAAAATACCTGTCTCTCTCTGACATGTAGAAAATACCTGTTCTCTCTCTCTCTGACATGTAGAAAATACCTGTTCTCTCTCTCTCTGACATGTAGAAAATACCTGTTCTCTCTCTCTGACATGTAGAAAATACCTGTTCTCTCTCTCTCTCTGACATGTAGAAAATACCTGTTCTCTCTCTCTGACATGTAGAAAATACCTGTTCTCTCTCTCTCTGACATGTAGAAAATAATCTCTCTCTTCTCTCTCTCTCTCTAACATGTAGAAAATACCTGTTCTCTCTCTCTGACATGTAGAAAATACCTGTTCTCTCTCTCTCTAACATGTAGAAAATACCTGTTCTCTCTCTCTCTGACATGTAGAAAATACCTGTTCTCTCTCTCTAACATGTAGAAAATACCTGTTCTCTCTAACATGTAGAAAATACCTGTTCTCTCTCTCTCTCTGACATGTAGAAAATACCTGTTCTCTCTCTAACATGTAGAAAATACCTGTTCTCTCTCTCTCTGACATGTAGAAAATACCTGTTCTCTCTCTCTCTCTCTCTCTCTGACATGTAGAAAATACCTGTTCTCTCTCTCTAACATGTAGAAAATACCTGTTCTCTCTCTCTGAAATGTAGAAAATACCTGTTCTCTCTCTCTCTGACATGTAGAAAATACCTGTTCTCTCTCTCTCTCTCTGACATGTAGAAAATACCTGTTCTCTCTCTCTGACATGTAGAAAATACCTGTTCTCTCTCTCTCTGACATGTAGAAAATACCTGTTCTCTCTCTCTCTCTGACATGTAGAAAATACCTGTTTCTCTCTCTCTCTCTGACATGTAGAAAATACCTGTTCTCTCTCTCTCTGACATGTAGAAAATACCTGTTCTCTCTCTCTCTACTCTCTCTGATGTAGAAAATACCTGTTCTCTCTCTCTCTCTCTCTGACATGTAGAAAATACCTGTTCTCTCTCTCTCTCTGACATGTAGAAAATACCTGTTCTCTCTCTCTCTCTCTCTAACATGTAGAAAATATGTTCTCTCTCTCTGACATGTTCTCTTCTCTCTCTCTCTCTAACATGTAGAAAATACCTGTTCTCTCTCTCTCTCTGACATGTAGAAAATACCTGTTCTCTCTCTCTCTCTCTGACATGTAGAAAATACCTGTTCTCTCTCTCTCTACATGTAGAAAATACCTGTTCTCTCTCTCTCTGACATGTAGAAAATACCTGTTCTCTCTCTCTCTCTGACATGTAGAAAATACCTGTTCTCTCTCTCTCTAACATGTAGAAAATACCTGTTCTCTCTCTTGTTCTCTCTCTCTCTCTCTGACATGTAGAAAATACCTGTTCTCTCTCTCACATGTAGAAAATGCCTGTTCTCTCTCTCTCTGACATGTAGAAAATACCTGTTCTCTCTAAGTCTCTCTCTCTGACATGTAGAAAATACCTGTTCTCTCTCTCTCTGGACATGTAGAAAATACTCTGTCTCTGACATGTAGAAAATACCTGTTCTCTCTCTCTGACATGTAGAAAATACCTGTTCTCTCTCTCTCTCTGACATGTAGAAAATACCTTTCTCTCTCTCTCTCTGACATGTAGAAAATACCTGTTCTCTCTCTCTCTCTGACATGTAGAAAATACCTGTTCTCTCTCTCTCTGACATGTAGAAAATACCTGTTCTCTCTCTCTCTCTCTGACATGTAGAAAATACCTGTTCTCTCTCTCTCTCTGACATGTAGAAAATACCTGTTCTCTCTCTCTCTCTGACATGTCTACCTGTTCTCTCTCTCTCTGACATGTAGAAAATACCTGTTCTCTCTCTCTAACATGTAGAAAATCCCTGTTCTCTCTCTCTGACATTTAGAAAATACCTGTTCTCTCTCTCTCTCTCTGACATGGAAAATACCTGTTCTCTCTCTCTAACATGTAGAAAATACCTGTTCTCTCTCTCTGACATGTAGAAAATAATTGTTCTCTCTCTCTGACATGTAGAAAATACCTGTTCTCTCTCTCTCTAACATGTAGAAAATACCTGTTCTCTCTCTGACATGTAGAAAATACCTGTTTCTCTCTCTCTGACATGTAGAAAATACCTGTTCTCTCTCTCTCTCTAACATGTAGAAAATACCTGTCTCTCTCTCTCTAACATGTAGAAAATACCTGTTCTCTCTCTCTCTCTGACATGTAGAAAATACCTGTTCTCTCTCTCTCTGACATGTAGAAAATACCTGTTCTCTCTAACATGAAAATACTCTCTCTCTCTGACATGAAAATACCTGTTCTCTCTCTCTCTCTGACATGTAGAAAATACCTGTTCTCTCTCTCTGACATGTAGAAAATACCTGTTCTCTCTCTCTCTCTCTGACATGTAGAAAATACCTGTTCTCTCTCTCTCTTTCTCTCTCTCTAACATGTAGAAAATACCTGTTTCTCTCTCTCTCTAACATGTAGAAAATACCTGTTCTCTCTCTCTATGTAGAAATACCTGTTCTTCTCTCTCTCTAACATGAAACATGTAGAAAATACCTGTTCTCTCTCTCTCTCTGAACATGTAGAAAATACCTGTTCTCTCTCTCTCTCAAAAACATGATGTAGAAAATACCTGTTCTCTCTCTCTCTCTGACATGTAGAAAATACCTGTTCTCTCTCTCTCTCTCTGACATGTAGAAAATACCTGTTCTCTCTCTCTCTAACATGTAGAAAATACCTGTTCTCTCTCTCTAACATGTAGAAAATACCTGTTCTCTCTCTCTCTGACATGTAGAAAATACCTGTTCCTCTCTCTCTCTCTGACATGTAGAAAATACCTGTTCTCTCTCTCTCTGAACATGTAGAAAATACCTGTTCTCTCTCTCTAACATGTAGAAAATACCTGTTCTCTCTCTCTCTCTGACATGTAGAAAATACCTGTTCTCTCTCTCTCTCTGACATAGAAAATACCTGTTCTCTCTCTCTCTGACATGTAGAAAATACCTGTTCTCTCTCTCTCTGTTACCTCTCTCTCTCTCTCTGACATGTAGAAAATACCTGTTCTCTCTCTCTAACATGTAGAAAATACCTGTTCTCTCTCTCTCTCTCTAACATGTAGAAAATACCTGTTCTCTCTCTCTGACATGTAGAAAATACCTGTTCTCTCTCTCTGACATGTAGAAAATACCTGTTCTCTCTCTCTCTCTGACATGTAGAAAATACCTGTTCTCTCTCTCTCTCTCTAACATGTAGAAAATACCTGTTCTCTCTCTCTCTCTCTCTAACATGTAGAAAATACCTGTTCTCTCTCTCTCTAACATGTAGAAAATACCTGTTCTCTCTCTCTCTCTGACATGTAGAAAATACCTGTTCTCTCTCTCTAACATGTAGAAAATACCTGTTCTCTCTCTCTCTCTGAACATGTAGAAAATACCTGTTCTCTCTCTCTCTAACATGTAGAAAATACCTCTCTCTCTCTCTAACATGTAGAAAATACCTGTTCTCTCTCACTCTCTGACATGTAGAAAATACCTGTTCTCTCTCTCTCTCTGACATGTAGAAAATACCTGTTCTCTCTCTCTAACATGTAGAAAATACCTGTTCTCTCTCTCTCTCTAACATGTAGAAAATACCTGTTCTCTCTCTCTCTGACATGTAGAAAATACCTGTTCTCTCTCTCTCTGAACATGTAGAAAATACCTGTTCTCTCTCTCTGACATGTAGAAAATATCTGTTCTCTCTCTCTGACATGTAGAAAATACCTGTTCTCTCTCTCTCTGACATGTAGAAAATACCTGTTCTCTCTCTCTCTAACATGTAGAAAATACCTGTTCTCTCTCTCTCTCTAACATGTAGAAAATACCTGTTCTCTCTCTCTGACATGTAGAAAATACCTGTTCTCTCTCTCTCTGACATGTAGAAAATACCTGTTCTCTCTCTGACATGTAGAAAACACCTCTGTTCTCTCTCTCTGACATGTAGAAAATACCTGTTCTCTCTCTCTAACATGTAGAAAATACCTGTTCTCTCTCTCTCTCTCTCCTCTAACATGTAGAAAATACCTGTTCTCTCTCTCTCTCTAAGATGTAGAAAATACCTGTTCTCTCTCTCTAACATGTAGAAAATACCTGTTCTCTCTCTCTAACATGTAGAAAATACCTGTTCTCTCTCTCTCTCTGAACATGTAGAAAATACCTGTTCTCTCTCTCTCTAACATGTAGAAAATACCTGTTCTCTCTCTCTAACATGTAGAAAATACCTGTTCTCTCTCTCTCTCTCTAACATGTAGAAAATACCTGTTCTCTCTCTCTCTAACATGTAGAAAATACCTGTTCTCTCTCTCTGACATGTAGAAAATACCTGTTCTCTCTCTCTCTCTCTGACATGTAGAAAATACCTGTTCTCACTCTCTAACATGTAGAAAATACCTGTTCTCTCTCTCTCTCTGACATGTAGAAAATACCTGTTCTCTCTCTCTCTCTGACATGTAGAAAATACCTGTTCTCTCTCTCTCTCTAACATGTAGAAAATACCTGTTCTCTCTCTCTCTCTAACATGTAGAAAATACCTGTTCTCTCTCTCTGACATGTAGAAAATACCTGTTCTCTCTCTCTCTCTCTCTCTGACATGTAGAAAATACCTGTTCTCTCTCTCTAACATGTAGAAAATACCTGTTCTCTCTCTCTCTAACATGTAGATAATACCTGTTCTCTCTCTCTGACATGTAGAAAATACCTGTTCTCTCTCTAACATGTAGAAAATACCTGTTCTCTCTCTCTCTGACATGTAGAAAATACCTGTTCTCTCTCTCTCCTAACATGTAGAAAATACCTGTTCTCTCTCTCTCTGACATGTAGAAAATATCTGTTCTCTCTCTCTCTAACATGTAGAAAATACCTGTTCTCTCTCTCTCTCTGACATGTAGAAAATACCTTTCTCTTCTCTCTCTCTAACATGTAGAAAATACCTGTTCTCTCTCTCTCTCTCTCTGACATGTAGAAAATACCTGTTCTCTCTCTAACATGTAGAAAATACCTGTTCTCTCTAACATGTAGAAAATACCTGTTCTCTCTCTCTCTGACATGTAGAAAATACCTGTTCTCTCTCTCTCTCTCTCTGACATGTAGAAAATACCTGTTCTCACTCTCTAACATGTAGAAAATACCTGTTCTCTCTCTCTCTGACATGTAGAAAATACCTGTTCTCTCTCTGACATGTAGAAAATACCTGTTCTCTCTCTCTCTCTAACATGTAGAAAATACCTGTTCTGGTCTCTCTCTGACATGTAGAAAATACCTGTTCTCTCTCTCTCTAACATGTAGAAAATAATGTTCTCTCTCTCTCTCTCTCTCTCTCTCTGACATGTAGAAAATACCTGTTCTCTCTCTCTCTGACATGTAGAAAATACCTGTTCTCTCTCTCTCTAACATGTAGAAAATACCTGTTCTCTCTCTGACATGTAGAAAATACCTGTTCTCTCTCTCTGACATGTAGAAAATACCTGTTCTCTCTCTGACATGTAGAAAATACCTGTTCTCTCTCTCTCTATCTAACATGTAGAAAATACCTGTTCTCTCTCTCTCTGAAGATGTAGAAAATACCTGTTCTCTCTCTCTCTCTAACATGTAGAAAATACCTGTTCTCTCTCTCTCTAACATGTAGAAAATACCTGTTCTCTCTCTCTGTCTCTCTGACATGGACATGTAGAAAATACCTGTTCTCTCTCTCTAACATGTAGAAAATACCTGTTCTCTCTCTCTCTAACATGTAGAAAATACCTGTTCTCTCTCTCTAACATGTAGAAAATACCTGTTCTCTCTCTCTCTAACATGTAGAAAATACCTGTTCTCTCTCTCTGACATGTAGAAAATACCTGTTCTCTCTCTCTCTCTCTGACATGTAGAAAATACCTGTTCTCACTCTCTAACATGTAGAAAATACCTGTTCTCTCTCTCTCTGACATGTAGAAAATACCTGTTCTCTCTCTGACATGTAGAAAATACCTGTTCTCTCTCTCTCTAACATGTAGAAAATACCTGTTCTCTCTCTCTCTGACATGTAGAAAATACCTGTTCTCTCTCTCTAACATGTAGAAAATACTGTCTCTCTCTCTCTCTCTCTCTCTCTCTGACATGTAGAAAATACCTGTTCTCTCTCTCTAACATGTAGAAAATACCTGTTCTCTCTCTCTAACATGTAGATAATACCTGTTCACTCTCTCTGACATGTAGAAAATACCTGTTCTCTCTCTCTAACATGTAGATAATACCTGTTCTCTCTCTCTCTCTGACATGTAGAAAATACCTGTTCTCTCTCTCTCTAACATGTAGAAAATACCTGTTCTCTCTCTCTGACATGTAGAAAATATCTGTTCTCTCTCTCTGAACATGTAGAAAAATACCTGTTCTCTCTCTCTGACAGGTAGAAAATATCTGTTCTCTCTCTCTCTCTGGAACATGTAGAAAATACCTGTTCTCTCTCTCTGACATGTAGAAAATACCTGTTCTCTCTCTCTCTGACATGTAGAAAATACCTGTTCTCTCTCTCTCTCTCTGACATGTAGAAAATACCTGTTCTCTCTCTCTGACATGTAGAAAATACCTGTTCTCTCTCTCTCTGACATGTAGAAAATACCTGTTCTCTCTCTAACATGTAGAAAATACCTGTTCTCTCTCTCTCTCTCTCTAACATGTAGAAAATACCTGTTCTCTCTCTCTCACTCTAACATGGACATGTAGAAAATAATTGTTCTCTCTCTCTCTCTGACATGTAGAAAATACCTGTTCTCTCTCTCTAACATGGAAATGTAGAAAATACCTGTTCTCTCTCTCTCTCTCTCTAACATGGACATGTAGAAAATACCTGTTCTCTCTCTCTGACATGTAGAAAATACCTACCTCTCTCTCTCTCTCTCTGACATGTAGAAAATACCTGTTCTCTCTCTCTCTCTGACATGTAGAAAATACCTGTTCTCTCTCTCTGACATGTAGAAAATACCTGTTCTCTCTCTCTCTGACATGTAGAAAATACCTGTTCTCTCTCTCTAACATGTAGAAAATACCTGTTCTCTCTCTCTGACATGTAGAAAATACCTGTTCTTCTCTCTCTGACATGTAGAAAATACCTGTTCTTCTCTCTCTGACATGTAGAAAAACCTGTTCTCTCTCTCTCTCTCTCTGACATGTAGAAAATATCTGTTCTCTCTCTCTCTCTACCATGTAGAAAATACCTGTTCTCTCTCTCTCTGACATGTAGAAAATACATGTTCTCTCTCTGACATGTAGAAAATACCTGTTCTCTCTCTCTCTAACATGGACATGTAGAAATACATGTTCTCTCTCTCTCTAACATGTAGAAAATACCTGTTCTCTCTCTCTAAAATGTGGAAAATACCTGCTCTCTCTCTCTGACATGTAGAAAATAATTGACATGTAGAAAATACCTGTTCTCTCTCTAACATGGACATGTAGAAAATACCTGTTCTCTCTCTCTAACATGGACATGTAGAAAATACCTGTTCTCTCTCTCTAACATGGACATGTAGAAAATACCTGTTCTCTCTCTCTCTAACATGGACATGTAGAAAATACCTGTTCTCTCTCTCTCTCAACATGTAGAAAATACCTGTTCTCTCTCTCTCTGGACATGTAGAAAATACTGTTCTCTCTCTCTGACATGTAGAAAATACCTGTTCTCTCTCTCTCTAACATGTAGAAAATACCTGTTCTCTCTCTCTAACATGGACATGTAGAAAATACCTGTTCTCTCTCTCTAACATGTAGAAAATACCTGTTCTCTCTCTCTCTGACATGTAGAAAATACCTGTTCTCTCTCTGACATGTAGAAAATACCTGTTCTCTCTCTCTCTGACATGTAGAAAATACCTGTTCTCTCTCTCTCTGACATGTAGAAAATACCTGTTCTTCTCTCTCTGACATGTAGAAAATACCTTGTTCTCTCTCTCTCTGACATGTAGAAAATACCTGTTCTCCTCTCTGACATGTAGAAAATACCTGTTCTCTCTCTCTCTCTACCATGTAGAAAATACCTGTTCTCTCTCTGACATGTAGAAAATACCTGTTCTCTCTCTCTCTCTCTCTCTCTACCATGTAGAAAATACCTGTTCTCTCTCTCTGACATGTAGAAAATACCTGTTCTCTCTCTCTCTGACATGTAGAAAATACCTGTTCTCTCTCTCTGACATGTAGAAAATACCTGTTCTTCTCTCTCTAACATGTAGAAAATACCTGTTCTCTCTCTGACATGTAGAAAATACCTGTTCTCTCTCTCTAACATGTAGAAAATACCTGTTCTCACTCTCTAACATGTAGAAAATACCTGTTCTCTCTCTCTGACATGTAGAAAATACCTGTTCTCTCTCTCTCTCTGACATGTAGAAAATACCTGTTCTTCTCTCTCTGAACATGTAGAAAATACCTGTTCTCTTCTCTCTCTGACATGTAGAAAATACCTGTTCTCTCTCTCTAACATGTAGAAAATACCTGTTCTCTCTCTAACATGTAGAAAATACCTGTTCTCTCTCTCTCTAACATGTAGAAAATACCTGTTCTCTCTCTCTCTGACATGTAGAAAATACCTGTTCTCTCTCTCTCTGACATGTAGAAAATACCTGTTCTCTCTCTCTCTGACATGTAGAAAATACCTGTTCTCTCTCTCTCTGACATGTAGAAAATACCTGTTCTCTCTCTCTCTCTCTCTCTGACATGTAGAAAATACCCGTTCTCTCTCTCTCTCTAACATGTAGAAAATACCTGTTCTCTCTCTCATGTAGAAAATACCTGTTCTCTCTCTCTCTCTCTCTAAGATGTAGAAAATACCTGTTCTCTCTCTCTCTAACATGTAGAAAATACCTGTTCTCTCTCTCTCTCTAACATGTAGAAAATACCTGTTCTCTCTCTGTCTCTCTGACATGGACATGTAGAAAATACCTGTTCTCTCTCTCTAACATGTAGAAAATACCTGTTCTCTCTCTCTCTCTAACATGTAGAAAATACCTGTTCTCTCTCTCTCTCTCTAACATGTAGAAAATACCTGTTCTCTCTCTCTAACATGTAGAAAATACCTGTTCTCTCTCTCTGACATGTAGAAAATACCTGTTCTCTCTCTCTCTCTCTCTGACATGTAGAAAATACCTGTTCTCACTCTCTAACATGTAGAAAATACCTGTTCTCTCTCTCTCTGACATGTAGAAAATACCTGTTCTCTCTCTCTCTCTCTCTGACATGTAGAAAATACCTGTTCTCTCTCTCTCTCTAACATGTAGAAAATACCTGTTCTCTCTCTCTCTGACATGTAGAAAATACCTGTTCTCTCTCTCTAACATGTAGAAAATACCTGTTCTCTCTCTCTCTCTCTCTCTCTCTGACATGTAGAAAATACCTGTTCTCTCTCTCTAACATGTAGAAAATACCTGTTCTCTCTCTCTAACATGTAGATAATACCTGTTCTCTCTCTCTCTGACATGTAGAAAATACCTGTTCTCTCTCTCTAACATGTAGATAATACCTGTTCTCTCTCTCTCTGACATGTAGAAAATACCTGTTCTCTCTCTCTCTCTCTAACATGTAGAAAATACCTGTTCTCTCTCTCTGACATGTAGAAAATATCTGTTCTCTCTCTCTCTCTCTAACATGTAGAAAATACCTGTTCTCTCTCTCTCTCTCTGACATGTAGAAAATACCTGTTCTCTCTCTCTCTCTCTCTCTCTACCATGTAGAAAATACCTGTTCTCTCTCTCTCTCTCTAACATGTAGAAAATACCTGTTCTCTCTCTCTCTCTCTAACATGTAGAAAATACCTGTTCTCTCTCTCTCTAACATGTAGAAAATACCTGTTCTCTCTCTCTGACATGTAGAAAATACCTGTTCTCTCTCTCTCTCTCTCTGACATGTAGAAAATACCTGTTCTCACTCTCTAACATGTAGAAAATACCTGTTCTCTCTCTCTCTGACATGTAGAAAATACCTGTTCTCTCTCTCTCTCTAACATGTAGAAAATACCTGTTCTCTCTCTCTCTGACATGTAGAAAATACCTGTTCTCTCTCTCTAACATGTAGAAAATACCTGTTCTCTCTCTCTCTCTCTCTCTCTCTCTCTCTGACATGTAGAAAATACCTGTTCTCTCTCTCTAACATGTAGAAAATACCTGTTCTCTCTCTCTCTCTAACATGTAGAAAATACCTGTTCTCTCTCTCTCTCTGACATGTAGAAAATACCTGTTCTCTCTCTCTGACATGTAGAAAATACCTGTTCTCTCTCTCTCTGACATGTAGAAAATACCTGTTCTCTCTCTCTCTCTCTCTCTCTGACATGTAGAAAATACCCGTTCTCTCTCTCTCTCTCTAACATGTAGAAAATACCTGTTCTCTCTCTCTCTATCTAACATGTAGAAAATACCTGTTCTCTCTCTCTCTCTCTCTCTCTCTAAGATGTAGAAAATACCTGTTCTCTCTCTCTCTAACATGTAGAAAATACCTGTTCTCTCTCTCTCTCTAACATGTAGAAAATACCTGTTCTCTCTCTGTCTCTCTGACATGGACATGTAGAAAATACCTGTTCTCTCTCTCTAACATGTAGAAAATACCTGTTCTCTCTCTCTCTCTAACATGTAGAAAATACCTGTTCTCTCTCTCTCTCTCTAACATGTAGAAAATACCTGTTCTCTCTCTCTAACATGTAGAAAATACCTGTTCTCTCTCTCTGACATGTAGAAAATACCTGTTCTCTCTCTCTCTCTCTCTGACATGTAGAAAATACCTGTTCTCACTCTCTAACATGTAGAAAATACCTGTTCTCTCTCTCTCTGACATGTAGAAAATACCTGTTCTCTCTCTCTCTCTCTCTCTGACATGTAGAAAATACCTGTTCTCTCTCTCTCTCTAACATGTAGAAAATACCTGTTCTCTCTCTCTCTGACATGTAGAAAATACCTGTTCTCTCTCTCTAACATGTAGAAAATACCTGTTCTCTCTCTCTCTCTCTCTCTCTCTCTCTGACATGTAGAAAATACCTGTTCTCTCTCTCTAACATGTAGAAAATACCTGTTCTCTCTCTCTAACATGTAGATAATACCTGTTCACTCTCTCTCTGACATGTAGAAAATACCTGTTCTCTCTCTCTAACATGTAGATAATACCTGTTCTCTCTCTCTCTGACATGTAGAAAATACCTGTTCTCTCTCTCTCTCTCTAACATGTAGAAAATACCTGTTCTCTCTCTCTGACATGTAGAAAATATCTGTTCTCTCTCTCTCTCTCTAACATGTAGAAAATACCTGTTCTCTCTCTCTGACAGGTAGAAAATATCTGTTCTCTCTCTCTCTCTCTAACATGTAGAAAATACCTGTTCTCTCTCTCTCTCTCTGACATGTAGAAAATACCTGTTCTCTCTCTCTCTCTCTCTACCATGTAGAAAATACCTGTTCTCTCTCTCTCTCTCTCTGACATGTAGAAAATACCTGTTCTCTCTCTCTCTCTGACATGTAGAAAATACCTGTTCTCTCTCTCTCTGACATGTAGAAAATACCTGTTCTCTCTCTCTAACATGTAGAAAATACCTGTTCTCTCTCTCTCTCTCTCTAACATGTAGAAAATACCTGTTCTCTCTCTCACTCTAACATGGACATGTAGAAAATACCTGTTCTCTCTCTCTCTCTGACATGTAGAAAATACCTGTTCTCTCTCTCTCTCTAACATGGAAATGTAGAAAATACCTGTTCTCTCTCTCTCTCTCTCTCTAACATGGACATGTAGAAAATACCTGTTCTCTCTCTCTCTGACATGTAGAAAATACCTGTTCTCTCTCTCTCTCTGACATGTAGAAAATACCTGTTCTCTCTCTCTCTCTCTGACATGTAGAAAATACCTGTTCTCTCTCTCTCTGACATGTAGAAAATACCTGTTCTCTCTCTCTCTGACATGTAGAAAATACCTGTTCTCTCTCTCTCTGACATGTAGAAAATACCTGTTCTCTCTCTGACATGTAGAAAATACCTGTTTCTGACATGTAGAAAATACCTGTTCTCTCTCTCTCTGACATGTAGAAAAAACCTGTTCTCTCTCTCTCTCTGACATGTAGAAAATATCTGTTCTCTCTCTCTCTCTCTACCATGTAGAAAATACCTGTTCTCTCTCTCTCTGACATGTAGAAAATACATGTTCTCTCTCTCTGACATGTAGAAAATACCTGTTCTCTCTCTCTCTCTCTAACATGGACATGTAGAAAATACATGTTCTCTCTCTCTAACATGTAGAAAATACCTGTTCTCTCTCTCTCTAAAATGTGGAAAATACCTGCTCTCTCTCTCTGACATGTAGAAAATACCTGTTCTCTCTCTCTAACATGTAGAAAATACCTGTTCTCTCTCTAACATGGACATGTAGAAAATACCTGTTCTCTCTCTCTAACATGTAGAAAATACCTGTTCTCTCTCTCTAACATGGACATGTAGAAAATACCTGTTCTCTCTCTCTCTCTAACATGGACATGTAGAAAATACCTGTTCTCTCTCTCTCTGACATGTAGAAAATACCTGTTCTCTCTCTCTCTAACATGGACATGTAGAAAATACCTGTTCTCTCTCTCTGACATGTAGAAAATACCTGTTCTCTCTCTCTAACATGTAGAAAATACCTGTTCTCTCTCTCTCTAACATGGACATGTAGAAAATACCTGTTCTCTCTCTCTCTAACATGTAGAAAATACCTGTTCTCTCTCTCTCTCTGACATGTAGAAAATACCTGTTCTCTCTCTCTCTCTCTGACATGTAGAAAATACCTGTTCTCTCTCTCTCTGACATGTAGAAAATACCTGTTCTCTCTCTCTCTGACATGTAGAAAATATCTGTTCTCTCTCTCTCTGACATGTAGAAAATACCTGTTCTCTCTCTCTGACATGTAGAAAAAACCTACATGTGAAAATATCTGTTCTCTCTCTCTCTCTCTACCATGTAGAAAATACCTGTTCTCTCTCTCTCTCTCTGACATGTAGAAAATACCTGTTCTCTCTCTCTCTCTCTCTCTCTACCATGTAGAAAATACCTGTTCTCTCTCTCTCTCTGACATGTAGAAAATACCTGTTCTCTCTCTCTCTCTGACATGTAGAAAATACCTGTTCTCTCTCTCTCTGACATGTAGAAAATACCTGTTCTCTCTCTCTAACATGTAGAAAATACCTGTTCTCTCTCTCTCTAACATGTAGAAAATACCTGTTCTCTCTCTCACTCTAACATGGACATGTAGAAAATACCTGTTCTCTCTCTCTCTCTGACATGTAGAAAATACCTGTTCTCTCTCTCTCTCTAACATGGAAATGTAGAAAATACCTGTTCTCTCTCTCTCTCTCTCTCTAACATGGACATGTAGAAAATACCTGTTCTCTCTCTCTCTGACATGTAGAAAATACCTGTTCTCTCTCTCTCTCTGACATGTAGAAAATACCTGTTCTCTCTCTCTCTCTGACATGTAGAAAATACCTGTTCTCTCTCTCTCTGACATGTAGAAAATACCTGTTCTCTCTCTCTCTGACATGTAGAAAATACCTGTTCTCTCTCTCTCTGACATGTAGAAAATACCTGTTCTCTCTCTCTCTGACATGTAGAAAAAACGTGTTCTCTCTCTCTCTCTGACATGTAGAAAATATCTGTTCTCTCTCTCTCTCTCTACCATGTAGAAAATACCTGTTCTCTCTCTCTCTGACATGTAGAAAATACATGTTCTCTCTCTCTGACATGTAGAAAATACCTGTTCTCTCTCTCTCTCTCTAACATGGACATGTAGAAAATACATGTTCTCTCTCTCTAACATGTAGAAAATACATGTTCTCTCTCTCTCTAACATGTAGAAAATACCTGCTCTCTCTCTCTGACATGTAGAAAATACCTGTTCTCTCTCTCTAACATGTAGAAAATACCTGTTCTCTCTCTCTCTCTCTCTAACATGGACATGTAGAAAATACCTGTTCTCTCTCTCTCTCTAACATGGACATGTAGAAAATACCTGTTCTCTCTCTCTCTGACATGTAGAAAATACCTGTTCTCTCTCTCTCTAACATGGACATGTAGAAAATACCTGTTCTCTCTCTCTGACATGTAGAAAATACCTGTTCTCTCTCTCTCTCTGACATGTAGAAAATACCTGTTCTCTCTCTCTCTAACATGTAGAAAATACCTGTTCTCTCTCTCTAACATGGACATGTAGAAAATACATGTTCTCTCTCTCTCTGACATGGACATGTAGAAAATACCTGTTCTCTCTCTCTCTCTGACATGTAGAAAATATCTGTTCTCTCTCTCTCTCTCTACCATGTAGAAAATACCTGTTCTCTCTCTCTCTCTCTGACATGTAGAAAATACCTGTTCTCTCTCTCTCTCTCTCTCTCTACCATGTAGAAAATACCTGTTCTCTCTCTCTCTCTGACATGTAGAAAATACCTGTTCTCTCTCTCTCTCTGACATGTAGAAAATACCTGTTCTCTCTCTCTGACATGTAGAAAATACCTGTTCTCTCTCTCTAACATGTAGAAAATACCTGTTCTCTCTCTCTCTAACATGTAGAAAATACCTGTTCTCTCTCTCACTCTAACATGGACATGTAGAAAATATGTTCTCTCTCTCTGACATGTAGAAAATACCTGTTCTCTCTCTCTCTAACATGGAAATGTAGAAAATACCTGTTCTCTCTCTCTCTCTCTCTCTCTAACATGGACATGTAGAAAATACCTGTTCTCTCTCTGACATGTAGAAAATACCTGTTCTCTCTCTCTCTGACATGTAGAAAATACCTGTTCTCTCTCTCTCTGACATGTAGAAAATCCCTGTTCTCTCTCTCTGACATGTAGAAAATACCTGTTCTCTCTCTCTGACATGTAGAAAATACCTGTTCTCTCTCTCTCTGACATGTAGAAAATACCTGTTCTCTCTCTCTCTGACATGTAGAAAAAACCTGTTCTCTCTCTCTCTCTGACATGTAGAAAATATCTGTTCTCTCTCTCTCTCTCTACCATGTAGAAAATACCTGTTCTCTCTCTCTCTGACATGTAGAAAATACATGTTCTCTCTCTCTGACATGTAGAAAATACCTGTTCTCTCTCTCTCTCTCTAACATGGACATGTAGAAAATACATGTTCTCTCTCTCTAACATGTAGAAAATACCTGTTCTCTCTCTCTCTAACATGTAGAAAATACCTGCTCTCTCTCTCTGACATGTAGAAAATACCTGTTCTCCCTCTCTAACATGTAGAAAATACCTGTTCTCTCTCTCTAACATGGACATGTAGAAAATACCTGTTCTCTCTCTCTCTCTGACATGTAGAAAATACCTGTTCTCTCTCTCTCTAACATGGACATGTAGAAAATACCTGTTCTCTCTCTCTGACATGTAGAAAATACCTGTTCTCTCTCTCTCTCTGACATGTAGAAAATACCTGTTCTCTCTCTCTCTAACATGTAGAAAATACCTGTTCTCTCTCTCTAACATGGACATGTAGAAAATACATGTTCTCTCTCTCTCTGACATGGACATGTAGAAAATACCTGTTCTCTCTCTCTCTGACATGTAGAAAATACCTGTTCTCTCTCTCTCTCTAACATGTAGAAAATACCTGTTCTCTCTCTCTCTAACATGTAGAAAATACATGTTCTCTCTCTCTCTAACATGTAGAAATACCTGTTCTCTCTCTCTCTCTAACATGTAGAAAATACCTGTTCTCTCTCTCTCTCTCTCTAACATGTAGAAAATACATGTTCTCTCTCTCTCTCTCTCTCTCTCTAACATGTAGAAAATACCTGTTCTCTCTCTCTCTCTAACATGTAGAAAATACCTATTCTCTCTCTCTCTAACATGTAGAAAATACCTGTTCTCTCTCTCTCTCTCTCTCTCTCTCTAACATGTAGAAAATACATGTTCTCTCTCTCTCTCTCGCTCTCTAACATGTAGAAAATACCTGTTCTCTCTCTCTCTGACATGGTTCTCTCTCTCTCTAACATGTAGAAAATACCTGTTCTCTCTCTCTCTAACATGTAGAAAATACCTGCTCTCTCTCTGACATGTAGAAAATACCTGTTCTCTCTCTCTCTCTCTGACATATAGAAAATACCTGTTCTCTCTCTCTCTCTGACATGTAGAAAATACATGTTCTCTCTCTCTCTGACATGTAGAAAATATCTGTTCTCTCTCTCTCTCTAACATGTAGAAAATACCTGTTCTCTCTCTCTCTAACATGTAGAAAATACCTGCTCTCTCTCTCTGACATGTAGAAAATACCTGTTCTCTCTCTCTCTCTCTGACATGTAGAAAATACCTGTTCTCTCTCTCTAACATGTAGAAAATACCTGTTCTCTCTCTCTCTCTACCATGTAGAAAATACCTGTTCTCTCTCTCTCTAACATGTAGAAAATACCTGTGTCTCTCTCTACCATGTAGAAAATACCTGTTCTCTCTCTCTCTCTAACATGTAGAAAATACCTGTTCTCTCTCTCTCTCTAACATGTAGAAAATACCTGTTCTCTCTCTCTCTGACATGGACATGTAGAAAATACATGTTCTCTCTCTCTCTCTGACATGTAGAAAATACCTGCTCTCTCTCTCTCTAACATGTAGAAAATACCTGTTCTCTCTCTCTAACATGTAGAAAATACCTGTTCTCTCTCTCTCTAACATGTAGAAAATACATGTTCTCTCTCTCTGACATGTAGAAAATACCTGTTCTCTCTCTCTCTAACATGTAGAAAATACCTGTTCTCTCTCTCTCTAACATGGACATGTAGAAAATACCTGTTCTCTCTATCTAACATGTAGAAAATACCTGTTCTCTCTCTCTGACATGTAGAAAATACCTGTTCTCTCTCTCTCTCTGACATGTAGAAAATACCTGTTCTCTCTCTCTCTCTGACATGTAGAAAATACCTGTTCTCTCTCTCTGACATGTAGAAAATACCTGTGCTCTCTCTCTCTCTGACATGTAGAAAATACCTGTTCTCTCTCTCTCTAACATGTAGAAAATACATGTTCTCTCTCTCTGACATGTAGAAAATAGCTGTTCTCTCTCTCTCTCTAACATGTAGAAAATACATGTTCTCTCTCTCTCTAACATGGACATGTAGAAAATACCTGTTCTCTCTCTCTAACATGTAGAAAATACCTGTTCTCTCTCTCTCTCTAACATGTAGAAAATACCTATTCTCTCTCTCTCTCTCTAACATGTAGAAAATACCTGTTCTCTCTCTCTCTCTAACATGTAGAAAATACCTGTTCTCTCTCTCTCTCTCTGACATGTAGAAAATACCTGTTCTCTCTCTCTCTAACATGTAGAAAATACATGTTCTCTCTCTCTGACATGTAGAAAATACCTGTTCTCTCTCTCTCTAACATGTAGAAAATACCTGTTCTCTCTCTCTCTAACATGGACATGTAGAAAATACCTGTTCTCTCTATCTAACATGTAGAAAATACCTGTTCTCTCTCTCTAACATGTAGAAAATACCTGTTCTCTCTCTCTCTCTAACATGTAGAAAATACCTGTTCTCTCTCTCTAACATGTAGAAAATACCTGTTCTCTCTCTCTCTCTCTCTCTAACATGTAGAAAATACCTGTTCTCTCTCTCTCTCTAACATGTAGAAAATACCTGTTCTCTCTCTCTCTCTGACATGTAGAAAATACCTGTTCTCTCTCTCTCTCTCTAACATGTAGAAAATACCTGGTCTCTCTCTCTCTCTGACATGTAGAAAATACCTGTTCTCTCTCTCTCTCTCTCTCTCTCTAACATGTAGAAAATACCTGTTCTCTCTCTCTCTCTAACATGGACATGTAGAAAATACATGTTCTCTCTCTCTCTAACATGTAGAAAATACCTGTTCTCTCTCTCTGACATGTAGAAAATACCTGTTCTCTCTCTCTCTCTAACATGTAGAAAATACCTGTTCTCTCTCTCTCTCTCTCTCTCTCTAACATGTAGAAAATACCTGTTCTCTCTCTAACATGGACATGTAGAAAATACCTGTTCTCTCTCTCTCTCTACCATTTAGAAAATACCTGTTCTCTCTCTCTACCATGTAGAAAATACCTGTTCTCTCTCTCTCTCTACCATGTAGAAAATACCTGTTCTCTCTCTCTCTGACATGTAGAAAATACCTGTTCTCTCTCTCTCTCTCTGACATGTAGAAAATACCTGTTCTCTCTCTCTAACATGTAGAAAATACCTGTTCTCTCTCTCTCTCTGACATGTAGAAAATACCTGTTCTCTCTCTCTACCATGTAGAAAATACCTGTTCCTTCTCTCTGACATGGACAGGTAGAAAAGAAGGTGGCTCTGGGGTGAATCTTATGATGTCAGAACATGACTGAGGCTCTGAGTGAGAGACAGCTACAGGGGATATACTGACCAATAGCTGAATGACTGGGAAGCTCAGAGACGACACGTGTTTAACAGGAAGTGGAGGTTGTAGGATGTTCAGTGGTATCTGAAGCAAGGCTGTCCTCTACTGGAGAACAAACATACAACACCATCCAGGGTTCAGTACCATTCAAAATCTGATATTCCCTAACCCCTAACCCTAACCTGTACTCTTACCCTAACCCCTAACCCTACATCTAACCCTAACCTGTACTCTTACCCTAACCCTAACCTGTACTCTTACCCTAACCCGTACTCTTACCCTAACCCTAACCTGTTCTCTTACCCTAACCCCTAACCCTAAATCTAACCCTAACCTGTACTCTTCCCCTAAATCTAACCTTAAGCCAAAAACCTAACCTTAACCCTAAAACGAATCCTAGCTCCTAATGCTGAGGTTAAAACTAATCCTAGCTCATAACCCTGAGCCTTAACCTAATTTGAACCCTAACACTAATTCTAACCTGAACCCTAAACCCTCTCGAAACAGCATCTGACCTTGTGGGGACCAAAAAAAATGTCCTCAGTTGGGCAAATTGTTGTTTGTTTACAATTCTTGTGGTGACTTCTGGTCCCGACAAGAAGAGCTAAACACGTCCACACACACACACACACACACACACACAAACACACACACACACACACACAAACACACACAGACACACATAGAACCACACGGACCAGGTGGGGTTATTAAAAATGTAGAGTTTAATATATATTTATTTATTCTTGACATTCTGATAAGGATTGCGGTAGGCTTCACAGTACACACTGACTGTGTTCCACTTTATATGCTAAGCAGAGGAGAAGGGGTAGGCGGGGCTTAGCGTTGTGGAGGCGGGGTGTGGCGGTGGTCTTGCCGAGCGGGAGGGACAGGGGTAGGCAGGGCTTAGCGTTGTGATTGCGGGGCTTAGCGTTGTGGATGCGGGGCTTAGCGTTGTGTAGGCGGGGTGTGGCGGTGGTCTTGCTGAGCGGGAGGGACAGGGGTAGGCGGGGCTTAGCGTTGTGATTGCGGGGCTTAGCGTTGTGGAGGCGGGGTGTGGTGGTGGTCTTGCCGAGGGAGGAGGCAGTACATCCAATGGGCAACAGCTCCCATGAAGGTGAAGATTCCCCCAGGTACAGGATACTGATGTAGGGTCAGCTACCCCTTCCCCCATTCCTAGTATTAACCATATGTTTGGAGAAATGTTAAACTGACCCAGGGTCAGCGTCTAATGCCAACGTCACTCTCCTCCAACTCCAGGGTAACAGCCATTCCTCGTTCAACCCTTGGCGCCCTCGTCGTCATGAACTCATCTTGACCAATCAAAGCACGTCAACCAATTTCCACATTTCATCTATAATATCACATTGCATTTTTGTAGGTGCCCCTAAAATAGTTGATTATAACTAAATTGACGTGTCATGGATTATCAAAAGACGAACTAAATCCATGACATTGTCACATTTTCCATCTTTCCCATGAATCAGAATAAACCTCAAAAACAACATGTAAACAAGTTGATCTGTAACATGAGGTTTGGGGTTGGTAGTTAACAGACAGGATGAACTGACATGAGGTTTAGGGTTGGTAGTTAACAGACTAGATGAACTGACATGAGGTTTGGGGTTGGTAGTTAACAGACATGAGGTTTGGGGTTGGTAGTTAACAGACAGGATGAACTGACATGAGGTTTGGGGTTGGTAGTTAACAGACAGGATGAACTGACATGAGGTTTGGGGTTGGTAGTTAACAGACATGAGGTTTGGGGTTGGTAGTTAACAGACATGAGGTTTGGGGTTGGTAGTTAACAGACAGGATGAACTGACATGAGGTTTGGGGTTGGTAGTTAACAGACAGGATGAACTGACATGAGGTTTGGGGTTGGTAGTTAACAGACAGGATGAACTGACATGAGGTTTGGGGTTGGTAGTTAACAGACAGGAGGTTTGGGGTTGGTAGTTAACAGACAGGATGAACTGACATGAGGTTTGGGGTTGGTAGTTAACAGACAGGATGAACTGACATGAGGTTTGGGGTTGGTAGTTAACAGACATGAGGTTTAGGGTTGGTAGTTAACAGACAGGATGAACTGACATGAGGTTTGGGGTTGGTAAATAACCCAGGCTACTTTGTCAGACTGTATAATCACCACCACTATCAATACAACTCAGTGTTTATCACCAAGATCTACTTAAACATCGTAGTTCATTGACAAGAACACATACGTACTGAGGCCATACCATACAACACTGCAGAGGTATTCACCCGGGGGTTCAACCGGGGGTTCAACCGGGGGTTCACACCCCCCGGGGGTTCATGGAGGTACTGCAGTATAAAATAGTAGAATGTTACCTTTCTAATGACGGCGACTATATATCTCAACTCCTAATATTGAACTCATTACACTTGTTGGAGCTAATTACATTCACTGGAGCACCTGACATAGGTGTTGAGAACCACTGCGAGTACCAGTCACAGTCTTTACTGTAGGGTAGGGTGGGGTCTATACTGTAGGGTAGGGTGGGGTCTATACTGTAGGGTAGGGTGGGGTCTATACTGTAGGGTAGGGTGGGGTCTATACTGTAGTGTAGGGAGGGGTCTATACTGTAGGGTAGGGTGGGGTCTTTACTGTAGGGTAGGGTGGGGTCTATACTGTAGGGTAGGGTGGGGTCTATACTGTAGGGTAGGGTGGGGTCTTTACTGTATGGTAGGGTGGGGTCTATACTGTAGGGTAGGGTTGGGTCTATACTGTAGAGTAGGTTGGGGTCTATACTGTAGGGTAGGGTGGGGTCTATACTGTAGGGTAGGGTGGGGTCTATACTGTAGGCTAGGTTGGGGTCTTTACTGTAGGGTAGGGTGGGGTCTTTACTGTAGGGCAAGGTGAGGTCTATACTGTAGGGTCGGGTGGGGTCTTTACTGTAGGGTAGGGTGGGGTCTTTACTGTAGGGTAGGTTGGGGTCTTTACTGTAGGGTAGGGTGGGGTCTTTACTGTAGGGTAGGGTGGGGTCTTTACTGTAGGGTAGGGTGGGGTCTATACTGTAGGGTAGGGTGGGGTCTATACTGTAGGGTAGGGTGGGGTCTATACTGTAGGGTAGGGTGGGGTCTTTACTGTAGGGTAGGGTGGGGTCTATACTGTAGGGTAGGGTGGGGTCTATACTGTAGGGTAGGGTGGGGTCTATACTGTAGGGTAGGGTGGGGTCTTTACTGTAGGGTAGGGTGGGGTCTATACTGTAGGGTGGGGTCTATACTGTAGAGTAGGTTGGGGTCTATACTGTAGGGTAGGGTGGGGTCTATACTGTAGGGTAGGGTGGGGTCTTTACTGTAGGGCAAGGTGGGGTCTATACTGTAGGGTCGGGTGGGGTCTTTACTGTAGGGTAGGGTGGGGTCTTTACTGTAGGGTAGGTTGGGGTCTTTACTGTAGGGTAGGGTGGGGTCGTTACTGTAGAGTAGTGTGGGGTCTTTACTGTAGGGTAGGGTGGGGTCTTTACTGTAGGGTAGGGTGGGGTCTATACTGTAAGGTAGGGTGGGTCTTTACTGTAGGGTAGGGTGGGGTCTATACTGTAGGGTAGGGTGGGGTCGTTACTGTAGAGTAGTGTGGGGTCTTTACTGTAGGGTAGGGTGGGGTCTTTACTGTAGGGTAGGGTGGGGTCTTTACTGTAGGGTAGGGTGGGGTCGTTACTGTAGAGTAGTGTGGGGTCTTTACTGTAGGGTAGGGTGGGGTCTATACTGTAGGGTAGGGTGGGGTCTTTACTGTAGGGTAGGGTGGGGTCTTTACTGTAGGGTAGGTTGGGGTCTTTACTGTAGGGCAAGGTGGGTCGTTACTGTAGGGTAGGTTTGGGTCTTTACTGTAGGGTAGGTTGGGGTCTATACTGTAGGGTAGGGTGGGGTCTTTACTGTAGGGTAGGGTGGGGTCTATACTGTAGGGTAGGGTGGGGTCTTTACTGTAGAGTAGGTTGGGGTCTATATTGTAGGGTGGGTTCTTTACTGTAGGGTAGGTTGGGGTCTATATTGTAGGGTAGGGTGGGGTCTTTACTGTAGGCTAGGTTGGGGTCTATACTGTAGGGTAGGGTGGGGTCTATACTGTAGGGTAGGGTGGAGTCTATACTGTAGGGCAAGGTGGGGTCTTTACTGTAGGGTAGGTTGGGGTCTTTACTGTAGGATAGGGTGGGGTCTTTACTGTAGGGTAGGGTGGGGTCTATACTGTAGGGTAGGTTGGGGTCTATACTGTAGGGTAGGGTGGGGTCTTTACTGTAGGGTAGGGTGGGGTCTATACTGTAGGGTAGGGTGGGGTCTTTACTGTAGGGTAGGGTGGGGTCTATACTGTAGGGTAGGTTGGGGTCTATACTGTAGGGTAGGGTGGGGTCTATATTGTAGGGTAGGGTGGGGTCTTTACTGTAGGATAGGGTGGGGTCTATACTGTAGAGTAGGGTGGGGTCTTTACTGTAGAGTAGGTTGAGGTCTATACTGTAGTTTAGGGTGGGGTCTTTACTGTAGGGTAGGTTGGGGTCTATACTGTAGGGTAGGGTGGGGTCTTTACTGTAGGGTAGGGTGGGGTCTATATTGTAGGGTAGGGTGGGGTCTTTACTGTAGGATAGGGTGGGGTCTATACTGTAGAGTAGGGTGGGGTCTTTACTGTAGAGTAGGTTGGGGTCTATACTGTATGGTAGGGTGGGGTCTTTACTGTAGGGTAGGTTGGGGTCTATACTGTAGGGTAGGGTGGGGTCTATACTGTTGGGTAGGTTGGGGTCTTTACTGTAGGGCAAGGTGGGGTCTACTGTAGGGTAGGTTGGGGTCTATATTGTAGGGTGGGTTCTTTACTGTAGGGTAGGTTGGGGTCTATACTGTAGGGTAGGGTGGGGTCTTTACTGTAGGGTAGGGTGGGGTCTTTACTGTAGGGTAGGGTGGGGTCTATACTGTAGGGTAGGTTGGGGTCTATACTGTAGGGTAGGGTGGGGTCTATACTGTAGGATAGGGTGGGGTCTATACTGTAGGGTAGGGTGGGGTCTTTACTGTAGGGCAAGGTGGGGTCTTACTGTAGGGTAGGTTGGGGTCTATATTGTAGGGTGGGTTCTTTACTGTAGGGTAGGTTGGGGTCTATACTGTAGGGTAGGGTGGGGTCTTTACTGTAGGGTAGGGTTGGGTCTACACTGTAGGGTAGGGTGGGGTCTATACTGTAGGGTAGGGTGGGGTCGTTACTGTAGGGTAGGTTGGGGTCTATATTGTAGGGTGGGTTCTTTACTGTAGGGTAGGTTGGCGTCTATATTGTAGGGTAGGGTGGGTTCTTTACTGTAGGGTAGGTTGGGGTCTATACTGTAGGGTAGGGTGTGGTCTTTACTCTAGGGTAGGGTGGGGTCTATACTGTAGGGTAGGGTGGGGTCTTTACTGTAGGGTAGGGTGGGTCTATACTAGATGGTAGGATGGGGTCTATACTGTAGGGTAGGGTGGGGTCTATACTGTAGAGTAGGGTGGGGTCTATACTGTAGGGTAGGGTGGGGTCTATACTGTAGAATAGGGTGGGGTGTATACTGTAGGGTAGGGTGGGGTCTATACTGTAGAGTAGGGTGGGGTCTTTACTGTAGAGTAGTGTGGGGTCTTTACTGTAGGGTAGGTTGGGGTCTATATTGTAGGGTAGGGTGGGGTCTTTACTGTAGGGTAGGGTGGAGTCTATACTGTAGGGCAAGGTGGGGTCTTTACTGTAGGGTAGGTTGGGGTCTATACTGTAGGGTGGGGTCTTTACTGTAGGGTAGGGTGGGGTCTATACTGTAGGGTAGGGTGGGGTCTTTACTGTAGGGTAGGGTGGGGTCTATACTGTAGGGTAGGTTGGGGTCTATATTGTAGGGTAGGGTGGGGTCTTTACTGTAGGATAGGGTGGGGTCTATACTGTAGAGTAGGGTGGGGTCTTTACTGTAGAGTAGGTTGGGGTCTATACTGTATGGTAGGGTGGGGTCTTTACTGTAGGGTAGGTTGGGGTCTATACTGTAGGGTAGGGTGGGGTCTATACTGTTGGGTAGGTTGGGGTCTTTACTGTAGGGCAAGGTGGGGTCGTTACTGTAGGGTAGGTTGGGGTCTATATTGTAGGGTGGGTTCTTTACTGTAGGGTAGGTTGGGGTCTATACTGTAGGGTAGGGTGGGGTCTTTACTGTAGGGTAGGGTGGGGTCTATACTGTAGGGTAGGGTGGGGTCTATACTGTAGGGTAGGTTGGGGTCTATACTGTAGGGTAGGGTGGGGTCTATACTGT
The DNA here is from genome assembly GCF_034236695.1 of Oncorhynchus nerka. Classification (NCBI taxonomy): domain Eukaryota; kingdom Metazoa; phylum Chordata; class Actinopteri; order Salmoniformes; family Salmonidae; genus Oncorhynchus; species Oncorhynchus nerka. The sequence goes on along the minus strand of NC_088421.1, from coordinate 46,859,187 downwards.
AGGGTAGGGTGGGGTCTATACTGTAGGGTAGGGTGGGGTCTTTACTGTAGGGCAAGGTGGGGTCGTTACTGTAGGGTAGGTTGGGGTCTATATTGTAGGGTGGGTTCTTTACTGTAGGGTAGGTTGGCGTCTATATTGTAGGGTAGGGTGGGTTCTTTACTGTAGGGTAGGTTGGGGTCTATACTGTAGGGTATGGTGTGGTCTTTACTCTAGGGTAGGGTGGGGTCTATACTGTAGGGTAGGGTGGGGTCTTTACTGTAGGGTAGGGTGGGTCTATACTAGATGGTAGGATGGGGTCTTTACTGTAGGGTAGGGTGGGGTCTATACTGTAGGGTAGGTTGGGGTCTATACTGTAGGGTAGGGTGGGGTCTTTACTGTAGAGTAGGTTGAGTCTATACTGGGGTAGGGTGGGGTCTTTACTGTAGGGTAGGTTGGGGTCTATACTGTAGGGTAGGGTGGGGTCTATACTGTAGGGTAGGGTGGGGTCTATATTGGAGGGTAGGGTAGGGTCTTTACTGTAGGATAGGGTGGGGTCTATACTGTAGAGTAGGGTGGGGTCTTTACTGTAGAGTAGGTTGGGGTCTATACTGTATGGTAGGGTGGGGTCTTTACTGTAGGGTAGGTTGGGGTCTATACTGTAGGGTAGGGTGGGGTCTATACTGTTGGGTAGGTTGGGGTCTTTACTGTAGGGCAAGGTGGGGTCGTTACTGTAGGGTAGGTTGGGGTCTATATTGTAGGGTGGGTTCTTTACTGTAGGGTAGGTTGGGGTCTATACTGTAGGGTAGGGTGGGGTCTTTACTGTAGGGTAGGGTGGGGTCTATACTGTAGGGTAGGGTGGGGTCTATACTGTAGGGTAGGTTGGGGTCTATACTGTAGGGTAGGGTGGGGTCTATACTGTAGGATAGGGTGGGGTCTATACTGTAGGGTAGGGTGGGGTCTTTACTGTAGGGCAAGGTGGGGTCGTTACTGTAGGGTAGGTTGGGGTCTATATTGTAGGGTGGGTTCTTTACTGTAGGGTAGGTTGGGGTCTATACTGTAGGGTAGGGTGGGGTCTTTACTGTAGGGTAGGGTTGGGTCTACACTGTAGGGTAGGGTGGGGTCTATACTGTAGGGTAGGGTGGGGTCGTTACTGTAGGGTAGGTTGGGGTCTATATTGTAGGGTGGGTTCTTTACTGTAGGGTAGGTTGGCGTCTATATTGTAGGGTAGGGTGGGTTCTTTACTGTAGGGTAGGTTGGGGTCTATACTGTAGGGTAGGGTGTGGTCTTTACTCTAGGGTAGGGTGGGGTCTATACTGTAGGGTAGGGTGGGGTCTTTACTGTAGGGTAGGGTGGGTCTATACTAGATGGTAGGATGGGGTCTATACTGTAGGGTAGGGTGGGGTCTATACTGTAGAGTAGGGTGGGGTCTATACTGTAGGGTAGGGTGGGGTCTATACTGTAGAATAGGGTGGGGTGTATACTGTAGGGTAGGGTGGGGTCTATACTGTAGAGTAGGGTGGGGTCTTTACTGTAGAGTAGTGTGGGGTCTTTACTGTAGGGTAGGTTGGGGTCTATATTGTAGGGTAGGGTGGGGTCTTTACTGTAGGGTAGGTTGGGGTCTATACTGTAGGGTAGGGTGGGTCTTTACTGTAGGGTAGGGTGGTGTCTATACTGTAGGGCAAGGTGGGGTCTTTACTGTAGGGTAGGTTGGGGTCTATACTGTAGGGTGGGGTCTTTACTGTAGGGTAGGGTGGGGTCTATACTGTAGGGTAGGTTGGGGGGTCTTTATTGTAGGGTAGGGTGGGGTCTTTACTGTAGGGTAGGGTGGGGTCTATACTGTAGGGTAGGGTGTCTTTTTACTGTAGTAGGTTGGGGTCTATACTGTATGGTAGGGTGGGGTCTTTACTGTAGGAGGTTGGGGTCTATACTGTAGGGTAGGGTGGGGTCTATACTGTTGGGTCTATACTGGGGTCGTTACTGTAGGGTAGGTTGGGGTCTATATTGTAGGGTCTTTACTGTAGGGTAGGTTGGGGTCTATACTGTAGGGTAGGGTGGGGTCTTTACTGTAGGGTAGGTTGGGGTCTATACTGTAGGGTAGGGTGGGGTCTATACTGTTAGGTTGGGGTCTATACTGTAGGGTAGGGTTCTATACTGTAGGGTAGGGTGGGGTCTATACTGGGGTAGGGTGGGTCTTTACTGTGGTCAAGTGGGGTACTACTGTAGGGTAGGTTGGGGTCTATATTGTAGGGTGGGTTCTTTACTGTAGGGTAGGTTGGGTCTATATTGTAGGGTAGGGTGGGTTCTTTACTGTAGGGTAGGTTGGGGTCTATACTGTAGGGTATGGTGGGGTCTTTACTCTAGGGTAGGGTGGGGTCTATACTGTAGGGTAGGGTGGGGTCTTTACTGTAGGGTAGGGTGGGTCTATACTAGATGTAGGATGGGGTCTATACTGTAGGGTAGGGTGGGGTCTATACTGTAGAGTAGGGTGGGGTCTATACTGTAGGGTAGGGTGGGGTCTTTACTGTAGAATAGGATGGGGTCTATACTGTAGGGTGGGTGGGGTCTTACTGTAGGGTAGGTTGGGGTCTATATTGTAGTGTGGGTCTTTACTGTAGGTTCGTCTATACTGTAGGTACTGTAGAGTAGGTTGGGGTCTATACTGTAGGGTAGGGGTGGGGTCTATACTGTAGGGTAGGTGGGGTCTATACTGGCAGGGTAGGGGGGTCTTTACTGTAGTGCAAGGTGGGGTCTTACTGTAGGGTAGGGTGGGGTCTTTACTGTAGGGTACTGTAGGTAGGTTGGGGTCTATACTGATGGTAGGATGGGGTCTTTACTGTAGGGTAGGGTTGGGTCCACACTGGGGTAGGGTGGGGTCTATACTGTAGGGTAGGTGGGGTCTTACTGTAGGGTAGTTGGGGTCTATATTGTAGAGTTGGGTTCTACTGGGGTAGGGTGGGGTCTATACTGTAGGGTAGGGTGGGGTCTTTACTGTAGGGTAGGTTGGGGTCTATACTGTAGGGTAGGGTGGGGTCTTTACTGTAGGGTAGGGTGGGGTCTATACTGTAGGGTAGGGTGGGGTCTATACTGTAGGGTAGGGTGGGGTCTATACTGATGGGTAGGATGGGGTCTATACTGTAGGGTAGGGTGGGGTCTGCTGTAGAGCAGGGTGGGGTCTATACTGTAGGGTAGGGTGGGGTCTATACTGTAGGAGTAGGATGGGGTCTATACTGTAGGGTAGGGTGGGGTCTACTGTAGGGTAGTAGTTGGGGTCTTTACTGTAGGGTAGGGTGGGGTCTTTACTGTAGGGTAGGTATACTGTAGGTGGGGTCTTTACTGTACAAGGTGGGGTAGGGTAGGTTGGGGTCTGGGGTCTATAGGGTAGGTTGGGGTCTATACTGTGGGTAGGGTGGGGTCTACACTGTAGAGTAGGGTGGGTCTTTTACTGGGTGGGGTCTTTACTGTAGGGTAGGGTGGGGTCTTTACTGTAGGGTAGGGTGGGGTCTATACTGTAGGGTAGGTGGGGTCTTTACTGTAGGGTAAGGTGGGTTCTTTACTGTAGGGTAGGTTGGGTCTATATTGTAGGGTGGGTTCTTTACTGTAGGGTAGGTTGGGGTCTATACTTTGGGGTCTTTACTGTAGGGTAGGGTTGGGTCTACACTGTAGGGTAGGGTGGGGTCTATACTGTAGGGTAGGGTGGGGTCGTTACTGTAGGTAGGTTGGGGTCTATATTGTAGGGTGGGTTCTTACTGTAGGGTAGGTGGGGGTCTATATTGTAGGGTAGGGTGGGTTCTTTACTGTAGGGTAGGTTGGGGTCTATACTGTAGGGTAGGGTGGGGTCTTTACTGTAGGGTAGGTTGGGGTCCCTATACTGTAGGGTAGGGTGGGGTCTTTACTGTAGGGTAGGTAGATGGTAGGGGTCTATACTGTAGGGTAGGGTGGGGTCTTACTGTAGGGTAGGGTGGGTCTATACTGTAGATGGTAGGTAGGTGGGGTCTTTACTGTAGGGTAGGGTGGGGTCTATACTGTAGAGTAGGGTGGGGTCTTTACTGTAGGGTAGGTTGGGTCTTTACTGTAGGGTAGGGTGGGGTCTTTACTGTAGGGTAGGTTGGGGTCTATACTGTAGGGTAGGGTGGGGTCTTTACTGTAGGGCAGGTGTCTTACTGTAGGTAGGGTTATATTGGTCTTTACTGTAGGGCAGGTTGGGGTCTATACTGTAGGGTAGGGGTGGGGTCTACACTGTAGAGTTCTACTGTAGGGTAGGTTGGGGTCTATACTGTAGGGTAGGGTGGGGTCTTTACTGTAGGGTAGGGTGGGGTCTTTACTGTAGGGTAGGGTGGGGTCTTTACTGTAGGGTAGGGTGGGGTCTATACTGTAGGGTAGGTTGTAGTCTATGGTGGGGTCTTTACTGTAGGGGGTCTATACTGTAGGGTGGGGTCTATACTGTAGGGTAGGGTTGGGTCTATACTTGGGGTCTATACTGTAGGGTAGGGTGGGGTCTATACTGTAGGGTAGGGTGGGGTCTATACTGTAGGGTAGGGTGGGGTCTTTACTGTAGGGTAGGGTGGGGTCTATACTGTAGTGTAGGGTCGTTACTGTAGGGTAGGTTGGGGTCTATATTGTAGGGTGGGTTCTTTACTGTAGGGTAGGTTGGGGTCTATACTGTAGGGTAGGGTGGGGTCTTTACTGTAGGGTAGGTTGGGGTCTATACTGTAGGGTAGGGTGGGGTCTTTACTGTAGGGTAGGGTGGGGTCTATACTGTAGGGTAGGGTGGGGTCTTTACTGTAGGGTAGGTTGGGGTCTATACTAGATGGTAGGGTGGGGTCTATACTGTAGGGTAGGGTTGGGTCTATACTGTAGAGTAGGGTGGGTTCTTTACTGTAGGGTAGGTGGGGTCTATACTGTAGGGGGTCTATACTGTAGGGTAGGGTGGGGTCTTTACTCTTTACTGGGTAGGGTGGGGTCTTTACTGTAGGGTAGGGTGGGGTCTTTACTGTAGGGTAGGGTGGGTCTATACTGTAGGGTGTGGGGTCGTTACTGTAGGGTAGGTTGGTCTATATTGGGGTCTTTACTGTAGGGTAGGTTGGGGTCTATACTGTAGAGTAGGTTGGGGTCTATACTGTAGGGTAGGGTGGGGTCTATACTGTAGGGTAGGGTGGGGTCTATACTGTAGGGTAGGGTGGGGTCTTTACTGTAGGGCAAGGTGGGGTCTTTACTGTAGGGTAGGTTGGGGTCTATATTGTAGGGTGGGTTCTTTACTGTAGGGTAGGTTGGGGTCTATATTGTAGGGTAGGGTGGGGTCTTTACTGTAGGGTAGGGTTGGGTCTACACTGTAGGGTAGGGTGGGGTCTATACTGTAGGGTAGGGTGGGGTCTTACTGTAGGGTAGGTTGGGGTCTATATTGTAGGGGGGTTCTTTACTGTAGGGTAGGTTGGGGTCTATATTGTAGGGTAGGGTGGGTTCTTTACTGTAGGGTAGGTTGGGGTCTATACTGTAGGGTAGGGTGTGGTCTTTAGGGTGGAGTCTATACTGTAGGGCAAGGTGGGGTCTTTACTGTAGGGTAGGTTGGGGTCTATACTGTAGGGTGGGGTCTTTACTGTAGGGTAAGGTGGGGTCTATACTGTAGAGTAGGTTGGGGTCTATACTGTAGGGTAGGGTGGGGTCTATACTGTAGGGTAGGGTGGGGTCTATACTGTAGAGTAGGTTGGGGTCTTTACTGTAGGGCATGTTGGGGTCTTTACTGTAGGGTAGGTTGTGGTCTATACTGTAGGGTAGGGTGGGTCTTTACTGTAGGGTAGGGTGGGGTCTATACTGTAGGGTTTGGGGTCTATACTGTCTATACTGTAGGGTAGGGTGGGGTCTTTACTGTAGGGCATGTTGGGGTCTTTACTGTAGGGTAGGGTGGGGGTCTATACTGTAGGGTAGGTTGGGGTCTTTACTGTAGGGTAGGTTGGGGTCTATACTGTAGGGTAGGGTTGGGGTCTTTACTGTAGGGCATGTTGGGGTCTTTACTGTAGGGTAGGGTGGGGTCTATACTGTAGGGTAGGTTGGGGTCTATACTGTAGGGTAGGGTGGGGTCTAGGGTAGGGTGGGGTCTTTACTGTAGGGTAGGGTGGGGTCTATACTGTAGGGTAGGGTGGGGTCTTTAGGGTATGGTGGGGTCTTTATTGTAGGGTAGGGTGGGGTCTATTGTAGGGTAGGGTGGGGTCTATACTGTAGGGTAGGGTGGGGTCTATATTGTAGGGTAGGTTGGGGTCTATATTGTAGAGGTTCTTTACTGTAGGGTAGGTTGGGGTCTATATTGTAGGGTAGGGTGGGTTCTTTACTGTAGGGTAGGTTGGGGTCTATACTGTAGGGTAGGGTGGGGTCTTTACTCTAGGGTAGGGTGGGGTCTATACTGTAGGGTAGGGTGGGGTCTTTACTGTAGGGTAGGGTGGGTCTATACTAGATGGTAGGATGGGGTCTATACTGTAGGGTAGGGTGGGGTCTATACTGTAGAGTAGGGTGGGGTCTATACTGTAGGGTAGGGTGGGGTCTATACTGTAGAATAGGGTGGGGTCTATACTGTAGGGTAGGGTGGGGTCTATACTGTAGAGTAGAGTGGGGTCTTTACTGTAGAGTAGTGTGGGGTCTTTACTGTAGGGTAGGGTGGGGTCTTTACTGTAGGGTAGGGTGGGGTCTATACTGTAGGGTAGGGTGGGGTCTTTACTGTAGGGTAGGATGGGGTCTTTACTGTAGAGTAGGTTGGGGTCTATACTGTAGGGTAGGGTGGGGTCTATACTGTAGGGTAGGGTGGGGTCTATACTGTAGGGTAGGGTGGGGTCTTTACTGTAGGGCAAGGTGGGGTCGTTACTGTAGGGTAGGTTGGGGTCTATATTGTAGGGTGGGTTCTTTACTGTAGGGTAGGTTGGGGTCTATACTGTAGGGTAGGGTGGGGTCTTTACTGTAGGGTAGGGTTGGGTCTACACTGTAGGGTAGGGTGGGGTCTATACTGTAGGGTAGGGTGGGGTCGTTACTGTAGGGTAGGTTGGGGTCTATATTGTAGGGTGGGTTCTTTACTGTAGGGTAGGTTGGGGTCTATATTGTAGGGTAGGGTGGGTTCTTTACTGTAGGGTAGGTTGGGGTCTATACTGTAGGGTAGGGTGTGGTCTTTAGGGTGGAGTCTATACTGTAGGGCAAGGTGGGGTCTTTACTGTAGGGTAGGTTGGGGTCTATACTGTAGGGTGGGGTCTTTACTGTAGGGTAAGGTGGGGTCTATACTGTAGAGTAGGTTGGGGTCTATACTGTAGGGTAGGGTGGGGTCTATACTGTAGGGTAGGGTGGGGTCTATACTGTAGAGTAGGTTGGGGTCTTTACTGTAGGGCATGTTGGGGTCTTTACTGTAGGGTAGGTTGTGGTCTATACTGTAGGGCAGGGTGGGTCTTTACTGTAGGGTAGGGTGGGGTCTATACTGTAGGGTAGGTTGGGGTCTATACTGTAGGGTAGGTTGGGGTCTATATTGTAGGGTAGGGTTGGGGTCTTTACTGTAGGGCATGTTGGGGTCTTTACTGTAGGGTAGGGTGGGGGTCTATACTGTAGGGTAGGTTGGGGTCTATACTGTAGGGTAGGGTGGGGTCTATACTGTAGGGTAGGGTGGGGTCTTTACTGTAGAGTAGGGTGGGGTCTATACTGTAGGGTAGGGGTGGGGTCTATACTGTAGGGTATGGTGGGGTCTTTACTGTAGTGTAGGTGGGGTCTATACTGTAGGGTAGGGTGGGGTCTATACTGTAGGGTAGGGTGGGGTCTATACTGTAGGGTATGGTGGGGTCTAAACTGTAGGGTAGGGTGGGGTCTATACTGTAGGGTAGGGTGGGGTCTATACTGTAGGGTAGGGTGGGGTCTTTACTGTAGAGTAGGGTGGGGTCTATACTGTAGGGTAGGGTGGGGTCTATACTGTAGGGTATGGTGGGGTCTTTACTGTAGGGTAGGGGTGGGGTCTATACTGTAGGGTAGGGTGGGGTCTATACTGTAGGGTATGGTGGGTCTTTAGGGTAGGGTGGGGTCTATACTGTAGGGTAGGGTGGGGTCTATACTGTAGGGTAGGTTGGGGTCTTTACTGTAGGGTAGGATGGGGTCTTTACTGTAGAGTAGGTTGGGGTCTATACTGTAGGGTAGGGTGGGGTCTATACTGTAGGGTAGGGTGGGGTCTATACTGTAGGGTAGGTTGGGGTCTTTACTGTAGGGCAAGTTGGGGTCTTTACTGTAGGGTAGGTTGTGGTCTATATTGTAGGGTGGGTTCTTTACTGTAGGGTAGGTTGGGGTCTATACTGTAGGTAGGGTGGGGTCTTTACTGTAGGGTAGGGTTGGGTCTATACTATACTGTAGGGTAGGGTGGGGGGAACCTATATTGTAGGGTGGGTTCTTTACTGTAGGGTAGGTTGGGGTCTATATTGTAGGGTAGGGTGGGTCTTTACTGTAGGGTAGGTTGGGGTCTATACTGTAGGGTAGGTGGGTCTATACTGTAGGGCAAGGTGGGGTCTTTACTGTAGGGTAGGTTGGGGTCTATACTGTAGGGTAGGTGGGGTCTTTACTGTAGGAGTAAGGTGGGGTCTATACTGTAGAGTAGGTTGGGTCTATACTGTAGGGCAGGTTGGGGTCTTTACTGTAGGGTAGGGTGGGGTCTATACTGTAGAGTAGGTTGGGGTCTTTACTGTAGGGCATGTTGGGGTCTTTACTGTAGGGTAGGTTGTGGTCTATACTGTAGGGTAGGGTGGGTCTTTACTGTAGGGTAGGGTGGGGTCTATACTGTAGGGTAGGTTGGGGTCTATACTGTAGGGTAGGTTGGGGTCTATATTGTAGGGTAGGGTTGGGGTCTTTACTGTAGGGCATGTTGGGGTCTTTACTGTAGGGGTAGGGTGGGGGTCTATACTGTAGGGTAGGTTGGGGTCTATACTGTAGGGTAGGGTGGGGTCTATACTGTAGGGTAGGGTGGGGTCTTTACTGTAGAGTAGGGTGGGGTCTATACTGTAGGGTAGGGTGGGGTCTATACTGTAGGGTATGGTGGGGTCTTTATTGTAGTGTAGGGTGGGGTCTATACTGTAGGGTAGGGGTGGGTCTAGGGTAGGGTGGGGTCTATACTGGTCTTTACTGTAGGGTAGGGTGGGGTCTATACTGTAGGGTAGGGTGGGGTCTATACTGTAGGGTAGGGTGGGGTCTAAACTGTAGAGGTAGGGTGGGGTCTATACTGTAGGGTAGGGTGGGGTCTATACTGTAGGGTAGGGTGGGGTCTTTACTGTAGGGTAGGGTGGGGTCTATACTGTAGGGTAGGGTGGGGTCTATACTGTAGGGTATGGTGGGGTCTTGTAGGGTAGGGTGGGGTCTATACTGTAGGGTAGGGTGGGGTCTATACTGTAGGGTAGGGTGGGGTCTTTACTGTAGGGTAGGGTGGGGTCTATACTGTAGGGTAGGGTGGGGTCTATACTGTAGGGTATGGTGGGGTCTTTATTGTAGTGTAGGGTGGGGTCTATACTGTAGGGTAGGGTGGGGTCTATACTGTAGGGTAGGGGTGGGGTCTTTACTGTAGGGTATGGTGGGGTCTAGTAGGGTGGGTGGGGTCTATACTGTAGGGTAGGGTGGGGTCTATACTGTAGGGTAGGGTGGGGTCTTTACTGTAGGGTAGGGTGGGGTCTATACTGTAGGGTAGGGTGGGGTCTATACTGCTAGGGTATGGTGGTCTTTACTGTAGGGTAGGGTGGGGTCTATACTGTAGGGTAGGGTGGGGTCTTTACTGTAGGGTAGGGTGGGGTCTATACTGTAGGGTAGGGTGGGGTCTATACTGTAGGGTATGGTGGGGTCTAAACTGTAGGGTAGGGTGGGGTCTATACTGTAGGGTAGGGTGGGGTCTATACTGTAGGGTATGGTCGGGTCTTTACTGTAGGGTAGGGTGGGGTCTATACTGTAGGGTAGGGTGGGGTCTAAACTGTAGGGTAGGGTAGGGTCTGTTTTTGACTCTGAGGGTATGAAAGTAAACAACATAATGGCACTTTGAATTGAGGAAATGTATGTGCTGTGATGATGTCATAGCAGCTGTCTGTGACTGTTCTCCACAAGCAGTTCTGGTGGTTGTTTAGAAGACGCAGAGGAATCTAAGATAACAGGCTGAATGTTGCATTTCCAATGTTAGGCGTTCACTGTGTCAAATACACCTGCGTCGTTCCATTGAAAGACTGCCTTTTGGCCCCTTGGATATATGAAGCAGAGATATTGTGCACCAATATTGAAAAGCCTCTCATATTAAATGAAGTTTCCTTTAATATAGACCACATTGGTTATTTAATAAAATCACAATTTTCGACATGTCCCTCTGTCAACCCTGTGTCACTTTTAGAAAGATTTTAACCAGTTTAATCCCCAAAATTTCTCAAAGTTTCAACATCGTTATAAAGCCTTAAGTTTAATTTGTTAAGTAATTTCTGAAAATTATTATTATGTGATATAGTGATTCATTTACATATGTCCCTAATGTTTAAGTTCAAGCCTGTGACGGGAGCTGAACTCTCGTTTTAAATTAAAAAAATTGGGGGGGACTTTGAACATCTAATAGTCAAATCATAGAGTAAACACCGGTTGGACTGTTTCTGGTCTTCTGGTGTTTTGTGGTGGGAAAACGAGCCGGTCCAGCAGAACACCCTGTTACCCATAGAGAGACAAGCTTGAAATGTTTGAACAATTTCTAATAGTTTAAGTTTACATTCAATTGCCTTTCCCTCCCTGTTGCACACAACACACGTCCATTCTCCCATGTCACAAGGATTCATGGCTGATTTAAGAAGAAATCGTCAACCCTGTCACGCACAACCCTGATACTTTATTTGGCACGGAATAGGCACTTACTATAGTAGTGTTTTTTATTTAACCACTTGAGACGGGAAAATGTGTTTTTCATGACAGGATGTGAAAACGAGGTCAAATCAAATGTTTCCTTTGACCAATTGACACTTCTCAAAAAGGCACCATAAGGGTGGACCAACCCACCTGTCCATCACCATCTCTGATTGATTCCTCATATTATCTGGACTATCCTTGGCAACATATCTTCCAAAAAAAACAAATCAGTAAACCGCAACTTCTTCCTCTATATGAGTACAGCGTTCCACTGCAGGGTATATATTTTTTTTTCTTTATAAAGATGGCTTTTTTGAGCGAGCATTTCTTGGTGATTTACTCAGAGGCCCCTCCCAGGACAGTAATATCTTTCTTCACTCATGTTTCTGCAGAGTTGCATGTCTGTTGTGTTGCTGTCTGTGAATCTGGTAATAATCGTGTGCAGGGGACAAAATAAACATCACATTGTTTATCATTTCATTTCTCTACACATAATAAATATATCATCACATATATTAATATATATGTATAATAATAGATTTGCCTTTACATTACTCTTTACCTCCTAGGTTTATACACATAGTTATGTACAGTTCTTTGTATTTACACTATAGGGTTGAAGATCACAGAGCCTGAAATACCTAGCCTGGACAACAGAGTCTGGACTATAGAGTCTGGACTACAGAGCCTGGACTACAGAGCCTGGACTACAGAGCCTGGACTACAGAGTCTGGACTACAGAGCCTGGACAACAGAGTCTGGACTATAGAGTCTGGACTACAGAGCCTGGACAACAGAGTCTGGACTATAGAGTCTGGACTACAGAGCCTGGACAACAGAGTCTGGACTATAGAGTCTGGACTACAGAGCCTGGACAACAGAGTCTGGACTATAGAGTCTGGACTACAGAGCCTGGACAACAGAGTCTGGACTATAGAGTCTGGACTACAGAGCCTGGACTACAGAGTCTGGACAACAGAGCCTGGACAACAGAGTCTGGACTATAGAGTCTGGACTACAGAGCCTGGACTACAGAGCCTGGACAACAGAGTCTGGACTACAGAGCCTGGACAACAGAGTCTGGACTATAGAGTCTGGACTACAGAGCCTGGACAACAGAGTCTGGACTATAGAGTCTGGACTACAGAGCCTGGACAACAGAGTCTGGACTATAGAGTCTGGACTACAGAGCCTGGACAACAGAGTCTGGACTATAGAGTCTGGACTACAGAGCCTGGACAACAGAGTCTGGACTATAGAGTCTGGACTACAGAGCCTGGACTACAGAGTCTGGACAACAGAGCCTGGACAACAGAGTCTGGACTATAGAGTCTGGACTACAGAGCCTGGACTACAGAGCCTGGACAACAGAGTCTGGACTACAGAGCCTGGACAACAGAGTCTGGACTATAGAGTCTGGACTACAGAGCCTGGACTACAGAGCCTGGACTACAGAGCCTGGACAACAGAGTCTGGACTACAGAGTCTGGACTACAGAGCCTGGACTACAGAGCCTGGACAACAGAGTCTGGACTATAGAGTCTGGACTACAGAGCCTGGACTATAGAGCCTAGACTACAGAGGCCTGACTACAGAGCCTGGACTACAGAGCCTGGACAACAGAGTCTGGACTACAGAGCCTGGACAACAGAGTCTGGATTATAGAGTCTGGACTACAGAGTCTGGACTATAGAGTCTGAGTACAGAGCCTGGACTACAGAGCCTGGACAACAGAGTCTGGACTACAGAGCCTGGACAACAGAGTCTGGACTATAGAGTCTGGACTACAGAGCCTGGACTACAGAGCCTGGACAACAGAGTCTGGACTACAGAGCCTGGACAACAGAGTCTGGACTATAGAGTCTGGACTACAGAGCCTGGACTACAGAGCCTGGACAACAGAGTCTGGACTATAGAGTCTGGACTACAGAGCCTGGACAACAGAGTCTGGACTATAGAGTCTGGACTACAGAGCCTGGACTACAGAGCCTGGACAACAGAGTCTGGACTACAGAGCCTGGACTACAGAGCCTGGACTACAGAGCCTGGACAACAGAGTCTGGACTATAGAGTCTGGACTACAGAGCCTGGACTACAGAGCCTGGACAACAGAGTCTGGACTATAGAGTCTGGACTACAGAGCCTGGACTACAGAGCCTGGACAACAGAGTCTGGACTACAGAGCCTGGACTACAGAGCCTGGACTACAGAGTCTGGACTACAGAGCCTAGACTACAGAGCCTGGACTACAGAGCCTGGACTACAGAGCATAGACTACAGAGGCTGGACTACAGACCCTGGACTACAGAGCCTGATACAGAGCCTGGACTACAGAGCCTGGACTACAGAGCCTGGACTACAAAGCCTGGACTACAGAGGCTGGACTACAGAGCCTGATACAGAGCCTGGACTACAGAGCCTGGACTATAGAGCCTGGACTACAGAGCCTGGACTACAGAGCCTGGACAACAGAGCCTGGGCTACAGAGCCTGGACTACAAAGCCTGGACTACAGAGCCTGGACTACAGAGCCTGGACTACAGAGCCTGATACAGAGCCTGGACTACAGAGCCTGGACTACAGAGCCTGGACTACAAAGCCTGGACTACAGAGCATAGACTACAGAGGCTGGACTACAGACCCTGGACTACAAAGCCTGGACTACAGAGCCTGGAGTTAAGAGAGAAACATCTTTAGAACCTGAAGCAGTCTTTGGAACCTTTGGATCTGATTGGTTGTTTTATGAGCAGTTTTGAGGAGGAACATAATTGGTCCTCTCAGACTGCCCCTTCTGTATCAAGCTCTAATACCCTTTTCACACTATCTTGCAAACCCAAACAGTATTGTGCTGGCTTGGATATTGTCCTTTTAAAAGGTTCTTCCCAGCATGGATCCAGCAGCTTTAGTAGAGGTGTAACCAGGCCAGAACAATACAAAAAGGTGTGATGTCACTCCCCAGTCTGAAAGGTGTGATGTCTCCCCTCAGTCCTCCTCTAATGTCTCTCCTCAGTCCTCTCCTCTAATGTCTCTCCCCAGTCTGAATGGTGTGATGTCTCTCCCCAGTCTGAATGGTGTGATGTCTCTCCCCAGTCTGAAAGGTGTGATGTCTCTCCTCAGTCCTCCTCTAATGTCTCTCCCCAGTCTGAATGGTGTGATGTCTCTCCCCAGTCTGAAAGGTGTGATGTCTCCCCTCAGTCCTCCTCTAATGTCTCTCCTCAGTCCTCCTCTAATGTCTCTCCTCAGTCTGAATGGTGTGATGTCTCTCCCAGTCTGAATGGTGTGATGTCTCTCCCCAGTCTGAAAGGTGTGATGTCTCTCCTCAGTCCTCCTCTAATGTCTCTCCCCAGTCTGAAAGGTGTGATGTCTCTCCTCAGATGTCTCTCCCCAGTCTGAAAGGTGTGATGTCAGTCTCCCCAGTCTGAAAGGTGTGATGTCACTCCCCAGTCTGAAAGGTGTGATGTCACCTCCCTCAGTCTGAAAGGTGTGATGTCACTCCTCAGTCTGAAAGGTGTGATGTCTCTCCCCAGTCTGAAAGATATGATGTCTCTCCCCAGTCTGAAAGGTGTGATGTCTCTCCCCAGTCTGAAAGGTGTGATGTCTCTCCTCAGTCCTCCTCTAATGTCTCTCCCCAGTCTGAAAGGTGTGATGTCTCTCCTCAGTCCTCCTCTAATGTCTCTCCCAGTCTAAAGGTGTGAGTCTCTCCCAGTCTGTGATGTCTCTCCTCAGTCCTCCTCTAATGTCTCTCCCCAGTCTAAAAGGTGTGATGTCAGTCCTCAGTCCTCCTCTAATGTCTCTCCTCAGTCTGAAAGGTGTGATGTCAGTCCTCAGTCCTCCTCTAATGTCTCTCCCCAGTCTGAAAGGTGTGATGTCAGTCCTCAGTCCTCCTCTAATGTCTCTCCCCAGTCTGAAAGGTGTGATGTCAGTCCTCAGTCCTCCTCTAATGTCTCTCCTCAGTCTGAAAGGTGTGATGTCTCTCCTCAGTCCTCCTCTAATGTCTCTCCCCAGTCTGAAAGGTGTGATGTCAGTTATCAGTCCTCCTCTAATGTCTCTCCCCAGTCTGAAAGGTGTGATGTCTCTCCTCAGTCCTCCTCTAATGTCTCTCCCCAGTCTGAAAGGTGTGATGTCTCTCCTCAGTCCTCCTCTAATGTCTCTCCCCAGTCTGAAAGGTGTGATGTCTGTCCTCCTCTACTCAGTCTGAAAGGTATGATGTCAATGTCTCAGTCTGAAAGGTGTGATGTCTCTCCCTCCTCTAGTCTGAACGGTATGATGTCACTCAGTCTGAAAGGTATGATGTCACTCAGTCTGAAGGTATGATGTCTCTCAGTCTGAAGGTATGATGTCACTCAGTCTGAAAGGTGTGATGTCACTCAGTCTGAAGGTGTGAGTCTGAAAGGTGTGATGTCACTCAGTCTGAAAGGTGTGATGTCTCTCCTCAGTCTGAAAGGTGTGATGTCTCTCCTCAGTCTGAAAGGTGTGATGTCTCTCCCCAGTCTGAAAGGTGTGATGTCTCCCCCCAGTCTGAAAGGTATGATGTCACTCAGTCTGAAAGGTATGATGTCTCCCCCCAGTCTGAAAGGTATGATGTCACTCCTCAGTCTCTGTGAGCACAGCTCTGCTATTAGATCCAGAAAGGTTTTAAGCAATAAGGGGCCTTCATTTTGGGAACATAAATCAAATGGCTAGTTTTCTGGACCCAACTCGAAAACATATTTCATGTGCATCATTATTGTCGAACGATACAGTTTGATAGTTGAAAACCCCTTCTGAAAACAGCAACAATGCACTATGTTCTAATTCCATAGACATTCTAATAGTGTGCTGGTGGAAATATGTGCATGAATTCATCTTTAACCCTGTACAAATAAATTATTGCTACTTACAAAGCAATCCTACAGATGTCTCTTAACTGTGTATCAATGCAGATATGTGTTCATGGGGGAGACGTGGGAAGAATAGGGACTGGGGACAGGGGTGACACAGACATCAGGGTTGGGGTCCATTCCATTTCAATTCATTCATTCAGAAAGTAAACAGTTTACTTCCTAAATTGACTGAATTTAAATGGAATGGACCCAAACCCTCTGCAGAATAGGGTTAGTTATGCATTTCATACTGCATTATTCAATAGACTCTGTTCATCGTCATCTCTATAGTGTGCAGAAAACTAGGACTAATAACTCTCTTATCATATTACCCTGTTAGGAATACAGTACACTACACACCATGACCCTGAAGACCCACTAACCATACATCTACCCAACCAATCAGACCCACTTTACCCACACATCTACCCAACCAATCAGACCCACTTTACCCACACATCTACCCAACCAATCAGATCCACTTTACCCACACCCAACCAATTCACCCAACCAATCCACTTTACCCACACATCTACCCAACCAATCAGACCCACTTTACCCACACATCTACCCAACCAATCAGACCCACTTTACCCACACATCTACCCAACCAATCAGACCCACTTTACCCACACATCTACCCAACCAATCAGATCCACTTTACCCACACATCTACCCAACCAATCAGACCCACTTTACCCACACATCACTCAACCAATCAGACTCTACCCAACCAATCAGACCCACTTTACCCACACATCTACCCAACCAATCAGACCCACTTTACCCACACTACCCAACCAATCTACCCAACCAATCAGACCCACTTTACCCACACATCTACCCAACCAATCAGACCCACTTTACCCACACATCTACAACCAGTCAGTTTCTTTCCTTTAGGGTCAGGCCAAACTATTTGTGAGTATGCGATGCAAGTATTGCAATTTAAGTGCAGGCTTTTCATATAAGGCAAAAAAAAAAATTACTTAAAAAGTCACAAAAATACTGATCACTGTTTCAAAAAACTGTAGTATCCACAAAGCAAAAATATAATAGTGAACATGGCATTTAATACTCCTCCATATAATCCACATGTCTTCTTCCTTCCAAAGGCAACTGCTCCTCCTCTATATGGCATGTGGTGTGTTATTGTTTGCTCACATTGAGTTTACATTACTATTTGCGTAGTATTTCTAAGAGATGAGTTTTTGCTTGCAGCCTGCAGGTATAGCATCATGTGAGGGAGGGGGGGTTCAGTCCTGGAGTTCCAGGTCAGAGATCAAGGTTCAGTCCTGGAGTTCCATGTCAGAGGTCATGGTTCAGACCTGGAGTTTCAGGTCAAAGGTCAGGTGAGCATTGTGGTGTATAAGAAGAAGCTTTGTTTGTTCGTTTTGTCTGGGAGCGTCGTGGCAGTGCGGTGTGAGCGAGCATTACAGTCTAACAGTATGTACAGCTAGCTGGATGTAGGAGCGCCACGGTGCCAGCCTCGGGCAAGCTCTGATGATGTCACATCATAGGGCTGTCTTAGGGTAACGATGTCATAAGGTGGTGTCCTGGGGTTCGTCGTCCTCAGCGTAGGGGTGTGGTCGGGGTTATCGTCTCTCCGCGGGGGAGGAGAGTGTGTCACCGCTCCGTAGCGCCTGCAGGGGGCAGCACCGCTGAACTCATCGATGAGGCTGTCCAGGTTCACATTGATGGAGGGGATTTCATAATTGAAGTAATCTAATGATGGCATGGTTAGCGGGTTGGCATGGCGACAGAGGTGGGATGTGATTATTATGGTGTGGTGGTGGTGAAGAGAAGCATGAAGAGGAGGAGGAGGAGATGATGATGGTGTGTAAAAAAAGGAATAAAGCAGAAAGGAAATTCAGTTTTTTGAGTCAGAAAAAACTGCATTCTGTTGCTGTTGTTTGAAGAAAGCAGTAGCAGGTAAGTATGTTGGTCTCTGACACATTCTACACAGGGAGGTAGTCATACTGTGTTACTGGGCTAGTAGGTATAACACCAGAGACCTCTGGAGGGAAAGCAGTGAAACAAACTGAACAGGAGGCAATGCTGTCAGAGGGAGGGCAGTGAAACAGATGGGTCTGTCCTGAAGCCATGGGTCTGGGATGGAGGTCACCTGGGGGTTACCTGTGGAGCCCACGCGCCTGTCCTGTAGCAGGGGCGGCGTTTGTTGCCATGGGGATGGTAAAAAGGGCCGATGCGTTAAAGATGGACCTTCGGGTGAAGCGACGGCGTCTGCAATGGTGAGCGCTGCAGTGTACGTGATGCGCTCTAGGACGTCCATAAGCCATGCATACAGTACGTACAGTCTGAACAACAGCATGCCGACTAAAGTAACACCAACAGAATGGGGCAGCTAGCTACTGTTAGCATGGCTGATACTGTAACACCAACAGAATTGGGCAGATAGCTAGTGTTAGCATGGCTGATATTGTAAACCCACTGATGGGGCAGCTAGCTACTGTTAGCATGGCTGATACTGTAACACCAACATAATTGGGCAGATAGCTAGTGTTAGCATGGCTGATATTGTAAACCCACTGATGGGGCAGCATGCTACTGTTAGCATGGCTGATACTGTAACACCAACAGAATTGGGCAGATAGCTAGTGTTAGCATGGCTGATACTGTGACACAAACAGAATGGGGCAGCTAGCTAGCGTTAGCATGGCTGATACTGTGACACAAACAGAATGGGGCAGCTAGCTAGCATTAGCATGGCTGGCTGATAGCTAGCTGTTTAGCTAACAGGTACAAGACGTATGCATGAAGCAGGCTGCAGGAGAACCCAGAGGCAGCCACAGCACCAGGCCAGGCGGGGGCGGGGCGAGGCGGGCGAGGCGGGCGGAGCGGTGAGAGATGGAGCGTGTACGGTAACGTTACTGGCGGGCGAGGTCAAATCTGGCTTACCCTAAACGGCCCCCTCACACTTAGCCCACACCACACTGACTCCCTGGCCTCACACGGCTGGTACACAACATAGTAGCAGGTAGAGCAGAGCAGGGGAACAAGAGAATCATGAATAGAACACAGGGACACAGAGAGAGAATGACTGGTATTGGTACTGACAGGTAGAACAGAGAACCTCATAGAATATTAGAATTAGATTTCTATGGAACACCTCAGATCATAATTATGACATCAGACAAGAAGTAGGCCTATCTGAGTGACCACTTCTTCAATAAGCCTGGTTGCCAGTCTGTTTCTGCTCTCTTGCCAACTCCTTGTGGAACTGCTTGCCAATGTGCAATGGGGTTGGTAAGAGCACAAACAGGTCTGGGACCAGCCTAGAATGAGCCATGTTTGTCCTGAGAGAGTAAGCATAGAATTAGAGTGACTAGAATAGACATTCCCCTTTCCAGTCAACATTCCATGATGAGTGGAACAATGTTGGCTATATTCATGGATGCACGTTGCGTCACAACATTGTTATGAAGATTCTCTTGAGCCCTGGTGCCCTACTGAAGGTCAATGCATTGTCAATGGGCACTGATGAAGATCTAGCCTAAAGTGCATTACACTGGGCTTGGAAACCCAATGATATTTCAAAAGGAGACAAGCTATTAGTAATAAAACCTTTTCTTATCACTGTGATGAAGCCAGATTGACCTTAGATGCAATATAACTTCACCTAGCTGGCTGAGATTGAGGGACAGTCCTGGGTTTTGCTAGCTAACGTTAGCATTGCTAGACATTTCTGACTAACTTTGGTAGCTAATCTCTCTAAAGTGAATTTGACAACATCCTAATGATGACAAACTCGTTTCCTACTAATTATTTGCTGACTTTAGCAATATCGTATAGTGTAATCTATAGTGTAATCTATAGTGTAATCTATAGTGTAATTTAGACTAAACAGTCATTAGCCTCCGTTCAGAATGACTGGGCATCACTGGACTTTCAGGCACCACAATGGCTGAGGCGTTCATAACAACGCACGATGCCACCAAATGACGGTGAATACACTGTCAAATTGCCATGGAATGAGGGGGATTGTTCTGTTCTAGTTATTCTATTTCTATGCGTGTAAGCCTGGGACCTACCTAGCTCTGGCGTACTGTATGAGGGATAAACAGAGAGGAAGCACATGATGAATCTAATGGAAACTTCCATACAAGCAGGACATCGCTATGCTTCCCTGATGTTTCCTCACAATACTTAGAAACATCAGCACATAACACAAGCAATGGATACATAGTGTAGTTTTCTCTCTACAATGTACAACAAAATCTTAATATTTACAACATATTGTTCTTCTCGGGACGACTGCGTCTGTCTAAATAAAGGCCACCGTTATTCAATAACACATTATTTTATAGAACGGGTGAGTCAGTAGTGATAGGATGCTGATTTCCCTCGTCCTACTAGCTACACCTGTCCACCGTCTCCATTGGACAGCGCCACAGCCAGTCTGAGAAGACGGGGCGCGGCTGCATCGTCCCTGACCCCACCTGCGGTGGTAGTGGTGGTGTCGTTGCCATGGTTACGTGATCATCATGCTGTTTACCTGTGGACATGCTCTCCCGGGGGACAGTCCGTCCAGGATGCCCTGCTCCAGGGGCCCAGGGCCAACAGGGGTGGCCCCCTGGCTGAGGAACGGTGGGCGGCTGAGGAGGGGGCAGGCTGGGCCTCTGCCGGCTTAGGGTGGGCCGAGACTTGCCCAGCGTGCCGGTCAGAGAGAAGGGGAGGACAGGGACCCCAGGGACCCTGAGGGAGCAGAGAGGGGTCTGACCGGGGAGGAGGCCCCTGGTCCTCCAGGGGCCTGTGGGGGACCGGCCAGTCCATAGGGCGGCTGGGGTGCTCGGAGGGTGGGGACAGGCTGACCGGCGACGGCTGA
Source organism: Oncorhynchus nerka (assembly GCF_034236695.1). NCBI lineage: Eukaryota > Metazoa > Chordata > Actinopteri > Salmoniformes > Salmonidae > Oncorhynchus > Oncorhynchus nerka. The sequence goes on along the minus strand of NC_088421.1, from coordinate 46,838,641 downwards.
CCTGTGGACTGGTCCGAAATCCCACCAGAACCACCCGACTGGCCATACCCAGCTGGAACCTTTGGAGGGATAGGGGCCGGCTTCTGTGAGCCTGGAGACAGAAAAGAAGAGAGTTAACATGAACATGAATATCTAAAGTAAATTAACACATCTAAAACTAAGCCTACCTTTATACCAGGGGTTGGAACCGGTTCAGGAAAAGCACAAAACCGGAATATAAAGGAATTATTTGAGGAACAGAACCCAACCAAAAACAAAAGTGATCTATACTGTTCCGGAACAGAAACATTATTTTTAAAACATGGGAACCGGTTAATAACGTTATTTTACGTTCCGGGCATTTTTTTCCAGTCCCACAAAAATCGCAACAAAGCGCCTATGCAAAGCTCACTCTGTCACCAGAAACGTATTCCAGCGTCTGCCTGCCAGCTGGAAATCCTTTCCAGTGGGTGGCTGTATGTAGGTTACCTGCCCCTCCCTCTGAAGCAGGTACTGTAGCCTACTGACAATGTTACAAGCATGATTCAGAATTGGAGAAGAATGGATTGACTTTTCAACGTTGGTTAAGGATACTATTGTTATCGTGTTTCACATTGGATTTATTAACCATAAAAAGGTAAGACGTGTTCTTAAATCTAGTGCTGCTCTGCACACACAAGCTTGTTAGCTAGCTTGCTACGTTCCTCCATAGAAGGCTCTCCTCTGTAGGCATCATTTATTTGAGCCTAATTCAGATAATGCTGGCCACAACAAGATGGCCAGCGCTTCAAAGCAAGCTTCCTCCATCATCTCTCACTCTCTCCCTCACCCTCAACATTTCAGTTGCATCTTGTGCCCTACGCTGTGACTGGCACAGTGTGTGTGTGTTTGTCTTTCATTATGATTAAACCATGCTGTTACGACAAAATACAATTTGCTCTTAACGATTTTCCTATTCAGATTAAATTGCTTACCGCTCCATTGCAAGCTTCTCTATCCGCACTGATTGGTGAAGTAATTTAATGTCGAGCTAAATGTATAAAGGAACAGAAAGGAACGATATAAACCGGTACTTTTGTCTGGTTCCAACCAGTTCAGAACTTTATTTTTGTCTGGTTCCAACCAGTTCAGAACAGTCAGTTCAGAAACTTTTTATTTTTGTCTGGTTCCAACCAGTTCAGAACTTTATTTTGTCTGGTTCCAGCAGTTCAGAACTTTATTTTGTCTGATTCCAGCCAGTTCAGAACTGGATTTTACAGCCAGTTCCATGGGTTCAACAGAACTTAACAACAACTCTGTATTTTACCTTTATTTAACTAGTCAAGTCAGTTAAGAACAAATTCTTATTTTCAATGACGGCCTGGGAACAGTGTGTTAACTGCCTGTTCAGGGGCAGAACTTGACAGATTTGTATCTTGGCAGTTCGGGGGTTTGAACTTGCAACCTTCTAGTTACTAGTCCCTACGCTCTAACCACTAGGCTACCCTGCCGCCCCTCTGTCCACTCAGGGGCTACCCTGCCGCCCCTCTAACCACTAGGCTACCCTGCCACCCCAAATGTTTTAGTTCAGAACAAAAAAAAGCGATTGGAAAATAATTTTGGTTCCAACCCCCAGTTTTATAAAGTAAACAAATTAATATAAACATTTTGATAACCAACAAATTAGATTAGACATGTATAATAAATGAAGTGTCTGTTTTCTGGATCATGTTGAGTGGAGAATCTACATGTGCGAACGTGTTTAGGACTTCATCCAGCAACAGGTTTACTATGAATCCTTCTAGAACCACTCAAAGTCATACATTTGCCCTATAGGTAAAACAACAAGAATCCAAAGATATGGATCCCACTTGTGACGTTGAACCGCTGACCTTTGCGCATGGTGTGGTGGGCTGTGTTCTGTGGAGTGGGGCGACTGGCTGCAGCTCTGCTGGCCAACACCAGGGGCACCGTCGGACCTGACACCTGCACCCCTTGTGACCAATCACTGGAGAGCTCTCCTTACTCCTCAGTGTACTGGTGAAGGAGAGAGGACGTTAGGCTGTTGTCACTGTCCACTTATAGATACATGTCAAACTACATCGCAACATCATCGCTACAGAAAATGTCCTTCTTCTTCATTTATTTGACCATTATTTTAACAGGGTCCACTGAGAATAAGGTCTCTTACAAGGAGCCCTTCTTAAGGGAGCCTTCATCATCATCATCATCATCATCATATAACCTTAATCAATGTCAGTGGTCTCAACCTACTACATAGTATCTGGGTCTGTTGTGTTGCTCCAACCTACTACATAGTATCTGGGTCTGTTGTGTTGCTCCAACCTACTACATAGTATCTGGGTCTGTTGTGTTGCTCCAACCTACTACATAGTATATGGGTCTGTTGTGTAGCTCCAACCTACTACATAGTATATGGGTCTGTTGTGTAGCTCCAACCTACTACATAGTATATGGGTCTGTTGTGTTGCTCCAACCTACTACATAGTATATGGGTCTGTTGTGTTGCTCCAACCTACTACATAGTATCTGGGTCTGTTGTGTTGCTCCAACCTACTACATAGTATCTGGGTCTGTTGTGTTGCTCAACCTACTACATAGTATATGGGTCTGTTGTGTTGCTCAACCTACTACATAGTATATGGGTCTGTTGTTTGTGTTATGGGTCTGTTGTGTTGCCCAACCTACTACATAGTATATGGGTCTGTTGTGTTGCTCCAACCTACTACATAGTATATGGGTCTGTTGTGTTGCTCCAACCTACTAACACATAGTATCTGGGTCTGTTGTGTTGCTCCAACCTACTACATAGTATCTGGGTCTGTTGTGTTGCTCCAACCTACTACATAGTATCTGGGTCTGTTGTGTTGCTCCAACCTACTACATAGTATCTGGGTCTGTTGTGTTGCTCCAACCTACTACATAGTATCTGGGTCTGTTGTGTGCTCCAACCTACTACATAGTATATGGGTCTGTTGTGTTGCTCCAACCTACTACATAGTATATGGGTCTGTTGTGTTGCTCCAACCTACTACATAGTATCTGTCTGTTGTGTTGCTCCAACCTACTACATAGTATCTGGGTCTGTTGTGTTGCTGTAGTATCTGACTGATAATAATAATAATAGCTCCCATCACATCAGGCCTTCAACACCTATATAGGGGTCACTAGACAATGTGTACTTCAGAGGGTATAGGGGTCACTAGACAGTGTGTACTTCAGAGGGTATAGGGGTCACTAGACAGTGTGTACTTCAGAGGGTATAGAGGTCACTAGACAGTGTGTACTTCAGAGGGTATAGGGGTCACTACAGAGTGTATACTTCAGAGAGTATAGGGGTCACTAGAGTCTACCAGGTGAACAGTATAGGGGACACTAGAGGTCTACTCAGAGAGTGAACAGTATAGGGACACTAGAGTCTACCAGGGTGAGCAGTATGGGGACACTAGAGTCTACCAGGGTGAACAGTATAGGGGACACTAGAGTCTACCAGGGTGAGCAGTATAGGGGACACTAGAGTCTACCAGGGTGAACAGTATAGGGGACACTAGAGTCTACCAGGGTGAACAGTATAGGGGACACTAGAGTCTACCAGTGTGAACAGTATAGGGGACACTAGAGTCTACCAGGGTGAACAGTATAGGGGACACTAGAGTCTACCAGGGTGAACAGTATAGGGGACGCTAGAGTCTAGCAGTGTGAACAGTATAGGGGTTTGTGTGAATGAGGAATCACGGGAGAGCGGAAGGGAACATCACCAAACAGGTTGAGCCCCAAGTGGCACCCCTATTCACTACATAGTGCACTACTTTTGACCAGATCTCTATGGCCCTTTGTCGAAAGTAGTGCACTATGTACGGAATAGGGTGCCATTTGAGACGGACATAATTTGTATAATGACTCCTGCTGCCCTACTATGTCTAGTGGTATTGACTCACTGGAACACTGGACACTGGACACAGGACACTGGACACTGCTAAATAGTCAATTAATGGTTACCCAAACTATCTGTACTGACTCTATCTTGCACTGACCTGACACACACTCACTAGAGTATATATACACTCACTAGAGATATATATATATATACACACTCACTAGACTATATATACACTCACTAGACTATATATACACTCACTAGACTATATACACACTCACTAGACTATATATACACACACACTAGACTATATAACTCACTCACTAGACTATATACACACTCACTAGACTATATACACACTCACTAGACTATACACACACTCACTAGACTATATATGCACACTCACTAGACTATATACCCACTCACTAGACTATATATACACACTCACTAGACTATATACTACACTCACTAGACTATATACACACTCACTAGACTATATATACACACACTAGACTACATACTCACTCACTAGACTATATACACACTCACTAGACTATATACACACTCACTAGACTACATATACACACTCACTAGACTATATACACACTCACTAGACTATATACACACTCACTAGACTATATACACACTCACTAGACTATATACCCACTCACTAGACTATATATACACACTCACTAGACTATATACACACTCACTAGACTATATACACACTCACTAGACTATATATACACACACTAGACTATATACTCACTCACTAGACTATATACACACTCACTAGACTATATACACACTCACTAGACTACATATACACACTCACTAGACTATATACACACTCACTAGACTATATACACACTCACTAGACTACATATACACACTCACTAGACTATATACACACTCACTAGACTACATATACACACTCACTAGACTATATACACACTCACTAGACTATATATACACACTCACTAGACTATATACACACTCACTAGACTATATACACACTCACTAGACTATATACACACTCACTAGACTACATATACACACTCACTAGACTATATATACACACTCACTAGACTATATACACACTCACTAGACTATATACCCACTCACTAGACTATATATACACACTCACTAGACTATATACACACTCACTAGACTATATACACACTCACTAGACTATATACACACTCACTAGACTATATACACACTCACTAGACTATATATACACTCACTAGAGTATATATATATACACACTCACTAGACTATATATACACTCACTAGACTACACACACACTCACTAGACTATATATACACACTCACTAGAGTATATATACACTCACTAGAGTATATATATATACACACTCACTAGACTATATACACACTCACTAGACTATATACACACTCACTAGAGTATTTACACACTCACTAGACTATATATACACACTCACTAGACTATACACACACTCACTAGACTATACACACACTCACTAGACTATATATACACTCACTAGACTATATACACACTCACTAGACTATATACACACTCACTAGACTATATACACACTCACTAGAGTATATATATATATACACACTCACTAGACTATATATACACTCACTAGACTATACACACACTCACTAGACTATATACACACTCACTAGACTATATACACACTCACTAGACTATATACTCACTCCCTAGACTATATATACACACACTAGACTATATACTCACTCACTAGACTATATATACACTCACTAGACTATATATATATATACACACTCACTAGACTATATATACACTCACTAGACTATATATACACTCACTAGACTATATACACACTCACTAGACTATATATACACTCACTAGACTATATATATATATATATACACACTCACTAGACTATATACTCACTCACTAGACTATATATACACACACTACACTATATATATACACTCACTAGACAATATACTCACTCACTAGACTATATACACACTCACTAGACTATATATACACTCACTAGACTATATATATATACACACTCACTAGACTATATATACACACACTAGACTATATACTCACTCACTAGACTATACATACACTCACTAGACTATATACACACTCACTAGACTATATATACACTCACTAGACTATATACACTCACTAGACTATATATATATATATATATATATATACACACTCACTAGACTATATATACACACACTAGACTATATATATATATACACACTCACTAGACTATATATACATACACTAGACTATATATATATATATACACACTCACTAGACTATATATACATACACTAGACTATATATATATATATATACACACTCACTAGACTATATATACACACACTAGACTATATATATATATACACACTCACTAGACTATATATACATACACTAGACTATATACTCATGATGATCCTGAACTTCCCACTCCCAGGTCACTGGATGGTAACTGTGGATTGATGAGTCTGAATTTCCCACTCCCAGGTCATTGGATGGTTTCCTTGTCTTCTGATTGATTTCCTGCTCTTCTGATTGATTTCCTGCTCTTCAGATTGATTTCCTGCTCTTCAGATTGATTTCCTGATCTTCAGATTGATTTCCTGATCTTCTCATTGATTTTATGGTCTACTGATTGATTTCCTGAACTTCTCATTGATTTTATGGTCTACTGATTGATTTCCTGAACTTCTCATTGATTTTATGGTCTACTGATTGATTTCCTGAACTTCTCATTGATTTTATGGTCTACTGATTGATTTCCTGAACTTCTCATTGATTTCCTGATCTTCTCATTGAATTCTTGGTCTTCTCATTGATTTCCTCGTCTTCTGAATGACTTCCTGATTTTCTCATTGATTTCCTGGTCTCCTGATTGAGTTCCTGGTCTTCTGAATGACTTCCTGATCTTCTCATTGATTTCCTGGTCTCCTGATTGATTTCCTGGTCTTCAGATTGACTTCCTGATCTTCTCATTGATTTCCTGGTCTTCTGATTGACTTTATGGTCTTCTGATTGACTTCCTGGTCTTCTGATTGACTTGATATAGTAAACAATTATACGTTTGGAATATCCAATATACAAGTATATCAGTTGACCAGAAAAACCTTCACTACGATTTAAACTACATTAGTAATACATGAATATGCTTGTAGATAACCATATACAGTGTTATTCATGTATTTATTTTCTGTTCTATGCAAAAGGCAGTAACATCCTCAGTTGCTAGGCAACTCCCTGGAGATGCATCCCCTGGCAACGTGAATGTTACAGATTCGGAGATATGGGATTGGAGATCAGCAAAAACACAAAAATATGAGCCAGCAAGATAAAGGACAGGGACAGGACATGTGGCCACCTGGAAGAAGAGCTGGTAAGCCCACTCTCTCTCTCTCTCTGCTCTCTCTCTCTCTGCTCTCTCTCTCTGCTCTCTCTCTCTCTCCCTGCTCTCTCTCTGTGGTGTAGTGGGTGGTGTCTCCATACCCTCCTGCATCTGTTTGCCTGTATGTATGTCTGTCTCAGTGTCAGGGCAGGCAGCAGGTAGGCAGGACTGGCGAGGGGGGCAGGCTGGCAGCCAGGCATTGTATTTACCTAGTCAGCCTGGGGAGTCCTCTCTCTCTGGCACAGGGACATGTAGCCCACAGCGGGGGGGCGGAGGACAGCAAGCTAGGGGGGTTGCCCATGCTCATGCCCAGGGACAGGTCATGACGGGCCAGTACCAAGGGGTTTTCATGTAGAGGGCGAGGCCTTACCCATATCGGGGGGCAGGGGAGCATGAGGGGGCAGCGACATGTCACCTGGCAGCGGGTGGCTGTGCGGGAGGACGTGTTTGGGGGAAATGCAGGCAGCTGGGCTTGGGGTTCGAGTTGATGTCAAGCGAGGAAGAGGAGGAAGAAGAGGAGGAGGTGGGAGGCGGGAGAGGTGGGGTGAAGCCAGACCATCGCAGCGGGAGAGGAGGAGCCGGGGGCTGGGACTCTGGCCCTGGGGCCACGGGGCGAGGACAGGGTAGGACCTTGGGGTGGGGGTAGAAGTGGTGGGGGCGGGGTGGGGTAGGGTGGAGGTGGGGTAGGGAGGGGCGGCCGCTCCTCCCCTGGCCCAGGGGAGGGTAGACATGAGAGGAGTCCGGACGATTGGGCGACACGTCGTCTGAGCTGTAGGTATATAAAGAACAGAACAAAGAAGAAAGCTGAACAGAGGGAGGGAGACAGGGCGGTGGTGGTGGTGGTGGTGGTGGTGGTAGTGGTGGTGGTAGCAGTGGTGGTGGTGGTGGTAGTGGTGGTGGCGGTGGTAGTGGTGGTGGTGGTAGTGCCGGTGGTGGTAGCAGTGGTGGTGGTGGCGGTGGTGGTGGGGGTAGTGGTGGTGGTGGCGGTGGTGGTGGTGGTGGTAGTGGTGGTAGTAGTGGTAGTGGTGGTGGTGGTAGCAGTGGTGGCGGTGGTAGCAGTGGTGGTGGTAGCGGTGGTGGTGGTAGTGGTGGCGGTGGTGGTGGTGGTAGTGCCGGTGGTGGTAGTAGTGGTGGTGGTGGTGGTAGCAGTGGTGGTGGTAGCGGTGGTGGTGGTGGCGGTGGTAGTGGTGGTGGTGGTAGTGCCGAGTGGTGGTAGTAGTGGTAGCGGTGGTGGTGGTGGTAGTGGTGGTGGTAGTGGTGGTGGTGGTAGTAGTGGTAGCGGTGGTGGTAGTGGTGGTGGTGGTAGTGCCGGTGGTGGTAGTAGTGGTAGCGGTGGTGGTGGTGGTAGTGGTGGTGGTAGTGGTGGTGGTGGTAGTGGTGGTGGTGGTAGTAGTGGTAGCGGTGGTGGTGGTAGTGGTGGTGGTGGTAGTGGTGGTGGTGGTAGTAGTGGTAGCGGTGGTGGCGGTGGTAGTGGTGGTGGTGGTAGTGCCGGTGGTGGTAGTAGTGGTAGCGATGGTGGCGGTGGTAGTGGTGGTGGTGGTGGTAGTAGTGGTGGTGGTAGTGGTATTGGTGGTGGTGGTAGGAGGTGGTGGCGGTGGTGGTAGTGGTAGTGCCGGTGGTGGTAGTAGTGGTGGTGGTAGTGGTGGTAGTGGTGGTGGTGGTAGTGGTAGTGGTGGTAGTAGTGGTATTGGTGGTGGTGGTAGGAGGTGGTGGCGGTGGTGGTGGTGGTAGTGCCGGTGGTGGTAGTAGTGGTGGTGGTGGTAGTGCCGGTGGTGGTAGTAGTGGTGGTGGTGGTAGTGGTGGTGGCGGTGGTAGTGGTGGTAGCGGTGGTGGCGGTGGTAGCGGTGGTGGTAGTAGTGGTAGTAGTGGTGGTAGTGGTGGTGGTAGTAGTGGTAGTGGTGGTAGTAGTGGTAGCGATGGTGGCGGTGGTAGTGGTGGTGGTGGTGGTAGTAGTGGTGGTGGTGGTAGGAGGTGGTGGCGGTGGTGGTGGTGGTAGTGCCGGTGGTGGTAGTAGTGGTGGTGGTGGTAGTGCCGGTGGTGGTAGTAGTGGTGGTGGTGGTA
>NC_088421.1:46826731-46828802 GCF_034236695.1 Oncorhynchus nerka | reverse complement strand
TACATACCTAGAACCACTTCTGACATGGTATCACTCTCCAACCATACATACCTAGAACCACTTCTGACATGGTATCACTCTCTCTAACAATTACATACCTAGAACCACTTCTGACATGGTATCACTCTCTCTAACAATACATACCTAGAACCACTTCTGACATAGTATCACTCTCCAACCATACATACCTAGAACCACTTCTGACATGGTATCACTCTCTCTAACAATACATACCTAGAACCACTTCTGACATGGTATCACTCTCCAACCATACATACCTAGAACCACTTCTGACATAGTATCACTCTCTCTAACAATACATACCTAGAACCACTTCTGACATGGTATCACTCTCCAACCATACATACCTAGAACCACTTCTGACATAGTATCACTCTCTATCAATACATACCTAGAACCACTTCTGACATAGTATCACTCTCTCTAACAATACATACCTAGAACCACTTCTGACATGGTATCACTCTCCAACCATACATACCTAGAACCACTTCTGACATGGTATCACTCTCTCTAACAATACATACCTAGAACCACTTCTGACATGGTATCACTCTCTCTAACAATACCTACCTAGAACCACTTCTGACATAGTATCACTCTCCAACCATACATACCTAGAACCACTTCTGACATGGTATCACTCTCTCTAACAATACCTACCTAGAACCACTTCTGACATAGTATCACTCTCCAACCATACATACCTAGAACCACTTCTGACATGGTATCACTCTCTATCAATACATACCTAGAACCACTTCTGACATAGTATCACTCTCCAACCATACATACCTAGAACCACTTCTGACATGGTACCACTCTCTATCAATACATACCTAGAACCACTTCTGACATAGTATCACTCTCCAACCATACATACCTAGAACCACTTCTGACATGGTACCACTCTCTATCAATACATACCTAGAACCACTTCTGACATAGTATCACTCTCCAACAAAAGGAATGGTTAGTTAATCAGTAGTACTATAAAGGTATGGTTAGTTAGTCAGTAGTACTATAAAGGTATGATTAGTTAGTCAGTAGTACCATAAAGGTATGGTTAGTTAGTCAGTAGTACTATAAAGGTATGGTTAGTTAGTCAGTAGTACTATAAAGGTATGGTCAGTTAGTCAGTAGTACTATAAAGGTATGGTTAGTTAGTCAGTAGTACTATAAAGGTATGGTTAGTTAGTCAGTAGTATTGAGTAATGAAGGCATGGTTAGTTAGTCAGTAGTACTATAAAGGTATGGTTAGTTAGTCAGTAGTACTATAAAGGTATGGTTAGTTAGTCAGTAGTACTATAGAGGCATGGTTAGTTAGTCAGTAGTACTATAAAGAAATGGTTAGTCAGTAGTGTTGAGTAATGTTAGTCAGTTGTATTAGAGGTAATGTTAGTTCAGTTGTACTTGAGTAATGTCGGTCAGTGGTAGTGAGTAATGTTAGTAAGTCGTATTAGTATGATGTTAGTACAGAAGTAATGAAGTAATGTTAGTCAGTAGTATTGAGTAATGTTAGTCAGTAGTATTGAGTAAGTGTTAGTCAGTAGTACTATGAGCAATGTTGGTCAGTAGTATTGAGTAATGTTAGTCAGTAGTTTTGAGTAATGGTAGTCAATCGTATTGAGTCATGTTAATCAGTAGTACTATAAAGGTATGGTTAGTTAGTCAGTAGTACTATAAAGGTATGGTTAGTTAGTCAGTAGTACTATAAATGCATGGTTAGTTAGTCAGTAGTACTATAAAGGTATGGTTAGTTAGTCAGTAGTACTATAAAGGTATGGTTAGTTAGTCAGTAGTATTGAGTAATGAAGGCATGGTTAGTTAGTCAGTAGTACTATAAAGGTATGGTCAGTTAGTCAGTAGTACTATAAATGAATGGTTAGTTAGTCAGTAGTACTATAACGGTATGGTTAGTTAGTCAATAGTACTCTAAAGGTATGGTTAGTTAGTCAGTAGTACTATAAAGGTATGGCCAGTTAGTCAGTAGTACTATAAAGGTATGGCTAGTTAGTCAGTAGTACTATAAAGGTATGGATAGTTAGTC
>NC_088421.1:46796052-46826231 GCF_034236695.1 Oncorhynchus nerka | reverse complement strand
TGGTTGGAGAGTGATACTATGTCAGAAGTGGTTCTAGGTATGTATTGATAGAGAGTGATACTATGTCAGAAGTGGTTCTAGGTATGTATGGTTGGAGAGTGATACCATGTCAGAAGTGGTTCTAGGTATGTATTGTTAGAGAGAGTGATACTATGTCAGAAGTGGTTCTAGGTATGTATGGTTGGAGAGTGATACTATGTCAGAAGTGGTTCTAGGTATGTATGGTTGGAGAGTGATACTATGTCAGAAGTGGTTCTAGGTATGTATTGTTAGAGAGTGATACCATGTCAGAAGTGGTTCTAGGTATGTAATTGTTAGAGAGAGTGATACCATGTCAGAAGTGGTTCTAGGTATGTATGGTTGGAGAGTGATACCATGTCAGAAGTGGTTCTAGGTATGTATGGTTGGAGAGTGATACTATGTCAGAAGTGGTTCTAGGTATGTATTGTTAGAGAGAGTGATACCATGTCAGAAGTGGTTCTAGGTATGTATTGTTAGAGAGAGTGATACCATGTCAGAAGTGGTTCTAGGTATGTATTGTTAGAGAGAGTGATACTATGTCAGAAGTGGTTCTAGGTATGTATTGTTAGAGAGAGTGATACCATGTCAGAAGTGGTTCTAGGTATGTATTGTTAGAGAGAGTGATACCATGTCAGAAGTGGTTCTAGGTATGTATTGTTGAGAGAGTGATACTATGTCAGAAGTGGTTCTAGGTATGTATGGTTGGAGAGTGATACCATGTCAGAAGTGGTTCTAGGTATGTATGGTTGGAGAGTGATACTATGTCAGAAGTGGTTCTAGGTATGTATTGATAGAGAGTGATACTATGTCAGAAGTGGTTCTAGGTATGTATGGTTGGAGAGTGATACCATGTCAGAAGTGGTTCTAGGTATGTATGGTTGGAGAGTGATACCATGTCAGAAGTGGTTCTAGGTATGTATGGTTGGAGAGTGATACTATGTCAGAAGTGGTTCTAGGTAGGTATTGTTAGAGAGAGTGATACCATGTCAGAAGTGGTTCTAGGTAGGTATTGTTAGAGAGTGATACCATGTCAGAAGTGGTTCTAGGTATGTATTGTTAGAGAGAGTGATACCATGTCAGAAGTGGTTCTAGGTATGTATTGTTAGAGAGAGTGATACCATGTCAGAAGTGGTTCTAGGTATGTATTGTTAGAGAGAGTGATACCATGTCAGAAGTGGTTCTAAGTATGTATGGTTGGAGAGTGATACCATGTCAGAAGTGGTTCTAGGTATGTATTGTTAGGGAGAGTGATACTATGTCAGAAGTGGTTCTAGGTATGTATGGTTGGAGAGTGATACCATGTCAGAAGTGGTTCTAGGTATGTATGGTTGGAGAGTGATACTATGTCAGAAGTGGTTCTAGGTATGTATTGTTAGAGAGAGTGATACCATGTCAGAAGTGGTTCTAGGTATGTAATTGTTAGAGAGAGTGATACCATGTCAGAAGTGGTTCTAGGTATGTATGGTTGGAGAGAGTGATACAATGCTTCTCTGAAGTGTTTACAGGTTTACAGGGCTGAGGCCTAGATAAGACACTCAGGGACCCTGGTCCATAGTAGTGCCACCCTAGACACCCAGGGACCCTGGTCCATAGTAATGCCACCCTAGACACCCAGGGACCCTGGTCCATAGTAATGCCAACCTAGACACCCAGGGACCCTGGTCCATAATAATGCCACCCTAGACATCCAGGGACCCTTTGTCCATAGTAATGCCACCCTAGACACCCAGGGACCCTGGTCCCATAGTAATGCCTTATATAGGGACCCTGGTCCATAATAATGCCCTATACAAAGACCCTGGTCCATAGTACTGCCCTATATAGGTACCCTGGTCCATAGTAATGCCACCCTAGACACCCAGGGACCCTGGTCCATAGTAATGCCCTATACAGGGACCCTGGTCCATAGTAATGCCACCCTAGACACCCAGGGACCCTGGTCCATAATAATGCCACCCTAGACACCCAGGGACCCTGGTCCATAATAATGCCACCCTAGACATCCAGGGACCCTTTGTCCATAGTAATGCCACCCTAGACACCCAGGGACCCTGGTCCATAGTAATGCCCTATATAGGGACCCTGGTCCATAGTAATGCCCTATATAGGGACCCTGGTCCATAATAATGCCCTATACAAGGACCATGGTCCATAGTAATGCCCTATATAGGTATCCTGGTCTATAATAATGCCCTATACAAGGACCCTGGTCCATAGTAATGCCCTATATAGGGACCCTGGTCCATAGTAATGCCACCCTAGACACCCAGGGACCCTGGTTCATAGTAATGCCCTATATAGGTACCCTGGTCCATAGTAATGCCACCCTAGACACCCAGGGACCCTGGTCCATAGTAATGCCCTATATAGGTACCCTGGTCCATAGTAATGCCACCCTAGACACCCAGGGACCCTGGTTCATAGTAATGCCCTATACAGGGACCCTGGTCCATAGTAATGCCACCCTAGACACCCAGGGACCCTGGTCCATAGTAATGCCCTATATAGGGACCCTGGTCCATAGTAATGTCCTATACAGGGACCCTGGTCCATAGTAATGCCCTATATAGAGACCCTGGTCCATAGTAATACCCTATACAGGGACCCTGGTCCATAGTAAATAGCCAAAGTCTCAGTCTGGGCGGAGGTCCTCAAAGATACATTATACAGTCCACATTTTTTGTGGTCCTTTGTGCTTTAATTTCAGACATTCCTGAGATGTTTTACCTCTCATACCTCTTTTGTCTCGCTGGCCGGTCTACATTAGACAGATCTAGGATAACAACTAGCTATGCAGACATCTGAAGAATTTGAAACTTTATATTATCAAACTGATGTTCTGTGTATATCTATTTAAGTCACACCTCTTCTACTGTCCTCTGCTTCATCCACGATGACCTGATAACACAGGATGCAGATCTGCACACATGAAGGAAAGGAGACAAGGAGAGGAAGCCCCTTTAGAATATTGACCATGCTCTCCAGGTCTCATGCTGATCGTCCTTTACAATAGTCTAGGATGGCTCTCTCCCCATCTCCTTTCCTTGTCTCTTCTCCTCTCCTTCAACCTCACCTCTACCTCCACCAGGCTCCTCTCCTGACAGGCCTGGGCTGCACTGCTTTGATCTGGGCTGAGATGACAAGGCTGTGTGGTCTGCCTGGCCGCCCCAGGCCCCTCCAGTCTCCTCAGCCACAACAGTCCCCTCGTGACAAGGTAATGTCCTGAGGAGGGAGGTAGAAGGGACATATCATCTCCAGCACCACTGCACTTCGGGCTCTGGGAACATTCAGTCAGGAAGGGACAACCTGCAGGACATGCCTCAGACCAGCATCTATAGACTGTGGTTATAACATCACCTTGTCCAAGTTACTTTCAAGGCACAAGAACAACTGCTATGAGACATGAGACTAATGAAACTGGAACGTTTGGTTGATTCTGTTCTGACCTTTATTTCCTTTGTTTTGTCTGTATTTAGTATGGTCAGGGGTGTCACGTTCTTTCAAAATCGAACCCAGAAGCAGACCAGGACAAGGAGAGTAGGAAGACGGGTGAGTATTTATTTACAAGTGAATGTGAATGGGTAGATATATCCAGGTGGGCGTAGCAGGCAGCGGTGGTGAGTTGATGGGAGTAAATAGGTGGATTCAATGGGGTAAGCGGAATCCTCCGACGACCAGGCGGGAATAGGGTAAATGATCCGGGTGAGTAACTGAAGACAGAACAAACGGAGGTAAGTTTAAGGCACGTAATACGTAAAAAAAACAACAAAACAAATTCTATCCAACTTGAGGCTGATACTATGGCACAACATACTGTTCATGGCTAACGATCCCAAATGGATGTCAGGTCAGAGCTTTGAAGGGGAGAGGTGATGATCAGGACAGGTGCAGATTACGATGGATACAGGTGCGGGTGAACATCGATCTCCCAACAAAGCTAATTCGCCCGGCAACCAGACAGGGTGCGTTCCAGGACACCGGAAACACACTCCAGGACAGAAACACAGGCAAACACAGACTCAGGAAGCGGGATTCGTGACACAGGGCGTGAGTTGGGGTGGGCAGTCTATGTTTGTTTTTCTGTGATTTGGGTATTTCTATGTTTCGGCCTAGTATGGTTCTCAATCAGAGGCAGGTGTCATTAGTTGTCTCTGATTGAGAATCATGCACCAAACCAGCCTGGTTTCACTGTGTGTTTGTGGGTGATTGTTCCTGTCTCTGTGTTTGCAAGATAGGATTGTTTTGGGTTTTCCGTTTCTTGTTTTTTGTTAGTTTTGTTCATGAAGTGATTTATTAAAACATGAATCAAAACAACCACGCTGCGCTTTGGTCCACCTCTCCGTCAATGGAAGAAATCCCTTACACTGACAAAGAGATGTTTTTTCACATGACAGACAATCATGTATGCATTACACAATATTGTTCTTTCTGAACGTTCTGGGAACATAACGCTGGCCCCCCTCTGAACAGACTCCAGGTATCAGGTTGCAGCCAAGTGGGAGGGGCCCAGCCTGCTAAACTAAGCTGAGCTACACTTGGTCACTAGGTGAGGATAGTTGAGGTGGAGGGCCCAGCCTGCTAAACTAAGCTGAGCTACACTTGGTCACTAGGTGAGGATAGGTGAGGTGGAGGGCCCAGCCTGCTGAACTAAGCTGAGCTACACTTGGTCACTAGGTGAGGATAGTTGAGGTGGAGGGCCCAGCCTGCTGAACTAAGCTGAGCTACACTTGGTCACTAGGTGAGGATAGTTGAGGTGGAGGGGCCCAGCCTGCTAAACTAAGCTGAGCTACACTTGGTCACTAGGTGAGGATAGGTGAGGTGGAGGGCCCAGCCTGCTGAACTAAGCTGAGCTACACTTGGTCACTAGGTGAGGATAGTTGAGGTGGAGGGGCCCAGCCTGCTGAACTAAGCTGAGCTACACTTGGTCACTAGGTGAGGATAGTTGAGGTGGAGGGCCCAGCCTGCTAAACTAAGCTGAGCTACACTTGGTCACTAGGTGAGGATAGGTGAGGTGGAGGGGCCCAGCCTGCTGAACTAAGCTGAGCTACACTTGGTCACTAGGTGAGGATAGGTGAGGTGGAGGGGCCCAGCCTGCTGAACTAAGCTGAGCTACACTTGGTCACTAGGTGAGGATAGGTGAGGTGGAGGGCCCAGCCTGCTGAACTAAGCTGAGCTACACTTGGTCACTAGGTGAGGATAGGTGAGGTGGAGGGGCCCAGCCTGCTGAACTAAGCTGAGCTACACTTGGTCACTAGGTGAGGATAGGTGAGGTGGAGGGGCCCAGCCTGCTAAACTAAGCTGAGCTACACTTGGTCACTAGGTGAGGATAGTTGAGGTGGAGGGGCCCAGCCTGCTGAACTAAGCTGAGCTACACTTGGTCACTAGATGAGGATAGGTGAGGTGGAGGGCCCAGCCTGCTGAACTAAGCTGAGCTACACTTGGTCACTAGGTGAGGATAGTTGAGGTGGAGGGGCCCAAGCTAAGCTAGGCTACACTTGGTCACTAGATGAGGATAGTTGAGGTGGAGAATGCCCAGCCTGCTGAACTAAGCTGAGCTACACTTAGTCACTAGGTGAGGATAGTTGAGGTGGAGGCCCAGCCTGCTGAACCCAGCTGAGCTACACTTGGTCACTAGGTGAGGATAGTTGAGGTGGAGGGCCCAGCCTGCTAAACTAAGCTGAGCTACACTTGGTCACTGGTGGGGATAGTTGAGGTGGAGGGAGGCCCAGCCTGCTGAACTAAGCTGAGCTACACTTGGTCACTAGGTGAGGATAGTTGAGGTGGAGGGGCTCAGCCTGCTGAACCCAAGCTGAGCTACACTTGGTCACTAGGTGAGGATAGTTGAGGTGGAGGGGCCCAGCCTGCTGAACTAAGCTGAGCTACACTTGGTCACTAGGTGAGGATAGGTGAGGTGGAGGGGCCCAGCCTGCTAAACTACAAGCTGAGCTACACTTGGTCACTAGGTGAGGATAGTTGAGGTGGAGGGCCCAGCCTGCTGAACTAAGCTGAGCTACACTTGGTCACTAGGTGAGGATAGTTGAGGTGGAGGGGCCAGCCTGCTAAACTAAGCTGAGCTACACTTGGTCACTAGGTGAGGGATAGTTGAGGTGGAGGGGCCCAGCCTGCTGAACTAAGCTGAGCTACACTTGGTCACTAGGTGAGGATAGTTGAGGTGGAGGGCCCAGCCTGCTGAACTAAGCTGAGCTACACTTGGTCACTAGGTGAGGATAGGTGAGGTGGAGGGGCCAGCCTGCTGAACTAAGCTGAGCTACACTTGGTCACTAGGTGAGGATAGGTGAGGTGGAGGGCCCAGCCTGCTAAACTAAGCTGAGCTACACTTGGTCACTAGGTGAGGATAGTTGAGGTGGAGGGGGCCCAGCCTGCTGAACTAAGCTGAGCTACACTTGGTCACTAGGTGAGGATAGGTGAGGTGGAGGGCCCAGCCTGCTGAACTAAGCTGAGCTACACTTGGTCACTAGGTGAGGATAGGTGAGGTGGAGGGGCCCAGCCTGCTGAACTAAGCTGAGCTACACTTGGTCACTAGGTGAGGATAGGTGAGGTGGAGGGGCCCAGCCTGCTAAACTAAGCTGAGCTACACTTGGTCACTAGGTGAGGATAGTTGAGGTGGAGGCCCAGCCTGCTGAACCAAGCTGAGGCTACACTTGGTCACTAGGTGAGGATAGTTGAGGTGGAGGGCCCAGCCTGCTAAACTAAGCTGCTACACTTGGTCACTAGGTGAGGATAGTTGAGGTGGAGGGGCCCAGCCTGCTAAACTAAGCTGAGCTACACTTGGTCACTAGGTGAGGATAGGTGAGGTGGAGGGCCCAGCCTGTAAAACTAAGCTGAGCTACACTTGGTCACTAGGTGAGGATAGTTGAGGTGGAGGGGCCCAGCCTGCTGAACTAAGCTGAGCTACACTTGGTCACTAGATGAGGATAGTTGAGGTGGAGGCCCAGCCTGCTGAACTAAGCTGAGCTACACTTGGTCACTAGGTGAGGATAGTTGAGGTGGAGGGCCCAGCCTGCTGAACTAAGCTGAGCTACACTTGGTCACTAGGTGAGGATAGTTGAGGTGGAGGGGCCCAGCCTGCTGAACTAAGCTGAGCTAGACTTGGTCACTAGGTGAGGATAGTTGAGGTGGAGGGCCCAGCCTGCTGAACTAAGCTGAGCTACACTTGGTCACTAGGTGAGGATAGGTGAGGTGGAGGCCCAGCCTGCTGAACTAGCTGAGCTACACTTGGTCACTAGGTGAGGATAGGTGAGGTGGAGGGCCCAGCCTGCTAAACTAAGCTGAGCTACACTTGGTCACTAGGTGAGGATAGGTGAGGTGGAGGGGCCCAGCCTGCTGAACTAAGCTGAGCTACACTTGGTCACTAGGTGAGGATAGGTGAGGTGGAGGGCCCAGCCTGCTAAACTAAGCTGAGCTACACTTGGTCACTAGGTGAGGATAGGTGAGGTGGAGGGCCCAGCCTGCTGAACTAAGCTGAGCTACACTTGGTCACTAGATGAGGATAGGTGAGGTAGAGGGCCCAGCCTGCTGAACTAAGCTGAGCTACACTTGGTCACTAGGTGAGGATAGTGAGGTGGAGGGGCTGAACTGCCCAGCCTGCTGAACTAAGCTGAGCTACTTGGTCACTTGGTCACTAGGTGAGGTCATAGGTGAGGTGGAGGTGGGGCCCAGCCTGCTGAACTAAGCTGAGCTACACTTGGTCACTAGGTGAGGATAGTTGAGGTGGAGGGGCCCAGCCTGCTAAACTAAGCTGAGCTACACTTGGTCACTAGGTGAGGATAGTTGAGGTGGAGGGCCCAGCCTGCTGAACTAAGCTGAGCTACACTTGGTCACTAGGTGAGGATAGGTGAGGTGGAGGGGCCCAGCCTGCTGAACTAAGCTGAGCTACACTTGGTCACTAGGTGAGGATAGGTGAGGTGGAGGGCCCAGCCTGCTGAACTAAGCTGAGCTACACTTGGTCACTAGGTGAGGATAGGTGAGGTGGAGGGCCCAGCCTGCTGAACTAAGCTGAGCTACACTTGGTCACTAGGTGAGGATAGTTGAGGTGGAGGGCCCAGCCTGCTGAACTAAGCTGAGCTACACTTGGTCACTAGGTGAGGATAGGTGAGGTGGAGGGGCCCAGCCTGCTGAACTAAGCTGAGCTACACTTGGTCACTAGGTGAGGATAGGTGAGGTGGAGGGGCCCAGCCTGCTGAACTAAGCTGAGCTACACTTGGTCACTAGGTGAGGATAGTTGAGCCCTGAGCTATACAGGGATGAGGATGATGATCTATATGAATAGTTCTGTAACGTTGCACCCCTTGAACAGACTCCTGGTGTCAGATTTCAACAGGAGAGGACATGTTGGTCATTAGGAGGTGAGGCATCTGTCTGAGAGAGAGAGAGAGAGAGAGAGGGTGGAGAGAGAGAGAGACAGAGAGACAGAGCTGAGAGAGAGAGAGAGGATGAAATTCCACAGTGTGGAGGGGCCATCACAGCAGCAAGATGTGTGACCTGTTGCCACAAGAAAAGGGCAACCAGTGAAGAACAAACACCATTGTAAATACAACACATATTTATGAGGTTTATTTATTTTCCTTTTGAGGGCCCAGCCTGCTTAACTGAGCTTTGTCACATTATTACAACACCGTATATAGACATAATATGAGGGCCCATTTGAAACTTGGTCACTTTATTCTTTGAGCTTTTGTAGTTGAAGTGTTTACTGTCTTGGTAGTTGTCTATTGTTTATTTCATGAATATTTGTTTATTATCTCAGATTTCACATGTTGTCATTACGAGGTGAGGCATCTGTCTGAGAGAGAGAGAGAGAGAGAGAGAGAGAGAGAGAGAGAGAGAGACAGAAACATGTGTTTCCCATGCCAATAAAGCCCCTTAAATTGAAATTGAATGGAAAGAGAGAGAGAGAGCTAGAGAGAGCTAGAAAGAGACATAGAGAGAGAGAGATGATCTAGAGAGAGAGAGAGAGCTAGAGAGAGAGAGAGAGAGAGCGAGAGAGAGAGACAGCGAGAGAGAGAGAGCGAGAGAGATAGAGCGAGAGAGAGGGATGGATGGATGGATGGATGGATGATGAATGGATGGATGAATGGAGGCAGGCCAGACTGAGGAAGATAGGAGAGAGAGAGAGAGAGAGGCTCTGTGTAAATGACAGACTGCAGACACAGCCTAATGGGGTACCAGCCAGGGCACAGAGAAGGAAGTAAGGTTAGCTGAGGCCTACATTCTCCACCGTCAATGTCAACAGGAAGAGAAGTTGATAACCATGTACAGACAAAGCCTTTGAGAGGACAACCAGCAGCACAGTCTAGCACCAACACACCAGCCAAACCACACGACTGTACACAGTCTACCATCAACCCTAGACCAACACACCAGTCAGACCACACCACTGTACAGTCTACCATCAACCCTAGACCAACACACCAGTCAGACCACACCACTGTACAGTCTACCATCAACCCTAGACCAACACACCAGTCAGACCACACCACTGTACAGTCTACCATCAACCCTAGACCAACACACCAGTCAGACCACACCACTGTACAGTCTACCATCAACCCTAGACCAAACACACCAGCCAAACCACACGACTGTACACAGTCTACCATCAACCATAGACCAACACACCAGTCAGACCACACCACTGTACAGTCTACCATCAACCCTAGACCAACACACCAGTCAGACCACAGCACTGTACAGTCTACCATCAACCCTAGACCAACACACCAGCCAAACCACACGACTGTACACAGTCTACCATCAACCATAGACCAACACACCAGTCAGACCACACCACTGTACAGTCTACCATCAACCCTAGACCAACACACCAGTCAGACCACAGCACTGTACACAGTCTACCATCAACCCTAGACCAACACACCAGCCAAACCACACCACTGTACACAGTCTACCATCAACCCTAGACCAACACACCAGCCAAACCACACCACTGTACACAGTCTACCATCAACCCTAGACCAACACACCAGCCAAACCACACGACTGTACACAGTCTACCATCAACCATAGACCAACACACCAGTCAGACCACACCACTGTACAGTCTACCATCAACCCTAGACCAACACACCAGTCAGACCACAGCACTGTACACAGTCTACCATCAACCCTAGACCAACACACCAGCCAAACCACACCACTGTACACAGTCTACCATCAACCTAGACCAACACACCAGTCAGACCACAGCACTGTACACAGTCTACCATCAACCCTAGACCAACACACCAGTCAGACCACACCACTGTACACAGTCTACCATCAACCCTAGACCAACACACCAGTCAGACCACACCACTGTACACAGTCTACCATCAACCCTAGACCAACACACCAGTCAGACCACACCACTGTACAGTCTAGCATCAACCCTAGACCAACACACCAGTACTGTACACAGTCTACCATCAACCCTAGACCAACACACCAGCCAGACCACACCACTGTACAGTCTACCATCAACCCTAGACCAACACACCAGTCAGACCACACCACTGTACAGTCTAGCATCAACCCTAGACCAACACACCAGTACTGTACACAGTCTACCATCAACCCTAGACCAACACACCAGTCAGATCACACCACTGTACAGTCTACCATCAACCCTAAACCAACACACCAGTCAGACCACACCACTGTACAGTCTAGCATCAACCTAGACCAACACACCAGCCAAACCACACGACTGTACACAGTCTACCATCAACCCTAGACCAACACACCAGTCAGACCACACCACTGTACAGTCTACCATCAACCCTAGACCAACACACCAGTCAGACCACAGCACTGTACACAGTCTACCATCAACCCTAGACCAACACACCAGCCAAACCACACCACTGTACACAGTCTACCATCAACCCTAGACCAACACACCAGTCAGACCACAGCACTGTACACAGTCTACCATCAACCCTAGACCAACACACCAGTCAGACCACACCACTGTACACAGTCTACCATCAACCCTAGACCAACACACCAGTCAGACCACACCACTGTACACAGTCTACCATCAACCCTAGACCAACACACCAGTCAGACCACACCACTGTACAGTCTAGCATCAACCCTAGACCAACACACCAGTACTGTACACAGTCTACCATCAACCCTAGACCAACACACCAGTCAGACCACACCACTGTACAGTCTAGCATCAACCCTAGACCAACACACCAGTACTGTACACAGTCTACCATCAACCCTAGACCAACACACCAGTCAGACCACACCACTGTACAGTCTACCATCAACCCTAAACCAACACACCAGTCAGACCACACCACTGTACAGTCTAGCATCAACCCTAGACCAACACACCAGTCAGACCACACCACTGTACAGTCTACCATCAACCCTAGACCAACACACCAGTCAGACCACACCACTGTACAGTCTAGCATCAACCCTAGACCAACACACCAGTCAGACCACAGCACTGTACAG
The DNA here is from genome assembly GCF_034236695.1 of Oncorhynchus nerka. Classification (NCBI taxonomy): domain Eukaryota; kingdom Metazoa; phylum Chordata; class Actinopteri; order Salmoniformes; family Salmonidae; genus Oncorhynchus; species Oncorhynchus nerka. The sequence continues at coordinate 46,814,717 of NC_088421.1, read as the reverse complement.
TCTAGCATCAACCCTAGACCAACACACCAGTCAGACCACACCACTGTACAGTCTACCATCAACCCTAGACCAACACACCAGTCAGACCACACCACTGTACAGTCTAGCATCAACCCTAGACCAACACACCAGTCAGACCACAGCACTGTACAGTCTACCATCAACCCTAGACCAATACACCAGTCAGACCACACACTGTACAGTCTACCATCAACCCTAGACCAACACACCAGTCAGACCACACCACTGTACAGTCTACCATCAACCATAGACCAACACACCAGTCAGACCACACCACTGTACAGTCTACCATCAACCCTAGACCAACACACCAGTCAGACCACACCACTGTATACAGTCTACCATCAACCCTAGACCAACACACCAGTCCGACCACACCACTGTACAGTCTACCATCAACCCTAGAACAACACACCAGTCAGACCACACCACTGTACACAGTCTACCATCAACCCTAGACCAACACACCAGTCAGACCACAGCACTGTACACAGTCTACCATCAACCCTAGACCAACACACCAGTCAGACCACACCACTGTACAGTCTAGCATCAACCCTAGACCAACACACCAGTACTGTACACAGTCTACCATCAACCCTAGACCAACACACCAGTCAGACCACACCACTGTACAGTCTACCATCAACCCTAGACCAACACACCAGTCAGACCACAGCACTGTACAGAGTCTACCATCAACCCTAGACCAACACACCAGTCAGACCACAGCACTGTACAGTCTACCATCAACCCTAGACCAACACACCAGTCAGACCACACTACTGTACACAGTCTACCATCAACCCTAGACCAACACACCAGTCAGACCACACCACTGTACAGTCTACCATCAACCCTAGACCAACACACCAGTCAGACCACACTACTGTACACAGTCTACCATCAACCCTAGACCAACACACCAGTCAGACCACACCACTGTACAGTCTAGCATCAACCCTAGACCAACACACCAGTCAGACCACACCACTATACAGTCTACCATCAACCCTAGACCAACACACCAGTCAGACCACACCACTGTACAGTCTAGCATCAACCCTAGACCAACACACCACAAGGTTGATGAAATCCGAGCAAGGGTAGCATTCCAGAGGGACATCAGAGACTGCAATGTTCTCTGCTTCACGGAAACATGGCTTACTGGGAAGACGCTATCCGATGCGGTGCAGCCAACGGGTTTCTCCACGCATCGCGCCGACAGAAACAAACATCTTTCTGGTAAGAAGAGCGGCGGGGGCGTATGCCTCATGACTAACAAGACATGGTGTGATGAAGGAAACATACAGGAACTCAAATCCTTCTGTTCACCTGATTTAGAATTCCTCACAATCAAATGTAGACCGCATTATCTTCCAAGAGAATTCTCTTCGATTATAATCACAGCCGTATATATCCCCCCCCAAGCAGACACATCGATGGCTCTGAACGAACTTTATTTAACTCTTTGCAAACTGGAAACCATTTATCCGGAGGCTGCATTCATTGTAGCTGGGGATTTTAACAAAGCTAATCTGAAAACAAGACTCCCTAAATTTTATCAGCATATCGATTGCGCAACCAGGGGTGGTAAAACCTTGGATCATTGTTACTCTAACTTCCGCGACGCATATAAGGCCCTGCCCCGCCCCCCTTTCGGAAAAGCTGACCACGACTCCATTTTGTTGATCCCTGCCTACAGGCAGAAACTTAAACAAGAGGCTCCCACGCTGAGGTCTGTCCAACGCTGGTCAGACCAAGCTGACTCCACACTCCAAGACTGCTTCCATCACGTGGACTGGGACATGTTTCGACATTGCGTCAGATGAAAATATTGACGAATACGCTGATTCGGTGTGCGAGTTCATTAGAACGTGCGTCGAAGATGTCGTTCCCATAGCAACGATAAAAACATTCCCAAACCAGAAACCGTGGATTGATGGCAGCATTCGCGTGAAACTGAAAGCGCGAACCACTGCTTTTAATCAGGCAAGGTGTCTGGTAACATGTCCGAATATAAACAATGCAGCTATTCCCTCCGCAAGGCTATTAAACAAGCTAAGCGTCAGTACAGGGACAAAGTGGAATCTCAATTCAATGGCTCAGACACAAGAGGCATGTGGCAGGGTCTACAGTCAATCACGGACTACAAGAAGAAACCCAGCCCAGTCACGGACCAGGATGTCTTGCTCCCAGGCAGACTAAATAACTTTTTGCCCGCTTTGAGGACAATACAGTGCCACTGACACGGCCTGCAACGAAAACATGCGGTCTCTCCTTCACTGCAGCCGAGGTGAGTAAGACATTTAAACGTGTTAACCTCGCAAGGCTGCAGGCCCAGACGGCATCCCCAGCCGCGCCCTCAGAGCATGCGCAGACCAGCTGGCCGGTGTGTTTACGGACATATTCAATCAATCCCTATACCAGTCTGCTGTTCCCACATGCTTCAAGAGGGCCACCATTGTTCCTGTTCCCAAGAAAGCTAAGGTAACTGAGCTAAACGACTACCGCCCGTAGCACTCACTTCCGTCATCATGAAGTGCTTTGAGAGACTAGTCAAGGACCATATCACCTCCACCCTACCTGACACCCTAGACCCACTCCAATTTGCTTACCGCCCAAATAGGTCCACAGACGATGCAATCTCAACCACACTGCACACTGCCCTAACCCACCTGGACAAGAGGAATACCTATGTGAGAATGCTGTTCATCGACTACAGCTCGGCATTCAACACCATAGTACCCTCCAAGCTCGTCATCAAGCTCGAGACCCTGGGTCTCGACCCGCCCTGTGCAACTGGGTACTGGACTTCCTGACGGGCCGCCCCCAGGTGGTGAGGGTAGGCAACAACATCTCCTCCCCGCTGATCCTCAACACGGGGCCCCACAAGGGTGCGTTCTGAGCCCTCTCCTGTACTCCCTGTTCACCCACGACTGCGTGGCCACGCACGCTCCAACTCAATCATCAAGTTTATGGACGACACAACAGTGGTAGGCTTGATTACCAACAACGACGAGACGGCCTACAGGGAGGAGGTGAGGGCCCTCGGAGTGTGGTGTCAGGAAAATAACCTCACACTCAACGTCAACAAAACTAAGGAGATGATTGTGGACTTCAGGAAACAGCAGAGGAACACCCCCTATCCACATCGATGGAACAGTAGTGGAGAGGGTAGCAAGTTTTAAGTTCCTCGGCATACACATCACAGACAAACTGAATTGGTCCACTCACACTGACAGCGTCGTGAAGAAGGCGCAGCAGCGCCTCTTCAACCTCAGGAGGCTGAAGAAATTCGGCTTGTCACCAAAAGCACTCACGAACTTCTACAGATGCACAATCGAGAGCATCCTGGCGGGCTGTATCACCGCCTGGTACGGCAACTGCTCCGCCTCAACCGTAAGGCTCTCCAGAGGGTAGTGAGGTCTGCACAACGCATCACCGGGGCAAACTACCTGCCCTCCAGGACACCTACACCACCCGATGTTACAGGAAGGCCATAAAGATCATCAAGGACATCAACCACCCGAACCACTGCCTGTTCACCCCGCTATCATCCAGAAGGCGAGGTCAGTACAGGTGCATCAAAGCTGGGACTGAGAGACTGAAAAACAGCTTCTATCTCAAGGCTATCAGACTGTTAAACAGCCACCATTGAGTGGCTGCTGCCAACACACTGTCATTGACACTGACCCAACTCCAGCCACTTTAATAATGGGAATTGATGGGAAATGATGTAAATATATCACTAGCCACTTTAAACAATGCTACCTTATATAATGTTACTTACCCTACATTATTCATCTCATATGCATACGTATATACTGTACTCTACATCATCGACTGCATCCTTATGTAATACATGTATCACTAGCCACTTTAACTATGCCACTTTGTTTACTTTGTCTACATACTCATCTCATATGTATATACTGTACTCGATACCATCTACTGTATGCTGCTCTGTACCATCACTCACTCATATATCCTTATGTACATATTCTTTATCCCCTAACACTGTGTATAAGACAGTAGTTTTAGAATTGTTAGTTAGATTACTTGTTGGTTATCACTGCATTGTCGGAACTAGAAGCACAAGCATTTCGCTACACTCGCATTAACATCTGCTAACCATGTGTATGTGACAAATAAAATTTGATTTGATTTGATTTGAACACACCAGTCAGACCACAGCACTGTACAGTCTACCATCAACCCTAGACCAATACACCAGTCAGACCACACTACTGTACACAGTCTACCATCAACCCTAGACCAACACACCAGTCAGACCACACCACTGTACAGTCTACCATCAACCATAGACCAACACACCAGTCAGACCACACCACTGTACAGTCTACCATCAACCCTAGACCAACACACCAGTCAGACCACACCACTGTATACAGTCCACCATCAACCCTAGACCAACACACCAGTCCGACCACACCATTGTACAGTCTACCATCAACCCTAGAACAACACACCAGTCAGACCACACCACTGTACACAGTCTACCATCAACCCTAGACCAACACACCAGTCAGACCACAGCACTGTACACAGTCTACCATCAACCCTAGACCAACACACCAGCCAAACCACACCACTGTACACAGTCTACCATCAACCCTAGACCAACACACCAGTCAGACCACACCACTGTACAGTCTACCATCAACCCTAGACCAACACACCAGTCAGACCACAGCACTGTACACAGTCTACCATCAACCCTAGACCAACACACCAGTCAGACCACAGCACTGTACACAGTCTACCATCAATCCTAGACCAACACACCAGTCAGACCACACCACTGTACAGTCTACCATCAACCCTAGACCAACACACCAGTCAGACCACACCACTGTACAGTCTACCATCAACCCTAGACCAACACACCAGCCAAACCACACGACTGTACACAGTCTACCATCAACCATAGACCAACACACCAGTCAGACCACACCACTGTACAGTCTACCATCAACCCTAGACCAACACACCAGTCAGACCACAGCACTGTACAGTCTACCATCAACCCTAGACCAACACACCAGCCAAACCACACGACTGTACACAGTCTACCATCAACCATAGACCAACACACCAGTCAGACCACACCACTGTACAGTCTACCATCAACCCTAGACCAACACACCAGTCAGACCACAGCACTGTACACAGTCTACCATCAACCCTAGACCAACACACCAGCCAAACCACACCACTGTACACTGTCTACCATCAACCCTAGACCAACACACCAGCCAAACCACACCACTGTACACAGTCTACCATCAACCCTAGACCAACACACCAGCCAAAACCACACGACTGTACACAGTCTACCATCAACCATAGACCAACACACCAGTCAGACCACACCACTGTACAGTCTACCATCAACCCTAGACCAACACACCAGTCAGACCACAGCACTGTACACAGTCTACCATCAACCCTAGACCAACACACCAGCCAAACCACACCACTGTACACAGTCTACCATCAACCCTAGACCAACACACCAGTCAGACCACAGCACTGTACACAGTCTACCATCAACCCTAGACCAACACACCAGTCAGACCACACCACTGTACACAGTCTACCATCAACCCTAGACCAACACACCAGTCAGACCACACCACTGTACACAGTCTACCATCAACCCTAGACCAACACACCAGTCAGACCACACCACTGTACAGTCTACCATCAACCCTAGACCAACACACCAGTACTGTACACAGTCTACCATCAACCCTAGACCAACACACCAGTCAGACCACACCACTGTACAGTCTACCATCAACCCTAGACCAACACACCAGTCAGACCACACCACTGTACAGTCTAGCATCAACCCTAGACCAACACACCAGTACTGTACACAGTCTACCATCAACCCTAGGCCAACACACCAGTCAGACCACACCACTGTACAGTCTACCATCAACCCTAAACCAACACACCAGTCAGACCACACCACTGTACAGTCTAGCATCAACCCTAGACCAACACACCAGCCAAACCACACGACTGTACACAGTCTACCATCAACCCTAGACCAACACACCAGTCAGACCACACCACTGTACAGTCTACCATCAACCCTAGACCAACACACCAGTCAGACCACAGCACTGTACACAGTCTACCATCAACCCTAGACCAACACACCAGCCAAACCACACCACTGTACACAGTCTACCATCAACCCTAGACCAACACACCAGTCAGACCACAGCACTGTACACAGTCTACCATCAACCCTAGACCAACACACCAGTCAGACCACACCACTGTACACAGTCTACCATCAACCCTAGACCAACACACCAGTCAGACCACACCACTGTACACAGTCTACCATCAACCTAGACCAACACACCAGTCAGACCACACACCACTGTACAGTCTAGCATCAACCCTAGACCAACACACCAGTACTGTACACAGTCTACCATCAACCCTAGACCAACACACCAGTCAGACCACACCACTGTACAGTCTACCATCAACCCTAGACCAACACACCAGTCAGACCACACCACTGTACAGTCTAGCATCAACCCTAGACCAACACACCAGTACTGTACACAGTCTACCATCAACCCTAGACCAACACACCAGTCAGACCACACCACTGTACAGTCTACCATCAACCCTAAACCAACACACCAGTCAGACCACACCACTGTACAGTCTAGCATCAACCCTAGACCAACACACCAGTCAGACCACACCACTGTACAGTCTACCATCAACCCTAGACCAACACACCAGTCAGACCACACCACTGTACAGTCTAGCATCAACCCTAGACCAACACACCAGTCAGACCACAGCACTGTACAGTCTAGCATCAACCCTAGACCAACACACCAGTCAGACCACACCACTGTACAGTCTACCATCAACCCTAGACCAACACACCAGTCAGACCACACCACTGTACAGTCTAGCATCAACCTAGACCAACACACCAGTCAGACCACAGCACTGTACAGTCTACCATCAACCCTAGACCAATACACCAGTCAGACCACACTACTGTACACAGTCTACCATCAACCCTAGACCAACACACCAGTCAGACCACACCACTGTACAGTCTACCATCAACCATAGACCAACACACCAGTCAGACCACACCACTGTACAGTCTACCATCAACCCTAGACCAACACACCAGTCAGACCACACCACTGTATACAGTCTACCATCAACCCTAGACCAACACACCAGTCCGACCACACCACTGTACAGTCTACCATCAACCCTAGAACAACACACCAGTCAGACCACAACACTGTACACAGTCTACCATCAACCCTAGACCAACACACCAGTCAGACCACAGCACTGTACACAGTCTACCATCAACCCTAGACCAACACACCAGTCAGACCACACCACTGTACAGTCTAGCATCAACCCTAGACCAACACACCAGTACTGTACACAGTCTACCATCAACCCTAGACCAACACACCAGTCAGACCACACCACTGTACAGTCTACCATCAACCCTAGACCAACACACCAGTCAGACCACAGCACTGTACACAGTCTACCATCAACCCTAGACCAACACACCAGTCAGACCACAGCACTGTACAGTCTACCATCAACCCTAGACCAACACACCAGTCAGACCACACTACTGTACACAGTCTACCATCAACCCTAGACCAACACACCAGTCAGACCACACCACTGTACAGTCTACCATCAACCCTAGACCAACACACCAGTCAGACCACACTACTGTACACAGTCTACCATCAACCCTAGACCAACACACCAGTCAGACCACACCACTGTACAGTCTAGCATCAACCCTAGACCAACACACCAGTCAGACCACACCACTATACAGTCTACCATCAACCCTAGACCAACACACCAGTCAGACCACACCACTGTACAGTCTAGCATCAACCCTAGACCAACACACCAGTCAGACCACAGCACTGTACAGTCTACCATCAACCCTAGACCAATACACCAGTCAGACCACACTACTGTACACAGTCTACCATCAACCCTAGACCAACACACCAGTCAGACCACACCACTGTACAGTCTACCATCAACCATAGACCAACACACCAGTCAGACCACACCACTGTACAGTCTACCATCAACCCTAGACCAACACACCAGTCAGACCACACCACTGTATACAGTCCACCATCAACCCTAGACCAACACACCAGTCCGACCACACCATTGTACAGTCTACCATCAACCCTAGAACAACACACCAGTCAGACCACACCACTGTACACAGTCTACCATCAACCCTAGACCAACACACCAGTCAGACCACAGCACTGTACACAGTCTACCATCAACCCTAGACCAACACACCAGCCAAACCACACCACTGTACACAGTCTACCATCAACCCTAGACCAACACACCAGTCAGACCACACCACTGTACAGTCTACCATCAACCCTAGACCAACACACCAGTCAGACCACAGCACTGTACACAGTCTACCATCAACCCTAGACCAACACACCAGCCAAACCACACCACTGTACACAGTCTACCATCAACCCTAGACCAACACACCAGTCAGACCACAGCACTGTACACAGTCTACCATCAACCCTAGACCAACACACCAGTCAGACCACACCACTGTACACAGTCTACCATCAACCCTAGACCAACACACCAGTCAGACCACACCACTGTACACAGTCTACCATCAACCCTAGACCAACACACCAGTCAGACCACACCACTGTACAGTCTAGCATCAACCCTAGACCAACACACCAGTACTGTACACAGTCTACCATCAACCCTAGACCAACACACCAGTCAGACCACACCACTGTACAGTCTACCATCAACCCTAGACCAACACACCAGTCAGACCACACCACTGTACAGTCTAGCATCAACCCTAGACCAACACACCAGTACTGTACACAGTCTACCATCAACCCTAGACCAACACACCAGTCAGACCACACCACTGTACAGTCTACCATCAACCCTAGACCAACACACCAGCCAAACCACACGACTGTACACAGTCTACCATCAACCCTAGACCAACACACCAGTCAGACCACACCACTGTACAGTCTACCATCAACCCTAGACCAACACACCAGTCAGACCACAGCACTGTACACAGTCTACCATCAACCCTAGACCAACACACCAGCCAAACCACACCACTGTACACAGTCTACCATCAACCCTAGACCAACACACCAGTCAGACCACAGCACTGTACACAGTCTACCATCAACCCTAGACCAACACACCAGTCAGACCACACCACTGTACACAGTCTACCATCAACCCTAGACCAACACACCAGTCAGACCACACCACTGTACACAGTCTACCATCAACCCTAGACCAACACACCAGTCAGACCACACCACTGTACAGTCTAGCATCAACCCTAGACCAACACACCAGTACTGTACACAGTCTACCATCAACCCTAGACCAACACACCAGCCAAACCACACGACTGTACACAGTCTACCATCAACCATAGACCAACACACCAGTCAGACCACACCACTGTACAGTCTACCATCAACCCTAGACCAACACACCAGTCAGACCACAGCACTGTACACAGTCTACCATCAACCCTAGACCAACACACCAGCCAAACCACACCACTGTACACTGTCTACCATCAACCCTAGACCAACACACCAGCCAAACCACACCACTGTACACAGTCTACCATCAACCCTAGACCAACACACCAGCCAAACCACACGACTGTACACAGTCTACCATCAACCATAGACCAACACACCAGTCAGACCACACCACTGTACAGTCTACCATCAACCCTAGACCAACACACCAGTCAGACCACAGCACTGTACACATTCTACCATCAACCCTAGACCAACACACCAGCCAAACCACACCACTGTACACAGTCTACCATCAACCCTAGACCAACACACCAGTCAGACCACAGCACTGTACACAGTCTACCATCAACCCTAGACCAACACACCAGTCAGACCACACCACTGTACACAGTCTACCATCAACCCTAGACCAACACACCAGTCAGACCACACCACTGTACACAGTCTACCATCAACCCTAGACCAACACACCAGTCAGACCACACCACTGTACAGTCTAGCATCAACCCTAGACCAACACACCAGTACTGTACACAGTCTACCATCAACCCTAGACCAACACACCAGTCAGACCACACCACTGTACAGTCTACCATCAACCCTAGACCAACACACCAGTCAGACCACACCACTGTACAGTCTAGCATCAACCCTAGACCAACACACCAGTACTGTACACAGTCTACCATCAACCCTAGACCAACACACCAGTCAGACCACACCACTGTACAGTCTACCATCAACCCTAAACCAACACACCAGTCAGACCACACCACTGTACAGTCTAGCATCAACCCTAGACCAACACACCAGCCAAACCACACGACTGTACACAGTCTACCATCAACCCTAGACCAACACACCAGTCAGACCACACCACTGTACAGTCTACCATCAACCCTAGACCAACACACCAGTCAGACCACAGCACTGTACACAGTCTACCATCAACCCTAGACCAACACACCAGCCAAACCACACCACTGTACACAGTCTACCATCAACCCTAGACCAACACACCAGTCAGACCACAGCACTGTACACAGTCTACCATCAACCCTAGACCAACACACCAGTCAGACCACACCACTGTACACAGTCTACCATCAACCCTAGACCAACACACCAGTCAGACCACACCACTGTACACAGTCTACCATCAACCCTAGACCAACACACCAGTCAGACCACACCACTGTACAGTCTAGCATCAACCCTAGACCAACACACCAGTACTGTACACAGTCTACCATCAACCCTAGACCAACACACCAGTCAGACCACACCACTGTACAGTCTACCATCAACCCTAGACCAACACACCAGTCAGACCACACCACTGTACAGTCTAGCATCAACCCTAGACCAACACACCAGTACTGTACACAGTCTACCATCAACCCTAGACCAACACACCAGTCAGACCACACCACTGTACAGTCTACCATCAACCCTAAACCAACACACCAGTCAGACCACACCACTGTACAGTCTAGCATCAACCCTAGACCAACACACCAGTCAGACCACACCACTGTACAGTCTACCATCAACCCTAGACCAACACACCAGTCAGACCACACCACTGTACAGTCTAGCATCAACCCTAGACCAACACACCAGTCAGACCACAGCACTGTACAGTCTAGCATCAACCCTAGACCAACACACCAGTCAGACCACACCACTGTACAGTCTACCATCAACCCTAGACCAACACACCAGTCAGACCACACCACTGTACAGTCTAGCATCAACCCTAGACCAACACACCAGTCAGACCACAGCACTGTACAGTCTACCATCAACCCTAGACCAATACACCAGTCAGACCACACTACTGTACACAGTCTACCATCAACCCTAGACCAACACACCAGTCAGACCACACCACTGTACAGTCTACCATCAACCATAGACCAACACACCAGTCAGACCACACCACTGTACAGTCTACCATCAACCCTAGACCAACACACCAGTCAGACCACACCACTGTATACAGTCTACCATCAACCCTAGACCAACACACCAGTCCGACCACACCACTGTACAGTCTACCATCAACCCTAGAACAACACACCAGTCAGACCACACCACTGTACACAGTCTACCATCAACCCTAGACCAACACACCAGTCAGACCACAGCACTGTACACAGTCTACCATCAACCCTAGACCAACACACCAGTCAGACCACACCACTGTACAGTCTAGCATCAACCCTAGACCAACACACCAGTACTGTACACAGTCTACCATCAACCCTAGACCAACACACCAGTCAGACCACACCACTGTACAGTCTACCATCAACCCTAGACCAACACACCAGTCAGACCACAGCACTGTACACAGTCTACCATCAACCCTAGACCAACACACCAGTCAGACCACAGCACTGTACAGTCTACCATCAACCCTAGACCAACACACCAGTCAGACCACACTACTGTACACAGTCTACCATCAACCCTAGACCAACACACCAGTCAGACCACACCACTGTACAGTCTACCATCAACCCTAGACCAACACACCAGTCAGACCACACTACTGTACACAGTCTACCATCAACCCTAGACCAACACACCAGTCAGACCACACCACTGTACAGTCTAGCATCAACCCTAGACCAACACACCAGTCAGACCACACCACTATACAGTCTACCATCAACCCTAGACCAACACACCAGTCAGACCACACCACTGTACAGTCTAGCATCAACCCTAGACCAACACACCAGTCAGACCACAGCACTATACAGTCTACCATCAACCCTAGACCAATACACCAGTCAGACCACACTACTGTACACAGTCTACCATCAACCCTAGACCAACACACCAGTCAGACCACACCACTGTACAGTCTACCATCAACCATAGACCAACACACCAGTCAGACCACACCACTGTACAGTCTACCATCAACCCTAGACCAACACACCAGTCAGACCACACCACTGTATACAGTCCACCATCAACCCTAGACCAACACACCAGTCCGACCACACCATTGTACAGTCTACCATCAACCCTAGAACAACACACCAGTCAGACCACACCACTGTACACAGTCTACCATCAACCCTAGACCAACACACCAGTCAGACCACAGCACTGTACACAGTCTACCATCAACCCTAGACCAACACACCAGCCAAACCACACCACTGTACACAGTCTACCATCAACCCTAGACCAACACACCAGTCAGACCACACCACTGTACAGTCTACCATCAACCCTAGACCAACACACCAGTCAGACCACAGCACTGTACACAGTCTACCATCAACCCTAGACCAACACACCAGCCAAACCACACCACTGTACACAGTCTACCATCAACCCTAGACCAACACACCAGTCAGACCACAGCACTGTACACAGTCTACCATCAACCCTAGACCAACACACCAGTCAGACCACACCACTGTACACAGTCTACCATCAACCCTAGACCAACACACCAGTCAGACCACACCACTGTACACAGTCTACCATCAACCCTAGACCAACACACCAGTCAGACCACACCACTGTACAGTCTAGCATCAACCCTAGACCAACACACCAGTACTGTACACAGTCTACCATCAACCCTAGACCAACACACCAGTCAGACCACACCACTGTACAGTCTACCATCAACCCTAGACCAACACACCAGTCAGACCACACCACTGTACAGTCTAGCATCAACCCTAGACCAACACACCAGTACTGTACACAGTCTACCATCAACCCTAGACCAACACACCAGTCAGACCACACCACTGTACAGTCTACCATCAACCCTAAACCAACACACCAGTCAGACCACACCACTGTACAGTCTAGCATCAACCCTAGACCAACACACCAGCCAAACCACACGACTGTACACAGTCTACCATCAACCCTAGACCAACACACCAGTCAGACCACACCACTGTACAGTCTACCATCAACCCTAGACCAACACACCAGTCAGACCACAGCACTGTACACAGTCTACCATCAACCCTAGACCAACACACCAGCCAAACCACACCACTGTACACAGTCTACCATCAACCCTAGACCAACACACCAGTCAGACCACAGCAGTGTACACAGTCTACCATCAACCCTAGACCAACACACCAGTCAGACCACACCACTGTACACAGTCTACCATCAACCCTAGACCAACACACCAGTCAGACCACACCACTGTACACAGTCTACCATCAACCCTAGACCAACACACCAGTCAGACCACACCACTGTACAGTCTAGCATCAACCCTAGACCAACACACCAGTACTGTACACAGTCTACCATCAACCCTAGACCAACACACCAGTCAGACCACACCACTGTACAGTCTACCATCAACCCTAGACCAACACACCAGTCAGACCACACCACTGTACAGTCTAGCATCAACCCTAGACCAACACACCAGTACTGTACACAGTCTACCATCAACCTAGACCAACACACCAGTCAGACCACACCACTGTACAGTCTACCATCAACCCTAAACCAACACACCAGTCAGACCACACCACTGTACAGTCTAGCATCAACCCTAGACCAACACACCAGTCAGACCACACCACTGTACAGTCTACCATCAACCCTAGACCAACACACCAGTCAGACCACACCACTGTACAGTCTAGCATCAACCCTAGACCAACACACCAGTCAGACCACAGCACTGTACAGTCTAGCATCAACCCTAGACCAACACACCAGTCAGACCACACCACTGTACAGTCTACCATCAACCCTAGACCAACACACCAGTCAGACCACACCACTGTACAGTCTAGCATCAACCCTAGACCAACACACCAGTCAGACCACAGCACTGTACACAGTCTACCATCAACCCTAGACCAACACACCAGTCAGACCACACCACTGTACAGTCTACCATCAACCCTAGACCAACACACCAGTCAGACCACAGCACTGTACACAGTCTACCATCAACCCTAGACCAACACACCAGCCAAACCACACCACTGTACACAGTCTACCATCAACCCTAGACCAACACACCAGTCAGACCACAGCACTGTACACAGTCTACCATCAACCCTAGACCAACACACCAGTCAGACCACACCACTGTACACAGTCTACCATCAACCCTAGACCAACACACCAGTCAGACCACACCACTGTACACAGTCTACCATCAACCCTAGACCAACACACCAGTCAGACCACACCACTGTACAGTCTAGCATCAACCCTAGACCAACACACCAGTACTGTACACAGTCTACCATCAACCCTAGACCAACACACCAGTCAGACCACACCACTGTACAGTCTACCATCAACCCTAGACCAACACACCAGTCAGACCACACCACTGTACAGTCTAGCATCAACCCTAGACCAACACACCAGTACTGTACACAGTCTACCATCAACCCTAGACCAACACACCAGTCAGACCACACCACTGTACAGTCTACCATCAACCCTAAACCAACACACCAGTCAGACCACACCACTGTACAGTCTAGCATCAACCCTAGACCAACACACCAGCCAAACCACACGACTGTACACAGTCTACCATCAACCCTAGACCAACACACCAGTCAGACCACACCACTGTACAGTCTACCATCAACCCTAGACCAACACACCAGTCAGACCACAGCACTGTACACAGTCTACCATCAACCCTAGACCAACACACCAGCCAAACCACACCACTGTACACAGTCTACCATCAACCCTAGACCAACACACCAGTCAGACCACAGCAGTGTACACAGTCTACCATCAACCCTAGACCAACACACCAGTCAGACCACACCACTGTACACAGTCTACCATCAACCCTAGACCAACACACCAGTCAGACCACACCACTGTACAGTCTAGCATCAACCCTAGACCAACACACCAGTACTGTACACAGTCTACCATCAACCCTAGACCAACACACCAGTCAGACCACACCACTGTACAGTCTACCATCAACCCTAAACCAACACACCAGTCAGACCACACCACTGTACAGTCTAGCATCAACCCTAGACCAACACACCAGCCAAACCACACGACTGTACACAGTCTACCATCAACCCTAGACCAACACACCAGTCAGACCACACCACTGTACAGTCTACCATCAACCCTAGACCAACACACCAGTCAGACCACAGCACTGTACACAGTCTACCATCAACCCTAGACCAACACACCAGCCAAACCACACCACTGTACACAGTCTACCATCAACCCTAGACCAACACACCAGTCAGACCACAGCAGTGTACACAGTCTACCATCAACCCTAGACCAACACACCAGTCAGACCACACCACTGTACACAGTCTACCATCAACCCTAGACCAACACACCAGTCAGACCACACCACTGTACACAGTCTACCATCAACCCTAGACCAACACACCAGTCAGACCACACCACTGTACAGTCTAGCATCAACCCTAGACCAACACACCAGTACTGTACACAGTCTACCATCAACCCTAGACCAACACACCAGTCAGACCACACCACTGTACAGTCTACCATCAACCCTAGACCAACACACCAGTCAGACCACACCACTGTACAGTCTAGCATCAACCCTAGACCAACACACCAGTACTGTACACAGTCTACCATCAACCCTAGACCAACACACCAGTCAGACCACACCACTGTACAGTCTACCATCAACCCTAAACCAACACACCAGTCAGACCACACCACTGTACAGTCTAGCATCAACCCTAGACCAACACACCAGTCAGACCACACCACTGTACAGTCTACCATCAACCCTAGACCAACACACCAGTCAGACCACACCACTGTACAGTCTAGCATCAACCCTAGACCAACACACCAGTCAGACCACAGCACTGTACAGTCTAGCATCAACCCTAGACCAACACACCAGTCAGACCACACCACTGTACAGTCTACCATCAACCCTAGACCAACACACCAGTCAGACCACACCACTGTACAGTCTAGCATCAACCCTAGACCAACACACCAGTCAGACCACAGCACTGTACAGTCTACCATCAACCCTAGACCAATACACCAGTCAGACCACACTACTGTACACAGTCTACCATCAACCCTAGACCAACACACCAGTCAGACCACACCACTGTACAGTCTACCATCAACCATAGACCAACACACCAGTCAGACCACACCACTGTACAGTCTACCATCAACCCTAGACCAACACACCAGTCAGACCACACCACTGTATACAGTCTACCATCAACCCTAGACCAACACACCAGTCCGACCACACCACTGTACAGTCTACCATCAACCCTAGAACAACACACCAGTCAGACCACACCACTGTACACAGTCTACCATCAACCCTAGACCAACACACCAGTCAGACCACAGCACTGTACACAGTCTACCATCAACCCTAGACCAACACACCAGTCAGACCACACCACTGTACAGTCTAGCATCAACCCTAGACCAACACACCAGTACTGTACACAGTCTACCATCAACCCTAGACCAACACACCAGTCAGACCACACCACTGTACAGTCTACCATCAACCCTAAACCAACACACCAGTCAGACCACACCACTGTACAGTCTAGCATCAACCCTAGACCAACACACCAGTCAGACCACACCACTGTACAGTCTACCATCAACCCTAGACCAACACACCAGTCAGACCACACCACTGTACAGTCTAGCATCAACCCTAGACCAACACACCAGTCAGACCACAGCACTGTACAGTCTAGCATCAACCCTAGACCAACACACCAGTCAGACCACACCACTGTACAGTCCACCATCAACCCTAGACCAACACACCAGTCAGACCACACCACTGTACAGTCTAGCATCAACCCTAGACCAACACACCAGTCAGACCACAGCACTGTACAGTCTACCATCAACCCTAGACCAATACACCAGTCAGACCACACTACTGTACACAGTCTACCATCAACCCTAGACCAACACACCAGTCAGACCACACCACTGTACAGTCTACCATCAACCATAGACCAACACACCAGTCAGACCACACCACTGTACAGTCTACCATCAACCCTAGACCAACACACCAGTCAGACCACACCACTGTATACAGTCTACCATCAACCCTAGACCAACACACCAGTCCGACCACACCACTGTACAGTCTACCATCAACCCTAGAACAACACACCAGTCAGACCACACCACTGTACACAGTCTACCATCAACCCTAGACCAACACACCAGTCAGACCACAGCACTGTACACAGTCTACCATCAACCCTAGACCAACACACCAGTCAGACCACACCACTGTACAGTCTAGCATCAACCCTAGACCAACACACCAGTACTGTACACAGTCTACCATCAACCCTAGACCAACACACCAGTCAGACCACACCACTGTACAGTCTACCATCAACCCTAGACCAACACACCAGTCAGACCACAGCACTGTACACAGTCTACCATCAACCCTAGACCAACACACCAGTCAGACCACAGCACTGTACAGTCTACCATCAACCCTAGACCAACACACCAGTCAGACCACACTACTGTACACAGTCTACCATCAACCCTAGACCAACACACCAGTCAGACCACACCACTGTACAGTCTACCATCAACCCTAGACCAACACACCAGTCAGACCACACTACTGTACACAGTCTACCATCAACCCTAGACCAACACACCAGTCAGACCACACCACTGTACAGTCTAGCATCAACCCTAGACCAACACACCAGTCAGACCACACCACTATACAGTCTACCATCAACCCTAGACCAACACACCAGTCAGACCACACCACTGTACAGTCTAGCATCAACCCTAGACCAACACACCAGTCAGACCACAGCACTGTACAGTCTACCATCAACCCTAGACCAATACACCAGTCAGACCACACTACTGTACAGTCTACCATCAACCCTAGACCAACACACCAGTCAGACCACACCA
>NC_088421.1:46736052-46791052 GCF_034236695.1 Oncorhynchus nerka | reverse complement strand
TCTCTGTCCTGATTGGTTCTGTACTAAGGTTGATTCTCTGTCCTGATTGGTTCTCTGTCCTGCTTGGTTCTGTACTAAGGTTGATTCTCTGTCCTGATTGGTTCTGTACTAAGGTTGATTCTCTGTCCTGATTGGTTCTGTACTAAGTTTGATTCTCTGTCCTGCTTGGTTCTGTATTAAGGTTGATTCTCTGTCCTGATTGGTTCTGTACTAAGGTTGATTCTCTGTCCTGATTGGTTCTCTGTCCTGCTTGGTTCTGTACTAAGGTTGATTCTCTGTCCTGATTGGTTCTGTACTAAGGTTGATTCTCTGTCCTGATTGGTTCTGTACTAAGGTTGATTCTCTGTCCTGATTGGTTCTGTACTAAGTTTGATTCTCTGTCCTGCTTGGTTCTGTATTAAGGTTGATTCTCTGTCCTGATTGGTTCTGTACTAAGGTTGATTCTCTGTCCTGATTGGTTCTGTACTAAGGTTGATTCTCTGTCCTGATTGGTTCTCTACTATGGTCGATTCTCTTTCCTGATTGGTTCTGTACTAAGGTTGATTCTCTGTCCTGATTGGTTCTCTACTAAGGTCGATTCTCTGTCCTGATTGGTTCTGTACTAAGGTTGATTCTCTCGACACCATGGCTCTGTTTAGTAAAAGTTCAAATTAACCAAATTAACAAACAAAACAAATATAATGGTAGTGTCTAACCATGGTCAGATAAAGTTATATAGTGGTCTATGTCTAACCATGGTCAGATAAAGTTATATAGTGGTCTATGTCTAACCATGGTCAGATAAAGTTATATAGTGGTCTATGTCTAACCATGGTCAGATAAAGTTATATAGTGGTCTATGTCTAACCATGGTCAGATAAAGTTATATAGTGGTCTATGTCTAACCATGGTCAGATAAAGTTATATAGTGGTCTATGTCTAACCATGGTCAGATAAAGTTATATAGTGGTCTATGTCTAACCATGGTCAGATAAAGTTATATAGTGGTCTATGTCTAACCATGGTCAGATAAAGTTATATAGTGGTCTATGTCTAACCATGGTCAGATAAAGTTATATAGTGGTCTATGTCTAACCATGGTCAGATAAAGTTATATAGTGGTCTATGTCTAACCATGGTCAGATAAAGTTATATAGTGGTCTATGTCTAACCATGGTCAGATAAAGTTATATAGTGGTCTATGTCTAACCATGGTCAGATAAAGTTATATAGTGGTCTATGTCTAACCATGGTCAGATAAAGTTATATAGTGGTCTATGTCTAACCATGGTCAGATAAAGTTATATAGTGGTCTATGTCTAACCATGCCATGGTCTGAGAGCCACAACTACCATCCAAAGTCTCTGTAGGTAAATTACCCGTTGATGTATCACCTCATATCAGTGTCATTAGAGGTCATTAGGGGTCGTTAAGGGTCATTAGGGTTCACAGGTCACAGCCTTGGGTAAAATGTATTTGTTAGTCTCCCTGCAGGTCTGCAATGAGACAATTACTACACAATTACTACACAGCTCCACAGAGAGAGGTTGGCGGAAACACCACTGTCACTATTCTGTAGGAGGACCAATAGGGAGAGAGAGGTTGGCGGAAACATCACTGTCACTATTCTGTAGGAGGACCAATAGGGAGAGAGAGGAAGGAGTTAACACCACTGTCATTATTCTCTAGGAGGACCAATAGGGAGAGAGAGGAAGGAGTTACCACCACTGTCATTATTCTGTAGGAGGACCAATAGGGAGAGAGAGGAAGGAGTTACCACCACTGTCATTATTCTGTAGGAGGACCAATAGGGAGAGAGAGGAAGGAGTTACCACCACTGTCATTATTCTCTAGGAGGACCAATAGGGAGAGAGAGGAAGGAGTTACCACCACTGTCATTATTCTGTAGGAGGACCAATAGGGAGAGAGAGGAAGGAGTTACCACCACTGTCATTATTCTAGGAGGACCAATAGGGAGAGAGAGGAAGAGACCACTGTCATATTCTGTAGGAGGAGAGAGAGGAAGGAGTTACCACCACTGTCATTATTCTGTAGGAGGACCAATAGGGAGAGAGAGGAAGGAGTTACCACCACTGTCATTATTCTGTAGGAGGACCAATAGGGAGAGAGAGGAAGGAGTTACCACCACTGTCATTATTCTCTAGGAGGACCAATAGGGAGAGAGAGGAAATACCACCACTGTCATTATTCTGTAGGAGGAGGGAGAGAGAGGAAGGTTACCACCACTGTCATTATTCTGTAGGAGGACCAATAGGGAGAGAGAGGAAGGAGTTACCACACCAGATGAATGCAGGACAATGTCATCCTATAATGGTGTTGTTGTTGTTTTCATAAAGCACACAACATAACAGCTGCTGTGACATGTAAATGGTGGGGTTGCTAGGATCCGACCACAACATAACAGCTGCTGTGACATGTATATGGTGGGGTTGCTAGGATACGACCACAACATAACAGCTGCTGTGACATGTAAATGGTGGGGTTGCTAGATCCGACCACAACATAACAGCTGCTGTGACATGTAAATGGTGGGGTTGCTAGGATACGACCACAACATAACAGCTGCTGTGACATGTAAATGGTGGGGTTGCTAGGATACGACCACAACATAACAGCTGCTGTGACATGTATATGGTGGGGTTGCTAGGATCCGACCACAACATAACAGCTACTGTGACATGTAAATGGTGGGGTTGCTAGGATCCGACCACAACATAACAGCTGCTGTGACATGTATATGGTGGGGTTGCTAGGATACGACCACAACATAACAGCTGCTGTGACATGTAAATGGTGGGGTTGCTAGGATACGACCACAACATAACAGCTGCTGTGACATGTAAATGGTGGGGTTGCTAGGATACGACCACAACATAACAGCTGCTGTGACATGTAAATGGTGGGGTTGCTAGGATCCGACCACAACATAACAGCTGCTGTGACATGTATATGGTGGGGTTGCTAGGATACGACCACAACATAACAGCTGCTGTGACATGTAAATGGTGGGGTTGCTAGGATCCGACCACAACATAACAGCTGCTGTGACATGTAAATGGTGGGGTTGCTAGGATCCGACCACAACATAACAGCTGCTGTGACATGTATATGGTGGGGTTGCTAGGATACGACCACAACATAACAGCTGCTGTGACATGTAAATGGTGGGGTTGCTAGGATCCGACCACAACATAACAGCTGCTGTGACATGTAAATGGTGGGGTTGCTAGGATACGACCACAACATAACAGCTGCTGTGACATGTAAATGGTGGGGTTGCTAGGATACGACCACAACATAACAGCTGCTGTGACATGTAAATGGTGGGGTTGCTAGGATCCGACCACAACATAACAGCTGCTGTGACATGTATATGGTGGGGTTGCTAGGATACGACCACAACATAACAGCTGCTGTGACATGTAAATGGTGGGGTTGCTAGGATCCGACCACAACATAACAGCTGCTGTGACATGTAAATGGTGGGGTTGCTAGGATCCGACCACAACATAACAGCTGCTGTGACATGTAAATGGTGGGGTTGCTAGGATCCGACCACAACATAACAGCTGCTGTGACATGTATATGGTGGGGTTGCTAGGATCCGACCAGTTACACCCACACGAAACAACACGTCACATTCATTATAAAAACACACACAGTACAAACAAACCTTGAGTCAACTCAGCGAAGAAGAAGTTAAGTATTGATTCACTATCCTCCTGGTACATTTCTGATTCACTATCCTCCTGGTACATGCCTGATTCACTATCCTCCTGGTACATGCCTGATGCACTACCCTCCTGGTATATGTCTGAGTCACTATCCTCCTGGTATATGTCTGAGTCACTATCCTCCTGGTACATGTCTGATTCACTATCCTCCTGGAATATGTCTGATTCACTACCCTCCTGGTATATGTCTGATTCACTATTCTCCTGGTACACATCTGATTCACTATCCTCCTGGTATCTGTCTGATTCACTATCCTCCTGGTATATGTATGAGTCACTATCCTCCTGGTACATGTCTGAGTCACTATCCTCCTGGTACATGTCTGATTCACTATCCTCCTGGTACATGTCTGGTTCACTATCCTCCTGGTACCTGTCTTAACCCTCCTGGTGATATGTCACTATTCCCTCCTGGTATATGTCTGATTCACTATCCTCCTGGTACATGTCTGATTCACTATCCTCCTGGTACATGTCTGATTCACTATCCTCCTGGTACATGTCTGAGTCACTATCCTCCTGGTACATGTCTGATTCACTATCCTCCTGGTACATGTACCCCTGGTATATGTCTGATTCACTATCCTCCTGGTACATGTCTGATTCACTATCCTCCTGGTATATGTCTGAGTCACTATCCTCCTGGTACATGTCTGAGTCACTATCCTCCTGGTACATGTCTGATTCACTATCCTCCTGGTACATGGCTGAGTCACTATCCTCCTGGTACATGTCTGATTCACTATCCTCCTGGTACATGGCTGAGTCACTATCCTCCTGGCACATGTTTCACATGCTAGTCAGCTAGATACACTTGAACTGATGTGGCCTTCCTGCTTCTCTGTGAGAGGGCATACCTTTCACTGTGGAGGGATTAAGAGAGAGAAGACTGCGGATGTGAGGATTCATTCCAGGCTGATTTAGAAGTGTCCAGAGACTCTTCACTGCTTTAGTGCTGCTGCAGGTTCTAGAAGAGGGGGAGAAGAGGGGAGGAGGAGGAAGGGAGGGGGGCATAGAGAGTTGAGAAATACCTCAAATTATTTGAGTTAGGAACAGGTCCTTCAGAGATACTTTCAGAAATGCTCGCACTAAAAGGGTAAGGAGGCGAGGGGTGTTAGGGGGGTCACTGGGGCCGGTTGTCTAGTGGGGGGACTAACGAAAACAAATGAGTGAACGAGGTCAAGGGTCAGGGGGTTGAGATTAAGGCTCAAGGATCCCCCACCTACACACACACACACACACACACACACACACACACACACACACACACACACACACACACACACACACACACACACACACACACACACACACTGAACCCCCCCCACACACACACACACACACACACACTGACCCCTAAGATTGATGAATTCTCAGTGATACAGGCCCAGAGAGAAGCCATTTCTCAGTATCACTTACCAACAGAGGCCTCTGAACCCCGAGGACAGCTAACCTAGCCACTAGGAGCAAATCTGGGTTCAAATACTATTCAAAACCTTTCATATACTATGACTGTTTGCTGCGTTTACCTTTGCCAGCCTGGAGGGCCAGGAGAGAGGGATTTACAGAAGTTGGGACTTTTCTATAGGGTCCATTGCAACAGGCTAGCTCCATCAGGCGCAGAGGAAGTATTTCAAATGATTTAGAATAGTATTTGAACCCAGGTCTGGCTATCAGCTATGCCTGCTTCTGCCCCAGACCACCTGTTGGCCCATTAGGTCTTAATGGACCTGGTAATGCAGAGGCCTGGGACCTGGGGACACGTTGACCTGACTGGAGGCAGGAGGGCTGGATACAGACAGTCAGCAACAAGGTTAAGAACAGCTACTGCCTTCCATGACTAGAGCAGCACCACTACGTCTGCCTCCTCAGTACTTTAATGCCTTGTGTTCAGGAAAAGTAATGGATGAAGGATGGAGGCTGCATACAGACAGTCAACCCCAAGGTTAAGAACAGCTACTGCCTTCCATGACTAGAGCAGCACCACTACGTCTGCCTCCTCAGTACTTTAATGCCTTGTGTTCAGGAAAAGTAATGGATGAAGGATGGAGGCTGGATACAGACAGTCAACACCAAGGTTAAGAACAGCTACTGCCTTCCATGACTAGAGCAGCACCACTACGTCTGCCTCCTCAGTACTTTAATGCCTTGTGTTCAGGAAAAGTAATGGATGAAGGATTGAGGCTGGATACAGACAGTCAACACCAAGGTTAAGAACAGCTACTGCCTTCCATGACTAGAGCAGCACCACTACGTCTGCCTCCTCAGTACTTTAATGCCTTGTGTTCAGGAAAAGTAATGGATGAAGGATGGAGGCTGGATACAGACAGTCAACACCAAGGTTAAGGACAGCTACTGCCTTCCATGACTAGAGCAGCACCACTACGTCTGCCTCCTCAGTACTTTAATGCCTTGTGTTCAGGAAAAGTAATGGATGAAGGATGGAGGCTGGATACAGACAGTCAACACCAAGGTTAAGGACAGCTACTGCCTTCCATGACTAGAGCAGCACCACTACGTCTGCCTCCTCAGTACTTTAATGCCTTGTGTTCAGGAAAAGTAATGGATGAAGGATGGAGGCTGGATACAGACAGTCAACACCAAGGTTAAGAACAACTACAGACACCCATTAGACTACGAGACTAACGCGGATACTAATGCCTCCTTATGCTTGTGACATAGGACCCCCAATAGACTGGGGGAGGCTAGACAGACTCCCTGTTCTCTCTTTCTCTCTGACATGTAGAAAATACCTGTTCTCTCTCTCTGATATGTAGAAAATACCTGTTCTCTCTCTCTCTCTCTCTGACATGTAGAAAATACCTGTTCTCTCTCTCTCTCTGACATGTAGAAAATACCTGTTCTCTCTCTCTCTCTGACATGTAGAAAATACCTGTTCTCTCTCTCTCTCTGACATGTAGAAAATACCTGTTCTCTCTCTCTGATATGTAGAAAATACCTGTTCTCTCTCTCTAACATGTAGAAAATACCTGTTCTCTCTCTCTCTCTCTCTCTGACATGTAGAAAATACCTGTTCTCTCTCTCTCTCTGACATGTAGAAAATACCTGTTCTCTCTCTCTGACATGTAGAAAATACCTGTTCTCTCTCTCTGACATGTAGAAAATCCCTGTTCTCTCTCTCTAACATGTAGAAAATCCCTGTTCTCTCTCTCTGACATGTAGAAAATACCTGTTCTCTCTCTCTGACATGTAGAAAATACCTGTTCTCTCTCTCTCTAACATGTAGAAAATACCTGTTCTCTCTCTCTGACATGTAGAAAATACCTGTCTCTCTCTCTCTGACATGTAGAAAATACCTGTTCTCTCTCTCTCTGACATGTAGAAAATACCTGTCTCTCTCTCTCTCTCTCTCTCTCTGACATGTAGAAAATACCTGTTCTCTCTCTCTGACATGTAGAAAATACCTGTTCTCTCTCTCTCTCTCTGACATGTAGAAAATACCTGTTCTCTCTCTCTCTCTAACATGTAGAAAATACCTGTTCTTCTCTCTGACATGTAGAAAATCTGTTCTCTCTCTCTCTGACATGTAGAAAATACCTGTTCTCTCTCTCTAACATGTAGAAAATACCTGTTCTCTCTCTCTGACATGTAGAAAATACCTGTTTCTCTCTCTCTCTCTGACATGTAGAAAATACCTGTTCTCTCTCTCTAACATGTAGAAAATACCTGTCTCTCTCTCTCTCTCTCTGACATGTAGAAAATACCTGTTCTTCTCTCTCTCTGACATGTAGAAAATACCTGTTTCTCTCTCTCTCTGACATGTAGAAAATACCTGTTCTCTCTCTCTCTAACATGTAGAAAATACCTGTTCTCTCTCTCTCTGACATGTAGAAAATACCTGTTCTCTCTCTCTGACATGTAGAAAATACCTCTCTCTCTCTCTCTCTCTCTGACATGTAGAAAATACCTGTTCTCTCTCTCTCTCTGACATGTAGAAAATACCTGTTCTCTCTCTCTCTGACATGTAGAAAATACCTGTTCTCTCTCTCTCTCTGACATGTAGAAAATACCTGTTCTCTCTCTCTCTGACATGTAGAAAATACCTGTTCTCTCTCTCTCTGACATGTAGAAAATACCTGTTCTCTCTCTCTCTCTTCTCTCTCTCTCTGACATGTAGAAAATACCTGTTCTCTCTCTCTCTCTCTAACATGTAGAAAATACCTCTCTCTCTCTCTCTGACATGTAGAAAATACCTGTTCTCTCTCTCTCTCTAACATGTAGAAAATACCT
This sequence comes from Oncorhynchus nerka, assembly GCF_034236695.1. Taxonomy (NCBI): domain Eukaryota; kingdom Metazoa; phylum Chordata; class Actinopteri; order Salmoniformes; family Salmonidae; genus Oncorhynchus; species Oncorhynchus nerka. The sequence goes on along the minus strand of NC_088421.1, from coordinate 46,783,067 downwards.
GTCTCTCTCTCTGACATGTAGAAAATACCTGTTCTCTCTCTCTAACATGTAGAAAATCTCTCTCTCTCTCATGTCTGACATGTAGAAAATACCTGTTCTCTCTCTCTCTCTAACATGTAGAAAATACCTGTTCTCTCTCTCTCTCTGACATGTAGAAAATACCTGTTCTCTCTCAAACATGTAGAAAATCTCTCTCTCTCTGACATGTAGAAAATACCTGTTCTCTCTCTCTAACATGTAGAAAATGTTCTCTCTCTCTCTCTGACATGTAGAAAATACCTGTTCTCTCTCTCTCTCTCTCTGACATGTAGAAAATACCTGTTCTCTCTCTCTCTCTCTAACATGTAGAAAATACCTGTTTCTCTCTCTAACATGTAGAAAATACCTGTTCTCTCTCTCTCTGACATGTAGAAAATACCTGTTCTCTCTCTCTGACATGTAGAAAATACCTGTTCTTCTCTCTCTGACATGTAGAAAATACCTGTTCTCTCTCTCTCTCTCTGACATGTAGAAAATACCTGTCTCTCTCTCTCTGACATGTAGAAAATACCTGTTCTCTTCTCTCTCTGACATGTAGAAAATACCTGTTCTCTCTCTCTCTGACATGTAGAAAATACCTGTTCTCTCTCTCTCTCTCTCTTCTCTCTCTCTCTGACATGTAGAAAATACCTGTTCTCTCTCTCTAACATGTAGAAAATACCTGTTCTCTCTCTCTCTCTCTAACATGTAGAAAATACATGTTCTTCTCTCTCTCTCTCTCTGACATGTAGAAAATACCTGTTCTCTCTCTCTCTCTAACATGTAGAAAATACCTGTTCTCTCTCTCTCTCTCTGACATGTAGAAAATACCTGTTCTCTCTCTCTCTCTCTGACATGGACATGTAGAAAATACCTGTTCTCTCTCTCTAACATGTAGAAAATACCTGTTCTCTCTCTCTCTAACATGTAGAAAATACCTGTTCTCTCTTTCTCTCTCTCTAACATGTAGAAAATACCTGTTCTCTCTCTCTAACATGTAGAAAATACCAGTTCTCTCTCTCTGACATGTAGAAAATACCTGTTCTCTCTCTCTCTCTCTAACATGTAGAAAATACCTGTTCTCTCTCTCTAACATGTAGAAAATACCTGTTCTCTCTCTCTCTGACATGTAGAAAATACCTGTTCTCTTCTCTCTCTCTCTGACATGTAGAAAATACCTGTTCTCTCTCTCTCTAACATGTAGAAAATACCTATTTCTCTCTCTCTCTGACATGTAGAAAATACCTGTTCTCTCTCTCTAACATGTAGAAAATACCTGTTCTCTCTCTCTCTCTCTGACATGTAGAAAATACCTGTTCTCTCTCTCTGACATGTAGAAAATACCTGTTCTCTCTCTCTCTGACATGTAGAAAATACCTGTTCTCTCTCTCTCTGACATGTAGAAAATACCTGTTTCTCTCTCTCTGACATGTAGAAAATACCTGTTTCTCTCTCTCTCTCTGACATGTAGAAAATACCTGTTCTCTCTCTCTCTCTCTCTCTCTCTGACATGTAGAAAATACCTGTTCTCTCTCTCTCTCTAACATGTAGAAAATACCTGTTCTCTCTCTCTAACATGTAGAAAATACCTGTTCTCTCTCTCTGACATGTAGAAAATACCTGTTCTTCTCTCTCTAACATGTAGATAATACCTGTTCTCTCTCTCTCTGACATGTAGAAAATACCTGTTCTCTCTCTCTCTCTCTAACATGTAGAAAATACCTGTTCTCTCTCTGACATGTAGAAAATATCTGTTCTCTCTCTCTCTCTAACATGTAGAAAATACCTGTTCTCTCTCTCTGACATGTAGAAAATATCTGTTCTCTCTCTCTCTCTAACATGTAGAAAATACCTGTTCTCTCTCTCTAACATGTAGAAAATACCTCTTCTTCTCTCTCTCTCTCTAACATGTAGAAAATACCTGTTTCTCTCTCACTCTAACATGGACATGTAGAAAATACCTGTTTCTCTCTCTCTCTGACATGTAGAAAATACCTGTTCTCTCTCTCTCTAACATGTAGAAAATACCTGTTCTCTCTCTCTCTCTGGACATGTAGAAAATACCTGTTCTCTCTCTCTCTCTGACATGTAGAAAATACCTGTTCTCTCTCTCTCTCTCTGACATGTAGAAAATACCTGTTCTCTCTCTCTCTCTCTGACATGTAGAAAATACCTGTTCTCTCTCTCTGACATGTAGAAAATACTCTCTCTCTCTCTCTGACATGTAGAAAATACCTGTTCTCTCTCTGACATGTAGAAAATACCTGTTCTCTCTCTCTGACATGTAGAAAATACCTGTTCTCTCTCTCTGACATGTAGAAAATACCTGTTCTCTCTCTAACATGTAGAAAATACCTGTTCTCTCTCTCTCTACATGTAGAAAATACCTGTTCTCTCTCTCTCTGACATGTAGAAAATACCTGTTCTCTCTCTCTCTCTCTAACATGTAGAAAATACCTGTTCTCTCTCTCTCTCTCTGACATGTAGAAAATACCTGTTCTCTCTCTCTCTCTGACATGTAGAAAATACCTGTTCTCTCTCTCTGACATGTAGAAAATACCTGTTCTCTCTCTCTAACATGTAGAAAATACCTGTTCTCTCTCTCTCTCTAACATGTAGAAAATACCTGTTCTCTCTCTCACTCTCTCTCTGGACATGTAGAAAATACCTGTTCTCTCTCTCTCTCTCTGACATGTAGAAAATACCTGTTCTCTCTCTCTCTCTCTCTAACATGTAGAAAATACCTGTTCTCTCTCTCTCTGACATGTAGAAAATACCTGTTCTCTCTCTCTGACATGTAGAAAATACCTGTTCTCTCTCTGACATGTAGAAAATACCTGTTCTCTCTCTCTGACATGTAAAAATACCTGTTCTCTCTCTCTGACATGTAGAAAATACCTGTTCTCTCTCTCTCTCTGACATGTAGAAAATATCTGTTCTCTCTCTCTACCATGTAGAAAATACCTGTTTCTCTCTCTCTCTAACATGTAGAAAATACCTGTTCTCTCTCTCTCTCTGACATATAGAAAATACCTGTCTCTCTCTCTCTGACATGTAGAAAATACCTGTTCTCTCTCTCTCTGACATTTAGAAAATACCTGTCTCTCTCTCTCTCTCATGGACATGTAGAAAATACATGTCTCTCTCTCTAACATGTAGAAAATACCTGTCTCTCTCTCTAACATGTAGAAAATACCTTCTCTCTGACATGTAGAAAATACCTGTTCTCTCTCTCTAACATGTAGAAAATACCTGTTCTCTCTCTCTCTCTGACATGTAGAAAATACCTGTTCTCTCTCTCTAACATGTAGAAAATACCTGTTCTTCTCTCTCTCTCTACCATGGACATGTAGAAAATACCTGTTCTCTTCTGACATGACATGTAGAAAATACCTGTTCTCTCTCTCTCTCTAACATGGACATGTAGAAAATACCTGTTCTCTCTCTGACATGTAGAAAATACCTCTCTCTCTCTGACATGTAGAAAATACCTGTTCTCTCTCTCTCTAACATGTAGAAAATACCTGTTCTCTCTCTCTCTGACATGTAGAAAATACCTGTTCTCTCTCTCTCTCTGACTGGACATGTAGAAAATACCTGTTCTCTCTCTCTCTGACATGTAGAAAATACCTGTCTTCTCTCTCTAACATGTAGAAAATACCTGTTCTCTCTCTCTAACATGTAGAAAATACATGTTTCTCTCTCTCTGACATGTAGAAAAAACCTGTTCTCTCTCTCTCTCTAACATGTAGAAAATACCTGTTCTCTCTCTCTCTCTCTCTAACATGTAGAAAATACATGTTCTCTCTCTCTCTAACATGTAGAAAATCTCTCTCTCTCTCTCTAACATGTAGAAAATACCTGTTCTCTCTCTCTCTCTGACATGTAGAAAATACCTATTCTCTCTCTCTCTAACATGTAGAAAATACCTGTTCTCTCTCTCTCTAACATGGACATCTCTCTCTCTCTAACATGTAGAAAATACCTGTTCTCTCTCTCTCTGACATGTAGAAATACATGTTCTCTCTCTCTCTAACATGTAGAAAATACCTGTTCTCTCTCTCTCTAACATGTAGAAAATACCTGTTCTCTCTCTAACATGTAGAAAATACCTGTCTCTCTCTCTCTAACATATAGAAAATACCTGTTCTCTCTCTCTCTCTGACTAGAAAATACATGTTCTCTCTCTCTCTGACATGTAGAAAATATCTGTTCTCTCTCTCTAACATGTAGAAAATACCTGTTCTCTCTCTCTCTCTGACATGTAGAAAATACCTGTTCTCTCTCTCTCTAACATGTAGAAAATACCTGTTCTCTCTCTCTTCTCTCTCTCTCTAACATGTAGAAAATACCTGTTTCTGTTCTCTCTCTCTCTAACATGTAGAAAATACCTCTCTCTCTCTCTCTCTCTCTCTCTGACATGTAGAAAATACCTGTTCTCTCTCTCTCTCTAACATGTAGAAAATACATGTTCTCTCTCTCTCTAACATGTAGAAAATACATGTTCTCTCTCTCTCTCTGACATGTAGAAAATACCTGTTCTCTCTCTCTAACATGTAGAAAATACCTGTTCTCTCTCTCTCTCTGACATGTAGAAAATACCTGTTCTCTCTCTGACATGTAGAAAATACCTGTTCTCTCTCTCTCTAACATGTAGAAAATACCTGTTCTCTCTCTCTCTAACATGTAGAAAATACCTGTTCTCTCTCTCTCTCTCTAACATGTAGAAAATACCTGTTTCTCTCTCTCTCTAACATGTAGAAAATACCTGTTCTCTCTCTCTCTAACATGTAGAAAATACCTGTTCTCTCTCTCTCTAACATGTAGAAAATACCTGTTCTCTCTCTCTCTCTAACATGTAGAAAATACCTGTTCTCTCTCTCTCTCTAACATGTAGAAAATACATGTTCTCTCTCTCTCTAACATGTAGAAAATACATGTTCTCTCTCTCTCTAACATGTAGAAAATACCTGTCTCTCTCTCTCTCTAACATGTAGAAAATACCTGTTCTCTCTCTCTCTAACATGTAGAAAATACCTGTTCTCTCTCTCTCTAACATGGACATGTAGAAAATACCTGTTCTCTCTCTCTCTCTCTAACATGTAGAAAATACCTGTTCTCTCTCTCTCTCTCTAACATGTAGAAAATACCTGTTCTCTCTCTCTCTCTCTGACATGTAGAAAATATCTGTTCTCTCTCTCTCTCTGACATGTAGAAAATACCTGTTCTCTCTCTCTCTAACATGTAGAAAATACCTGTTCTCTCTCTCTCTCTCTAACATGTAGAAAATACCTTTCTCTCTCTCTCTCTCTAACATGTAGAAAATACCTGTTCTCTCTCTAACATGTAGAAAATACCTGTTCTCTCTCTCTCTCTCTCTAACATGTAGAAAATACCTGTTCTCTCTCTCTCTCTCTAACATGTAGAAAATACCTGTTCTCTCTCTCTCTCTAACATGTAGAAAATACCTGTCTCTCTCTCTAACATGTAGAAAATACCTGTCTCTCTCTCTCTAACATGTAGAAAATACCTGCTCTCTCTCTCTGACATGTAGAAAATACCTGTTCTCTCTCTCTCTCTCTGACATATAGAAAATACCTGTTCTCTCTCTCTAACATGTAGAAAATACCTGTTCTCTCTCTCTCTGACATGTAGAAAATATCCTGTCTCTCTCTCTCTAACATGTAGAAAATACCTGTTCTCTCTCTCTCTAACATGTAGAAAATACATGTTCTGTTCTCTCTCTCTGACATGTAGAAAATACCTGTTCTCTCTCTCTCTCTCTGACATGTAGAAAATACCTGTTCTCTCTCTCTAACATGTAGAAAATACCTGTTCTCTCTCTCTAACATGTAGAAAATACCTGTTCTCTCTCTCTACCATGTAGAAAATACCTGTCTCTCTCTCTCTCTAACATGTAGAAAATACCTGTTTCTCTCTCTCTCTAACATGTAGAAAATACCTGTTCTCTCTCTCTCTGACATGGACATGTAGAAAATACATGTTTCTCTCTCTCTCTCTGACATGTAGAAAATACCTGTCTTCTCTCTCTAACATGTAGAAAATACCTGTTCTCTCTCTCTAACATGTAGAAAATACCTGTTCTCTCTCTCTAACATGTAGAAAATACCTGTTCTGTCTCTCTCTCTGACATGTAGAAAATACCTGTTCTCTCTCTCTAACATGTAGAAAATACCTGTTCTCTCTCTCTCTCTCTCTCTAACATGTAGAAAATATCTGTCTCTCTCTCTCTAACATGTAGAAAATACCTGTTCTCTGTCTCTCTCTCTCTCTAACATGTAGAAAATACCTGTCTCTCTCTCTCTAACATGTAGAAAATACCTGTTCTCTCTCTCTGACATGTAGAAAATACCTGTTCTCTCTCTCTCTGACATGTAGAAAATAATTGTTCTCTCTCTCTCTCTCTCTAACATGTAGAAAATACCTGTTCTCTCTCTCTAACATGTAGAAAATACCTGTTCTCTCTCTCTCTCTCTCTGACATGTAGAAAATATCTGTTCTCTCTCTCTAACATGTAGAAAATACCTGTTCTCTCTCTCTGACATGTAGAAAATACCTGTTCTCTCTCTCTCTCTGACATGTAGAAAATACCTGTTCTCTCTCTAACATGTAGAAAATACCTGTTCTCTCTCTCTCTCTGACATGTAGAAAATACCTGTGCTCTCTCTCTCTCTAACATGTAGAAAATACCTGTTCTCTCTCTCTCTAACATGTAGAAAATACCTGTTCTCTCTCTCTCTAACATGTAGAAAATACCTGTTCTCTCTCTCTCTCTGACATAACATGTAGAAAATACATGTTCTCTCTCTCTCTCTGACATGTAGAAAATACCTGTTCTCTCTCTCTAACATGTAGAAAATACCTGTCTCTCTCTCTCTAACATGTAGAAAATACCTGTTCTCTCTCTCTAACATGTAGAAAATACCTGTTCTCTCTCTCTGACATGTAGAAAATACTGTTCTCTCTCTCTCTCTCTAACATGTAGAAAATACCTGTTCTCTCTCTCTCTCTAACATGTAGAAAATACCTGTTCTCTCTCTCTAACATGTAGAAAATACCTGTTCTCTCTCTCTAACATGTAGAAAATACCTGTTCTCTCTCTCTCTCTCTGACATGTAGAAAATACCTGTTCTCTCTCTCTGACATGTAGAAAATACCTCTCTCTCTCTCTAACATGTAGAAAATACCTGTTCTCTCTCTCTCTCTCTCATGGACATGTAGAAAATACATGTTCTCTCTCTCTAACATGTAGAAAATACCTGTTCTCTCTCTCTGACATGTAGAAAATACCTGTTTCTCTCTCTCTGACATGTAGAAAATACCTGTTCTCTCTCTCTCTAACATGTAGAAAATACCTGTTCTCTCTCTCTCTAACATGTAGAAAATACCTGTTCTCTCTCTCTCTCTGACATGTAGAAAATACCTGTTTCTCTCTCTGACATGTAGAAAATACCTGTTCTCTCTCTCTCTAACATGTAGAAAATACCTGTTCTCTCTCTCTCTCTATGGACATGTAGAAAATACCTGTTCTCTCTCTCTGACATGTAGAAAATACCTTCTCTCTCTCTCTCTGACATGTAGAAAATACCTGTTCTCTCTCTCTCTCTAACATGTAGAAAATACCTGTTCTCTCTCTCTCTAACATGTAGAAAATACATGTTCTCTCTCTCTCTAACATGTAGAAAATACCTGTTCTCTCTCTCTCTAACATGGACATGTAGAAAATACCTGTTCTCTCTCTCTCTAACATGACATGAAAATACCTGTCTCTCTCTCTCTCTCTAACATGTAGAAAATACCTGTTCTCTCTCTCTCTCTCTAACATGTAGAAAATACCTGTTCTCTCTCTCTCTCTCTGACATGTAGAAAATACCTGTTCTCTCTCTCTCTAACATGTAGAAAATACATGTTCTCTCTCTCTGACATGTAGAAAATACCTGTTCTCTCTCTCTCTAACATGTAGAAAATACCTGTTCTCTCTCTCTCTCTCTAACATGGACATGTAGAAAATACCTGTTCTCTCTATCTAACATGTAGAAAATACCTGTTTCTCTCTCTCTCTAACATGTAGAAAATACCTCTAACATGTAGAAAATACCTGTTCTCTCTCTCTCTCTAACATGTAGAAAATACCTGTTCTCTCTCTCTCTCTGACATGTAGAAAATACCTGTTCTCTCTCTCTGACATGTAGAAAATACCTGTTCTCTCTCTCTCTCTCTCTCTAACATGTAGAAAATACCTGTTCTCTCTCTCTCTCTAACATGGACATGTAGAAAATACATGTTCTCTCTCTCTCTAACATGTAGAAAATACCTGTTCTCTCTCTCTCTCTGACATGTAGAAAATACCTGTTCTCTCTCTCTGACATGTAGAAAATACCTGTTCTCTCTCTCTCTAACATGTAGAAAATACCTGTTCTCTCTCTCTCTCTAACATGTAGAAAATACCTGTTCTCTCTCTCTCTAACATGTAGAAAATACCTGTTCTCTCTCTCTCTCTCTAACATGTAGAAAATACCTGTTCTCTCTCTCTCTCTAACATGGACATGTAGAAAATACCTGTTCTCTCTCTCTCTCTACCATTTAGAAAATACCTGTTCTCTCTCTCTCTACCATGTAGAAAATACCTGTTCTCTCTCTCTCTACCATGTAGAAAATACCTGTTCTCTCTCTCTGACATGTAGAAAATACCTGTTCTCTCTCTCTCTCTCTGACATGTAGAAAATACCTGTTCTCTCTCTCTAACATGTAGAAAATACCTGTTCTCTCTCTCTCTCTGACATGTAGAAAATACCTGTTCTCTCTCTCTCTCTACCATGTAGAAAATACCTGTTCCTTCTCTCTGACATGGACAGGTAGAAAAGAAGGTGGCTCTGGGGTGAATCTTATGATGTCAGAACATGATTGAGGCTCTGAGTGAGAGACAGCTACAGGGGATATACTGACCAATAGCTGAATGACTGGGAAGCTCAGAGACGACACGTGTTTAACAGGAAGTGGAGGTTGTAGGATGTTCAGTGGTATCTGAAGCAAGGCTGTCCTCTACTGGAGAACAAACATACAACACCATCCAGGGTTCAGTACCATTCAAAATCTGATATTCCCTAACCCCTAACCCTAACCTGTACTCTTACCCTAACCCCTAACCCTACATCTAACCCTAACCTGTACTCTTACCCTAACCCTAACCTGTACTCTTACCCTAACCCGTACTCTTACCCTAACCCTAACCTGTTCTCTTACCCTAACCCCTAACCCTAAATCTAACCCTAACCTGTACTCTTCCCCTAAATCTAACCTTAAGCCAAAAACCTAACCTTAACCCTAAAACGAATCCTAGCTCCTAATGCTGAGGTTAAAACTAATCCTAGCTCATAACCCTGAGCCTTAACCTAATTTGAACCCTAACACTAATTCTAACCTGAACCCTAAACCCTCTCGAAACAGCATCTGACCTTGTGGGGACCAAAAAAAATGTCCTCAGTTGGGCAAATTGTTGTTTGTTTACAATTCTTGTGGTGACTTCTGGTCCCGACAAGAAGAGCTAAACACGTCCACACACACACACACACACACACACACACACACACACACACACACACACACACACACACACACACACACACACACACACACACACACACACACACACACACAGACACACATAGAACCACACGGACCAGGTGGGGTTATTAAAAATGTAGAGTTTAATATATATTTATTTATTCTTGACATTCTGATAAGGATTGCGGTAGGCTTCACAGTACACACTGACTGTGTTCCACTTTATATGCTAAGCAGAGGAGAAGGGGTAGGCGGGGCTTAGCGTTGTGGAGGCGGGGTGTGGCGGTGGTCTTGCCGAGCGGGAGGGACAGGGGTAGGCGGGGCTTAGCGTTGTGATTGCGGGGCTTAGCGTTGTGGATGCGGGGCTTAGCGTTGTGTAGGCGGGGTGTGGCGGTGGTCTTGCTGAGCGGGAGGGACAGGGGTAGGCGGGGCTTAGCGTTGTGATTGCGGGGCTTAGCGTTGTGGATGCGGGGCTTAGCGTTGTGGAGGCGGGGTGTGGTGGTGGTCTTGCCGAGCGGGAGGAACAGCAGGTTTGTTTCTACACTGGTTATGAAAAGCAGAAGAAGGGAGGAGGCAGTACATCCAATGGGCAACAGCTCCCATGAAGGTGAAGATTCCCCAGGTACAGGATACTGATGTAGGGTCAGCTACCCCTTCCCCCATTCCTAGTATTAACCATATGTTTGGAGAAATGTTAAACTGACCCAGGGTCAGCGTCTAATGCCAACGTCACTCTCCTCCAACTCCAGGGTAACAGCCATTCCTCGTTCAACCCTTGGCGCCCTCGTCGTCATGAACTCATCTTGACCAATCAAAGCACGTCAACCAATTTCCACATTTCATCTATAATATCACATTGCATTTTTGTAGGTGCCCCTAAAATAGTTGATTATAACTAAATCCATAAAAGACAGTGATTGACGTGTCATGGATTATCAAAAGACGAACTAAATCCATGACATTGTCACATTTTCCATCTTTCCCATGAATCAGAATAAACCTCAAAAACAACATGTAAACAAGTTGATCTGTAACATGAGGTTTGGGGTTGGTAGTTAACAGACAGGATGAACTGACATGAGGTTTAGGGTTGGTAGTTAACAGACTAGATGAACTGACATGAGGTTTGGGGTTGGTAGTTAACAGACATGAGGTTTGGGGTTGGTAGTTAACAGACAGGATGAACTGACATGAGGTTTGGGGTTGGTAGTTAACAGACAGGATGAACTGACATGAGGTTTGGGGTTGGTAGTTAACAGACATGAGGTTTGGGGTTGGTAGTTAACAGACATGAGGTTTGGGGTTGGTAGTTAACAGACAGGATGAACTGACATGAGGTTTGGGGTTGGTAGTTAACAGACAGGATGAACTGACATGAGGTTTGGGGTTGGTAGTTAACAGACAGGATGAACTGACATGAGGTTTGGGGTTGGTAGTTAACAGACAGGATGAACTGACATGAGGTTTGGGGTTGGTAGTTAACAGACATGATGAACTGACATGAGGTTTGGGGTTGGTAGTTAACAGACAGGATGAACTGACATGAGGTTTAGGGTTGGTAGTTAACAGACATGAGGTTTAGGGTTGGTAGTTAACAGACATGAGGTTTAGGGTTGGTAGTTAACAGACAGGATGAACTGACATGAGGTTTAGGGTTGGTAGTTAACTGACATGAGGTTTGGGGTTGGTAGTTAACAGACATGAGGTTTAGGGTTGGTAGTTAACAGACATGAGGTTTAGAGTTGGTAGTTAACAGACATGAGGTTTAGGGTTGGTAGTTAACAGACATGAGGTTTGGGGTTGGTAGTTAACAGACATGAGGTTTGGGGTTGGTAGTTAACAGACAGGATGAACTGACATGAGGTTTGGGGTTGGTAGTTAACAGACAGGATGAACTGACATGAGGTTTGGGGTCAAAACAGACAGGATGAACTGACATGAGGTTTGGGGTTGGTAGTTAACAGACAGGATGAACTGACATGAGGTTTGGGGTCAAAACAGACAGGATGAACTGAGATGAGGTTTGGGGTCAAAACAGACAGGATGAACTGAGATGAGGTTTGGGGTTGGTAGTTAACAGACAGGATGAACTGACATGAGGTTTGGGGTTGGTAGTTAACAGACATGATGAACTGACATGAGGTTTGGGGTTGGTAGTTAACAGACATGAGGTTTGGGGTTGGTAGTTAACAGACAGGATGAACTGACATGAGGTTTGGGGTTGGTAGTTAACAGACAGGATGAACTGACATGAGGTTTGGGGTTGGTAGTTAACAGACATGAGGTTTAGGGTTGGTAGCTAACAGACAGGATGAACTGACATGAGGTTTGGGGTTGGTAGTTAACAGACATGATGAACTGACATGAGGTTTGGGGTTGGTAGTTAACAGACAGGATGAACTGACATGAGGTTTGGGGTCAAAACAGACAGGATGAACTGAGATGAGGTTTGGGGTCAAAACAGACAGGATGAACTGACATGAGGTTTGGGGTTGGTAGTTAACTGACATGAGGTTTGGGGTTGGTAGTTAACAGACAGGATGAACTGACATGAGGTTTGGGGTTGGTAGTTAACAGACAGGATGAACTGACATGAGGTTTGGGGTTGGTAGTTAACAGACATGATGAACTGACATGAGGTTTGGGGTCAAAACAGACAGGATGAACTGAGATGAGGTTTGGGGTCAAAACAGACAGGATGAACTGACATGAGGTTTGGGGTCAAAACAGACAGGATGAACTGACATGAGGTTTGGGGTTGGTAGTTAACAGACAGGATGAACTGACATGAGGTTTGGGGTTGGTAGTTAACAGACATGATGAACTGACATGAGGTTTGGGGTTGGTAGTTAACAGACATGAGGTTTGGGGTTGGTAGTTAACTGACATGAGGTTTGGGGTTGGTAGTTAACAGACATGAGGTTTGGGGTTGGTAGTTAACAGACAGGATGAACTGACATGAGGTTTGGGGTTGGTAAATAACTGACATGAGGTTTGGGGTTGGTAGTTAACAGACAGGATGAACTGACATGAGGTTTGGGGTTGGTAAATAACTGACATGAGGTTTGGGGTTGGTAGTTAACAGACATGAGGTTTGGGGTTGGTAGTTAACAGACAGGATGAACTGACATGAGGTTTGGGGTTGGTAGTTAACAGACATGATGAACTGACATGAGGTTTGGGGTCAAAACAGACAGGATGAACTGAGATGAGGTTTGGGGTCAAAACAGACAGGATGAACTGACATGAGGTTTGGGGTCAAAACAGACAGGATGAACTGACATGAGGTTTGGGGTTGGTAGTTAACAGACAGGATGAACTGACATGAGGTTTGGGGTTGGTAGTTAACAGACATGATGAACTGACATGAGGTTTGGGGTTGGTAGTTAACAGACATGAGGTTTGGGGTTGGTAGTTAACTGACATGAGGTTTGGGGTTGGTAGTTAACAGACATGAGGTTTGGGGTTGGTAGTTAACAGACAGGATGAACTGACATGAGGTTTGGGGTTGGTAAATAACTGACATGAGGTTTGGGGTTGGTAGTTAACAGACAGGATGAACTGACATGAGGTTTGGGGTTGGTAAATAACTGACATGAGGTTTGGGGTTGGTAGTTAACAGACATGAGGTTTGGGGTTGGTAGTTAACAGACAGGATGAACTGACATGAGGTTTGGGGTTGGTAGTTAACAGACATGAGGTTTGGGGTTGGTAGTTAACAGACATGAGGTTTGGGGTTGGTAGTTAACAGACAGGATGAACTGACATGAGGTTTGGGGTTGGTAGTTAACAGACAGGAGGTTTGGGGTTGGTAGTTAACAGACAGGATGAACTGACATGAGGTTTGGGGTTGGTAGTTATTAACAGACAGGATGAACTGACATGAGGTGTGGGGTTGGTAGTTAACAGACATGAGGTTTAGGGTTGGTAGTTAACAGACAGGATGAACTGACATTAGGTTTGGGGTTGGTAGTTAACTGACATGAGGTTTAGGGTTGGTAGTTAACAGACATGAGGTTTAGGGTTGGTAGTTAACAGACAGGATGAACTGACATGAGGTTTGGGGTTGGTAGTTAACTGACATGAGGTTTGGGGTTGGTAAATAACCCAGGCTACTTTGTCAGACTGTATAATCACCACCACTATCAATACAACTCAGTGTTTATCACCAAGATCTACTTAAACATCGTAGTTCATTGACAAGAACACATACGTACTGAAGCCATACCATACAACACTGCAGAGGTATTCACCCGGGGGTTCAACCGGGGGTTCAACCGGGGGTTCACACCCCCCCCCCCCCCCCCGGGGGTTCATGGAGGTACTGCAGTATAAAATAGTAGAATGTTACCTTTCTAATGACGGCGACTATATATCTCAACTCCTAATATTGAACTCATTACACTTGTTGGAGCTAATTACATTCACTGGAGCACCTGACATAGGTGTTGAGAACCACTGCGAGTACCAGTCACAGTCTTTACTGTAGGGTAGGGTGGGGTCTATACTGTAGGGTAGGGTGGGGTCTATACTGTAGGGTAGGGTGGGGTCTATACTGTAGGGTAGGGTGGGGTCTATACTGTAGTGTAGGGAGGGGTCTTACTGTAGGGTAGGGTGGGGTCTTACTGTAGGGTAGGGTGGGGTCTATACTGTAGGGTAGGGTGGGGTCTATACTGTAGGGTAGGGTGGGGTCTTTACTGTATGGTAGGGTGGGGTCTATACTGTAGGGTAGGGTTGGGTCTATACTGTAGAGTAGGTTGGGGTCTATACTGTAGGGTAGAGTGGGGTCTATACTGTAGGGTAGGGTGGGGTCTATACTGTAGGCTAGGTTGGGGTCTTTACTGTAGGGTAGGGTGGGGTCTTTACTGTAGGGCAGGGTGAGGTCTATACTGTAGGGTCGGGTGGGGTCTTTACTGTAGGGTAGGTGGGGTCTTACTGTAGGGTAGGTTGGGGTCTTTACTGTAGGGTAGGGTGGGGTCTTTACTGTAGGGCAGGGTGGGGTCTTTACTGTAGGGTAGGGTGGGTCTATACTGTAGGGCAGGGTGGGGTCTATACTGTAGGGCAGGGTGGGGTCATACTGTAGGGCAGGGTGGGTCTTTACTGTAGGGCAGGGGGGTCTATACTGTAGGGCAGGGTGGGGTCTATACTGTAGGGCAGGGTGGGTCTATACTGTAGGGTAGGGTGGGGTCTTTACTGTAGGGTAGGGTGGGTCTATACTGTAGGGTAGGTTGGGGTCTATACTGTAGGGTAGGGTGGGTCTATACTGTAGGGTAGGGTGGGGTCTATACTGTAGGGTAGGTTGGGGTCTTTACTGTAGGGTAGGGTGGGGTCCACTGCAGGGCAGGGTGGGGTCTATACTGTAGGGCAGGTGGGGTCTATACTGTAGGGCAGGGTGGGGTCTTTACTGTAGGGTAGGTTGGGGTCTATACTGCAGGGCAGGGTGGGGTCTTTACTGTAGAGTAGTAGGGTGGGGTCTTTACTGTAGGGCAGGGTGGGGTCTATACTGCAGGGCAGGGTGGGGTCTATACTGTAGGGCAGGGTGGGGTCCACTGCAGGGCAGGGTGGGGTCCATACTGCAGGGCAGGGTGGGGTCGTTACTGTAGGGCAGGGGGGTCTTACTGCAGGGCAGGGTGGGTCTTTACTGTAGGGCAGGGTGGGGTCTTTACTGTAGGGGTAGGGTGGGTCTCACTGTAGGGCAGGTGGGGTCTTTACTGCAGGGTAGGGTGGGGTCTATACTGCAGGGCAGGGTGGGGTCTATACTGTAGGGCAGGGTGGGTCTCACTGTAGGGCAGGTTGGGGTCGTTACTGCAGGGCAGGTGGGGTGTTACTGTAGGGCAGGGTGGGTCTTTACTGTAGGGCAGGTTGGGGTCCATACTGTAGGGCAGGGTGGGGGTCCACTGTAGGGCAGGGTGGGGTCTATACTGTAGGGTAGGGTGGGGTCCATACTGTAGGGTAGGTTGGGGTCTATATTGTAGTGTGGGTTCCACTGCAGGGCAGGTTGGGGTCCATACTGTAGGGCAGGGTGGGTCCTCACTGTAGGGCAGGTTGGGGTCCATACTGCAGGGTAGGGTGGGTCTATACTGTAGGGCAGGGTGGAGTCCATACTGTAGGGTAGGTGGGGTCTTTACTGTAGGGCAGGTTGGCAGGTCCATACTGTAGGGTAGGGTGGGGTCTTTACTGCAGGGCAGGGTGGGGTCTATACTGCAGGGCAGGTGGGTCTATACTGCAGGGCAGGGTGGGGTCTATACTGCAGGGCAGGGTGGGGTCTATACTGTAGGGCAGGGTGGGGTCTTTACTGCAGGGCAGGGTGGGGTCCATACTGTAGGGCAGGGTGGGGGTCTACTGTAGGTAGGTGGGGTCTATACTGTAGGGTAGGGTAGGGGTCTTTACTGCAGAGCAGGTTGAGGTCTATACTGCAGGCAGGGTGGGGTCTATACTGTAGGGTAGGTGGGGTCTATACTGCAGGGTAGGGTGGGGTCTATACTGCAGGGCAGGGTGGGGTCTATACTGTAGGGCAGGGTGGGGTCTTTACTGCAGGCAGGGTGGGGTCCATACTGCAGGGCAGGGTGGGTCTTTACTGTAGGGTAGGTGGGGTCTATACTGTATGGCAGGGTGGGGTCTTTACTGTAGGGCAGGTTGGGGTCTATACTGTAGGGCAGGGTGGGGTCTATACTGTTGGGTAGGTTGGGGTCTTTATATTGTAGGGCAAGGGGGGGTCTATACTGTAGGGCAGGCAGGGTGTAGGGTGGGTCTTTACTGTAGGGCAGGTTGGGGTCTATACTGTAGGGTAGGGTGGGTCTTTACTGCAGGGCAGGGTGGGTCCATACTGTAGGGCAGGGTGGGGTCTATACTGTAGGGTAGGGTGGGGTCCATACTGTAGGGCAGGGTGGGGTCCATACTGCAGGGTAGGGTGGGGTCCATACTGCAGGGCAGGGTCCACTGCAGGGCAGGGGTGGGTCATACTGTGGGCAGGCTGGGGGGCAGGGTGGGGTCTTTACTGTAGGGCAGGTGGGGTCCATACTGCAGGGAGGCGGGTCTCACTGTAGGGCAGGGTGGGGTCTTTACTCAGGGCAGGGGTGGGGTCTATACTGCAGGGCAGGGTGGGGTCATACTGCAGGGTAGGGTGGGGTCCATAATTGCAGGGCAGGGTGGGGTCTTTACTGTAGGGTAGGGTGCAGGGTCCATACTGTAGAGCAGGTGGGGTCTTTTACTGCAGGGCAGGTGGGGTCTATACTGCAGGGCAGGGTGGGGTCTTACTGCAGGGTTGGGTCAGGTCCATACTGTAGGGCAAGGGGTCTTTACTGTAGGCAGGGTGGGTCCATACTGTAGGGCAGGTTGGGGTCCATACTGCAGGCAGGGTGGGGTCTTTACTGCAGGGTAGGGGGGTCTATACTGCAGGGCAGGGTGGGGTCCTTACTGCAGGGCAGGGTGGGGTCTATACTGTAGGGCAGGGCAGGGCAGGTGGGGTCTATACTGCAGGGCAGGGTGGGGTCTTTACTGCAGGGCAGGGTGGGGTCCATACTGTGGGCAGGTTGGGGTCCTTAGGGCTGGGGTTTTACTGTGGGGCAGGGTAGGGTGGGTCCATACTGTAGGGCAGGGTGGGTCTTTACTGTAGGGCAGGGTGGGGTCTATACTGTAGGGTAGGGTGGGGTCTTTACTGTAGGGCAGGGTGGGTCTATACTGCAGGGCAGGTTGGGGTCTATACTGCAGGGCAGTGGGGTCTAGGCACTGTAGGGCAGGGTGGGGTCTATACTGTAGGGCAGGGTGGGGTCTTTACTGTAGGGCAGGGTGGGGTCTATACAGGGTAGGGTGGGTCTTTACTGCAGGGCAGGGTGGGTCCATATTGCAGGGCAGGGTGGGTCTTTACTGCAGGGCAGGTTGGGGTCTATACTGCAGGGCAGGGTGGGGTCTTTACTGTAGGGCAGGGTGGGTCTATACTGTAGGGCAGGGGTGGGGTCTATACTGTAGGGCAGGGTGGGGTCTCACTGCAGGGCAGGGTGGGGTCTTTACTGTAGGGCAGGCTGGGCAGGGTGGGGTCTACTGTAGGGCAGGGTGGGGTCTACTGTAGGGTAGGGTGGGGTCCATACTGCAGGGCAGGGTGGGGTCCACATTGTAGGGCAGGGTGGGGTCCGTTACTGTAGGGCAGGGTGGGGTCCACTGCAGGGCAGGGTGGGGTCCATACTGTAGGGGTAGGGTGGGGTCTTTACTGTAGGGCAGGGTGGGGTCTATACTGTAGGGTAGGGTGGGGTCTTTACTGTAGGGTAGGTTGGGTCTATACTGTAGGGCA
Organism: Oncorhynchus nerka; assembly: GCF_034236695.1. Classification (NCBI taxonomy): domain Eukaryota; kingdom Metazoa; phylum Chordata; class Actinopteri; order Salmoniformes; family Salmonidae; genus Oncorhynchus; species Oncorhynchus nerka. Next base: position 46,765,177 of record NC_088421.1, on the reverse strand, counting down.
GGGTGGGGTCTATACTGTAGGGTAGGGTGGGGTCCATACTGTAGGGCAGGGTGGGGTCTTTACTGTAGGGTAGGGTGGGGTCCACTGTAGGGCAGGGTGGGGTCTATACTGTAGGGCAGGGTTCTTTACAGGGTGGGGTCCACACTGCAGGGCAGGGTGGGGTCCATACTGTAGGGCAGGGTGGGTCTACACTGCAGGGCAGGGTGGGGTCTATACTGCAGGGCAGGGTGGGGTCGTTACTGTAGGGTAGGTTGGGGTCTATACTGCAGGGCAGGGTGGGTCGTCACTGCAGGCAGGGTGGGGTCCACTGCAGGGCAGGGTGGGGTCTATACTGCAGGGCAGGGTGGGTCCACACCAGCAGGGTAGGGAGGGCAGGGGTCCATACTGCAGGGCAGGGTGGGGTCCACACTGCAGGGCAGGGTGGGTCCATTGCAGGGCAGGGTGGGGTCCATACTGCAGGGCAGGGTGGGTCCATACAGGGCAGGGTGGGGTCCATACTGCAGGGCAGGGTGGGGTCCATACTGTAGGATAGGGTGGGTCTCACTGCAGGGTAGGTGGGGTCTATACTGTAGGGCAGGGTGGGGGTCCATACAGGGCAGGGCAGGGTACCGTAGGGGGTCCACTGCAGGGCAGGGTGGGTCTATACTGCAGGGCAGGGTGGGGTCCATACTGCAGGGCAGGGTGGGTCTACACTGTAGGGCAGGGTGGGGTCCATACTGCAGGGCAGGGTGGGGTCCACTGCAGGGCAGGGTGGGGTCCACACTAGGGCAGGGCAGGGTCTTTACTGCAGGCAGGTAGGGCAGGGGTCCATACTGCAGGCAGGGTGGGTCCTACTGTAGGCAGGGTGGGTCCATACTGCAGGGCAGGGTGGGGTCTTACTGCAGGGCAGGGGGTCCATACTGCAGGGCAGGGGTCTTTACTGCAGGGCAGGGTGGGGTCCCACTGCAGGGCAGGGTGGGGTCCTTACTGCAGGGCAGGGTGGGTCTATACTGCAGGGCAGGGGCAGGGCAGGGTGGGTCCCACTGCAGGGCAGGGTGGGGTCCATACTGCAGGGCAGGGTGGGGTCCATACTGCAGGGCAGGCTGGGGTCCATACTGCAGGGCAGGGTGGGGTCCCACTGCAGGGCAGGGTGGGGTCCACACTGCAGGCAGGGTGGGTCCATACTGCAGGGCAGGGTGGGGTGGGTCTATACTGCAGGGCAGGGTGGGGTCTTTACTGTAGGGCAGGGTGGGGTCCATACTGCAGGGCAGGGTGGGTCTCATACTCAGGGCAGGGTGGGGTCCATACTGCAGGGCAGGGTGGGGTCCATACTGCAGGGCAGGGTGGGGTCTTTACTGCAGGGCAGGCTGGGGTCTTTACTGTAGGGCAGGGTGGGGTCCTTTACTGTAGGGCAGGCTGGGGTCCATCACTGCAGGGCAGGGTGGGTCCATACCTGTAGGCAGGGTGGGGTCCACTGTAGGGCAGGGTGGGGTCCATACTGCAGGGCAGGGTGGGGTCCATACTGCAGGGCAGGGTGGGTCAGGGGGCAGGGCAGGCTGGGGTCTCACTGCAGGGCAGGTGGGGTCCATACTGCAGGGGGGTCCATACTTGCAGGGCAGGGTGGGGTCCATACCTGCAGGGCAGGGTGGGTCCATACTGTAGGGTAGGGTGGGTCTACACTGCAGGGCAGGGTGGGGTCCATACTGTAGGGCAGGGTGGGGTCCTATACTGTAGGGCAGGGTGGGGGGTCCATACTGTAGGGCAGGGTGGGTCTCACTGCAGGGCAGGGTGGGGGTCCATACTGCAGGGCAGGGTGGAGGTCCGCACTGCAGGGCAGGGTGGGTCTTTACTGCAGGGCAGGTTGGGTCCATTGCAGGGCAGGGTGGGTCTTCACTGCAGGGCAGGGTGGGTCCACACTGCAGGGCAGGGTGGGTCCCACTGTAGGGCAGGGTGGGTCCATACTGCAGGGCAGGGTGGGTCTACACTGCAGGGCAGGGTGGGGTCCACACTGCAGGGCAGGGGTGGGGTCTATACTGCAGGCAGGGGGTGGGGTCCCACTGCAGGGGGCAGGGTGGGTCCATACTGTAGGGCAGGGTGGGTCACACTGCAGGGCAGGTGGGTCCTTTACTGCAGGGCAGGGTGGGGTCTCACTGCAGGGCAGGGTGGGGTCCATATTGTAGGCAGGGTGGGTCCAGGTTGGGGTCATACTGCAGGGCAGGGTGGGTCCCACTGCAGGGCAGGGTGGGGTCCATACTGCAGGGCAGGGTGGGGTCCACTGTAGGGCAGGTGGGGTCCATTGCAGGGCAGGGTGGGGTCCTATACTGCAGGGCAGGGCAGGGTCCATACTCGTGGGGCAGGGTTTACTGCAGGCAGGGTGGGGTCCATACTGTAGGCAGGGGTGGGTCCTTTATTGCAGGGCAGGGTGGGGTCCACTGCAGGGCAGGGTGGGGTCCACACTGCAGGGCAGGGTGGGGTCATACTGTAGGGCAGGGTGGGGTCTATACTGCAGGGCAGGGTGGGGTCCCAGGATGGGGTGCAGGGCAGGGTGGGGTCCATACTGTAGGGCAGGGTGGGTCCACTGCAGGGCAGGGTGGGGTCCATACTGTAGGCAGGGTGGGGTCTCACTTAGGGCAGGTGGGGTCCATACTGTAGGGCAGGGTGGGTCCCACTGTAGGGCAGGGTGGGTCTTTACTGCAGGGCAGGGTGGGGTCCTCACTGCAGGGCAGGGTGGGGTCCATACTGTAGGGCAGGGTGGGGTCCCACTGCAGGGCAGGGTGGGGTCCATACTGCAGGGCAGGGTGGGGTCCCACTGCAGGGCAGGGTGGGGTCCATACTGCAGGGCAGGGTGGGGTCTTTACTGCAGGGCAGGTGGGTCCATAGGGCAGGGTGGGGGGTCCATACTGCAGGGCAGGGTGGGTCCTTTACTGCAGGGCAGGGTGGGGTCTATACTGCAGGGCAGGGTGGGGTCCATACTGCAGGGCAGGTGGGGTCTACACTGCAGGGCAGGGTGGGTCCCACTGCAGGGCAGGTGGGGTCTATACTGCAGGGCAGGGTGGGTCCATACTGTAGGGCAGGGTGGGGTACTGTAGGGCAGGGTGGGGTCTTTACTGCAGGGCAGGGTGGGTCCTTCACTGCAGGGCAGGTGGGGTATACTGCAGGGCAGGGTGGGGTCCCACTGCAGGGCAGGGTGGGTCCTCACTGCAGGGCAGGGTGGGGTCCATAACTGCAGGGCAGGGTGGGTCTTTACTGCAGGGCAGGGTGGGGTCCATACTGCAGGGCAGGGTGGGGTCCTACACTGCAGGGCAGGGTGGGGTCCCACTGCAGGGCAGGTGGGGTCCATACTGCAGGGCAGGGTGGGTCCACTGCAGGGCAGGGTGGGTCCGTTACTGCAGGGCAGGGTGGGGTCTATACTGCAGGGCAGGGTCTCCACACTGGCAGGGCAGGGTGGGGTCCATACTGCAGGCAGGGTGGGGTCTTTACTGTAGGGCAGGGTGGGGTCCATAACTGCAGGGCAGGGTGGGTCTATACTGTACCAGGGCAGGTGGGGTCCGTTACTGGGGGGGTCTCACTGTAGGGCAGGGTGGGTCCATACTGTAGGGCAGGGTGGGGTCCATACTGTAGGGCAGGGTGGGGTCCATACTGCAGGGCAGGGTGGGGTCCATACTGTAGGGCAGGGTGGGTCTATACTGTAGGGCAGGTGGGGTCCATACTGTAGGCATACCTGCAGGCAGGGTGGGGTCCACTGCAGGGCAGGGTGGGGTCCATACTGCAGGGCAGGGTGGGGTCCTTTACTGCAGGGCAGGGTGGGTCCTATACTGCAGGGCAGGGTGGGTCCATACTGTAGGGTAGGGTGGGGTCCATACTGCAGGGCAGGGTACACTGTAGGGCAGGGTGGGGTCCATACTGCAGGGCAGGGTGGGTCCACTGTAGGGCAGGGTGGGGTCCATACTGCAGGGCAGGGTGGGGTCTCACTGCAGGGCAGGGTGGGTCCATACTGTAGGCAGGGCAGGGTCCATCTGCAGGGCAGGGGGGGTCCATACTGTAGGGCAGGGTGGGTCTTTACTGTAGGGCAGGGTGGGGTCTATACTGTAGGCAGGGTGGGGTCCATACTGTAGGGCAGGGTGGGTCTATACTGCAGGGCAGGGTGGGGTCTTTACTGTAGGGCAGGGTGGGGTCTATACTGTAGGGCAGGTGGGGTCCATACTGTAGGGCAGGGTGGGGTCTCATTGCAGGCAGGGTGGGGTCCACACTGTAGGGCAGGGTGGGGTCCATACTGCAGGGCAGGGTGGGGTCTTTACTGCAGGGCAGGGTGGGGTCCATACTGTAGGGCAGGGTGGGGTCCATACTGTAGGGTAGGGTGGGGTCGTTACTGCAGGGCAGGTTGGGGTCCATATTGTAGGGCAGGGTTCTTTACTGTAGGGCAGGGTGGGGTCTATATTGCAGGGCAGGGTGGGTTCTTTACTGCAGGGCAGGCTGGGGTCCATACTGCAGGGCAGGGGTGGGTCTTACCAGGGTAGGGTGGGTCTATACTGCAGGGCAGGGTGGGTCTTTACTGCAGGGTAGGGTGGGGTCTATACCAGATGGCAGGATGGGGTCCATACTGTAGGGCAGGGTGGGGTCTATACTGTAGGCAGGGTGGGGTCCATACTGCAGGGTAGGGTGGGGTCTATACTGTAGGGCAGGGTGGGGTCCATACTGTAGGGCAGGGTGGGGTCCTACACTGTAGAGCAGGGTGGGGTCCTTTACTGCAGGGTGTGGGGTCTTTACTGTAGGGTAGGGTGGGGTCTTTACTGTAGGGCAGGGTGGGGTCCATACTGTAGGGCAGGGTGGGGTCTTTACTGTAGGGCAGGATGGGGTCTATACTGTAGGGCAGGGTGGGGTCCATACTGTAGGGCAGGGTGGGGTCCATACTGTAGGGCAGGGTGGGGTCCATACTGCAGGGCAGGGTGGGGTCTTTACTGTAGGGCAAGGTGGGGGCAGGGCAGGTGGGGTCTACTATTGTAGGGTGGGTCTTTACTGTAGGGTAGGTTGGGGTCTATACTGTAGGGTAGGGTGGGGTCTTTACTGTAGGGTAGGGTTGGGTCTACACTGTAGGGCAGGGTGGGGTCTATACTGCAGGGCAGGGTGGGTCACTGTAGGGCAGGTTGGGGTCCATATTGTAGGGTGGGTCTTTACTGCAGGGCAGGTGGGGTCCATACTGCAGGGCAGGGTGGGTTCTTTTACTGTAGGGCAGGGGGGTCCATACTGTAGGCAGGGTGGGTCTTTAGGGTGGAGTCTATACTGTAGGGCAGGTGGGGTCCACTGTAGGGCAGGTTGGGGTCTATACTGTAGGGGTAGGGCAGGGTGGGGTCTATACTGTAGGGCAGGTTGGGGTCTATACTGCAGGGCAGGGTGGGTCCATACTGTAGGGCAGGGTGGGGTCTATACTGTAGGGCAGGGTGGGGTCTATAGGGTTGGGGTCTACTGCAGGGCAGGTGGGGTCTATACTGCAGGGCAGGGTGGGTCCACTGCAGGGCAGGGTGGGGTCTATACTGCAGGGCAGGGTGGGGTCTATACTGCAGGGCAGGTTGGGGTCTATATTGTAGGGCAGGGTGGGGTCTTTACTGCAGGGCAGGTTGGGGTCTTTACTGTAGGGCAGGGTGGGGTCCATACTGTAGGGCAGGGTGGGGTCTATACTAGGGCAGGGCTGGGGTCCATACTGTAGGGCAGGGTGGGTCTTACTGTAGGTAGGGTGGGGTCTATACTGTAGGGTAGGGTGGGGTCTATACTGTAGGGCATGGTGGGGTCTTTATTGTGGGTAGGGTGGGGTCTATACTGTAGGGCAGGGTGGGGTCCATACTGTAGGGCAGGGTGGGTCTATACTGTAGGGCAGGGTGGGGTCTAAACTGTAGGGTAGGGTGGGGTCCATACTGTAGGGCAGGGTGGGGTCTATACTGTAGGGCAGGGTGGGGTCTTTACTGCAGGGCAGGGTGGGGTCTATACTGTAGGGCAGGGTGGGGTCTATACTGTAGGGCATGGTGGGGTCTTTACTGTAGGGTAGGGTGGGTCTATACTGTAGGGCAGGGTGGGGTCTATACTGTAGGGTGGTGGGTCCTCCACTGTAGGGTAGGGTGGGGTCCATACTGTAGGGTAGGGTGGGGTCTATACTGTAGGGCAGGGTGGGGTCTATACTGTAGGGCAGGATGGGGTCTTTACTGTAGGGCAGGCTGGGGTCCATACTGTAGGGCAGGGTGGGGTCTATACTGTAGGGCAGGGTGGGGTCTATACTGTAGGGCAGGTGGGGTCTATACTGTAGGGCAAGGTGGGGTCCAGTAGGGCAGGTGGGGTCCATACCAGGGGGTCTTTACTGTAGGGCAGGTTGGGGTCTATACTGGGCAGGGTGGGGTCTTTACTGCAGGGCAGGGTGGGTCCACACTGCAGGGCAGGGTGGGTCTATACTGCAGGGCAGGGTGGGGTCTATACTGTAGGGCAGGGTGGGGTCATATTGCAGGGTGGGTCTTTACTGTAGGGCAGGTTGGGGTCTATATTGTAGGGCAGGGTGGGTCTTTACTGTAGGGCAGGTTGGGGTCTATACTGTAGGGTAGGTGTGGGTGGGGCAGGTGGGGTCCTTTACTGTAGGGTAGGTTGGGGTCTATACTGTAGGGCAGGTGGGGTCTTTACTGTAGGGCAGGTGGGGTCCTATACTGTAGGGTAGGGTGGGGTCTATACTGTAGGGCAGGGTGGGGTCTTTACTGCAGGGCAGGGTGGGGTCATACTGCAGGGCAGGGTTGGGGTCCATACTGTAGGGCAGGGTGGGGTCACTGTAGGGCAGGGTGGTCTATACTGTAGGCTGGGCAGGGTGGGGTCTTTACTGTAGGGCAGGGTGGGGTCTATACTGTAGGGCAGGGTGGGGTCCATACTGCAGGGCAGGGTGGGGTCTTACTGTAGGGCAGGGTTGGGGTCTTTACTGTAGGGTAGGGCAGGGGGTCTATACTGTAGGGCAGGGTGGGGGTCTATACTGTAGGGTAGGGTGGGGTCTATACTGTAGGGCAGGGTGGGGTCTATACTGTAGGGTAGGGTGGGGTCTATACTGTAGGGTAGGGTGGGGTCTATACTGTAGGGTGCAGGTAGGGTGGGGTCTATACTGTAGGGCAGGGTGGGGTCTATACTGTAGGGTAGGGTGGGGTCTATACTGTAGGGTAGGGTGGGGTCTAAACTGTACTGTCTATACTGTAGGGTAGGGTGGGGTCTATACTGTATACTGTAGAGCAGGGTGGGGTCTATACTGTAGGGTAGGGTGGGTCTTTACTGTAGGGTAGGGTGGGGTCTATACTGTAGGGTAGGGTGGGGTCTATACTGTAGGGCAGGGTGGGGTCTAAACTGTAGGGTAGGGTGGGTCTATACTGTAGGGTAGGGTGGGGTCTATACTGTAGGGTAGGGTGGGGTCTTTACTGTAGGGTAGGGTGGGGTCTATACTGTAGGGCAGGGTGGGGTCCATACTGTAGGGTATGGTGGGGTCTTTATTGTAGTGTAGGGTGGGGTCTATACTGTAGGGTAGGGTGGGGTCTATACTGTAGGGTAGGGTGGGGTCTATACTGTAGGGTATGGTGGGGTCTAAACTGTAGGGTAGGGTGGGGTCCATATACTGTAGGGTAGGGTGGGGTCTATACTGTAGGGTAGGGTGGGGTCTTTACTGGCAGGGTGGGGTCTATACTGTAGGGTAGGGTGGGGTCTATACTGTAGGGTATGGTGGGGTCTTTACTGTAGGGTAGGGTGGGGTCTATACTGTAGGGCAGGGTGGGGTCTTTACTGTAGGGCAGGGTGGGGTCTATACTGTAGGGTAGGGTGGGGTCCATACTGTAGGGTATGGTGGGTCTAAACTGTAGGGTAGGGTGGGGTCTATACTGTAGGGTAGGGTGGGGTCTATACTGTAGGGTATGGTCGGGTCTTTACTGTAGGGTAGGGTGGGGTCTATACTGTAGGGTAGGGTGGGGTCTAAACTGTAGGGTAGGGTAGGGTCTGTTTTTGACTCTGAGGGTATGAAAGTAAACAACATAATGGCACTTTGAATTGAGGAAATGTATGTGCTGTGATGATGTCATAGCAGCTGTCTGTGACTGTTCTCCACAAGCAGTTCTGGTGGTTGTTTAGAAGACGCAGAGGAATCTAAGATAACAGGCTGAATGTTGCATTTCCAATGTTAGGCGTTCACTGTGTCAAATACACCTGCGTCGTTCCATGGAAAGACTGCCTTTTGGCCCCTTGGATATATGAAGCAGAGATATTGTGCACCAATATTGAAAAGCCTCTCATATTAAATGAAGTTTCCTTTAATATAGACCACATTGGTTATTTAATAAAATCACAATTTTCGACATGTCCCTCTGTCAACCCTGTGTCACTTTTAGAAAGATTTTAACCAGTTTAATCCCCCAAAATTTCTCAAAGTTTCAACATCGTTATAAAGCCTTAAGTTTAATTTGTTAAGTAATTTCTGAAAATTATTATTATGTGATATAGTGATTCATTTACATATGTCCCTAATGTTTAAGTTCAAGCCTGTGACGGGAGCTGAACTCTCGTTTTAAATAAAAAAATTGGGGGGACTTTGAACATCTAATAGTCAAATCATAGAGTAAACACCGGTTGGACTGTTTCTGGTCTTCTGGTGTTTTGTGGTGGGAAAACGAGCCGGTCCAGCAGAACACCCTGTTACCCATAGAGAGACAAGCTTGAAATGTTTGAACAATTTCTAATAGTTTAAGTTTACATTCAATTGCCTTTCCTCCCTGTTGCACACAACACACGTCCATTCTCCCATGTCACAAGGGGATTCATGGCTGATTTAAGAAGAAATCGTCAACCCTGTCACGCACAACCCTGATACTTTATTTGGCACGGAATAGGCACTTACTATAGTAGTGTTTTTTATTTAACCACTTGAGACGGGAAAATGTGTTTTTCATGACAGGATGTGAAAACGAGGTCAAATCAAATGTTTCCTTTGACCAATTGACACTTCTCAAAAGGCACCATAAGGGTGGACCAACCCACCTGTCCATCACCATCTCTGATTGATTCCTCATATTATCTGGACTATCCTTGGCAACATATCTTCCAAAAAAAACAAATCAGTAAACCGCAACTTCTTCCTCTATATGAGTACAGCGTTCCACTGCAGGGTATATATATTTTTTTCTTTATAAAGATGGCTTTTTTGAGCGAGCATTTCTTGGTGATTTACTCAGAGGCCCCTCCCAGGACAGTAATATCTTTCTTCACTCATGTTTCTGCAGAGTTGCATGTCTGTTGTGTTGCTGTCTGTGAATCTGGTAATAATCGTGTGCAGGGGACAAAAATAAACATCACATTGTTTATCATTTCATTTCTCTACACATAATAAATATATCATCACATATATTAATATATATGTATAATAATAGATTTGCCTTTACATTACTCTTTACCTCCTAGGTTTATACACATAGTTATGTACAGTTCTTTGTATTTACACTATAGGGTTGAAGATCACAGAGCCTGAAATACCTAGCCTGGACAACAGAGTCTGGACTATAGAGTCTGGACTACAGAGCCTGGACTACAGAGCCTGGACTACAGAGCCTGGACTACAGAGTCTGGACTACAGAGCCTGGACAACAGAGTCTGGACTATAGAGTCTGGACTACAGAGCCTGGACAACAGAGTCTGGACTATAGAGTCTGGACTACAGAGCCTGGACAACAGAGTCTGGACTATAGAGTCTGGACTACAGAGCCTGGACAACAGAGTCTGGACTATAGAGTCTGGACTACAGAGCCTGGACAACAGAGTCTGGACTATAGAGTCTGGACTACAGAGCCTGGACTACAGAGTCTGGACAACAGAGCCTGGACAACAGAGTCTGGACTATAGAGTCTGGACTACAGAGCCTGGACTACAGAGCCTGGACAACAGAGTCTGGACTACAGAGCCTGGACAACAGAGTCTGGACTATAGAGTCTGGACTACAGAGCCTGGACAACAGAGTCTGGACTATAGAGTCTGGACTACAGAGCCTGGACAACAGAGTCTGGACTATAGAGTCTGGACTACAGAGCCTGGACAACAGAGTCTGGACTATAGAGTCTGGACTACAGAGCCTGGACAACAGAGTCTGGACTATAGAGTCTGGACTACAGAGCCTGGACTACAGAGTCTGGACAACAGAGCCTGGACAACAGAGTCTGGACTATAGAGTCTGGACTACAGAGCCTGGACTACAGAGCCTGGACAACAGAGTCTGGACTACAGAGCCTGGACAACAGAGTCTGGACTATAGAGTCTGGACTACAGAGCCTGGACTACAGAGCCTGGACTACAGAGCCTGGACAACAGAGTCTGGACTACAGAGTCTGGACTACAGAGCCTGGACTACAGAGCCTGGACAACAGAGTCTGGACTATAGAGTCTGGACTACAGAGCCTGATACAGAGCCTAGACTACAGAGGCCGGACTACAGAGCCTGGACTACAGAGCCTGGACAACAGAGTCTGGACTACAGAGCCTGGACAACAGAGTCTGGATTATAGAGTCTGGACTACAGAGTCTGGACTATAGAGTCTGGACTACAGAGCCTGGACTACAGAGCCTGGACAACAGAGTCTGGACTACAGAGCCTGGACAACAGAGTCTGGACTATAGAGTCTGGACTACAGAGCCTGGACTACAGAGCCTGGACAACAGAGTCTGGACTACAGAGCCTGGACAACAGAGTCTGGACTATAGAGTCTGGACTACAGAGCCTGGACTACAGAGCCTGGACAACAGAGTCTGGACTATAGAGTCTGGACTACAGAGCCTGGACAACAGAGTCTGGACTATAGAGTCTGGACTACAGAGCCTGGACTACAGAGCCTGGACAACAGAGTCTGGACTACAGAGCCTGGACTACAGAGCCTGGACTACAGAGCCTGGACAACAGAGTCTGGACTATAGAGTCTGGACTACAGAGCCTGGACTACAGAGCCTGGACAACAGAGTCTGGACTATAGAGTCTGGACTACAGAGCCTGGACTACAGAGCCTGGACAACAGAGTCTGGACTACAGAGCCTGGACTACAGAGCCTGGACTACAGAGTCTGGACTACAGAGCCTAGACTACAGAGCCTGGACTACAGAGCCTGGACTACAGAGCATAGACTACAGAGGCTGGACTACAGACCCTGGACTACAGAGCCTGATACAGAGCCTGGACTACAGAGCCTGGACTACAGAGCCTGGACTACAAAGCCTGGACTACAGAGGCTGGACTACAGAGCCTGATACAGAGCCTGGACTACAGAGCCTGGACTATAGAGCCTGGACTACAGAGCCTGGACTACAGAGCCTGGACAACAGAGCCTGGACTACAGAGCCTGGACTACAAAGCCTGGACTACAGAGCCTGGACTACAGAGCCTGGACTACAGAGCCTGGACTACAGAGCCTGATACAGAGCCTGGACTACAGAGCCTGGACTACAGAGCCTGGACTACAAAGCCTGGACTACAGAGCATAGACTACAGAGGCTGGACTACAGACCCTGGACTACAAAGCCTGGACTACAGAGCCTGGAGTTAAGAGAGAAACATCTTTAGAACCTGAAGCAGTCTTTGGAACCTTTGGATCTGATTGGTTGTTTTATGAGCAGTTTTGAGGAGGAACATAATTGGTCCTCTCAGACTGCCCCTTCTGTATCAAGCTCTAATACCCTTTTCACACTATCTTGCAAACCCAAACAGTATTGTGCTGGCTTGGATATTGTCCTTTTAAAAGGTTCTTCCCAGCATGGATCCAGCAGCTTTAGTAGAGGTGTAACCAGGCCAGAACAATACAAAAAAGGTGTGATGTCACTCCCCAGTCTGAAAGGTGTGATGTCTCCCCTCAGTCCTCCTCTAATGTCTCTCCTCAGTCCTCCTCTAATGTCTCTCCTCAGTCTGAATGGTGTGATGTCTCTCCCCAGTCTGAATGGTGTGATGTCTCTCCCCAGTCTGAAAGGTGTGATGTCTCTCCTCAGTCCTCCTCTAATGTCTCTCCCCAGTCTGAATGGTGTGATGTCTCTCCCCAGTCTGAAAGGTGTGATGTCTCCCCTCAGTCCTCCTCTAATGTCTCTCCTCAGTCCTCCTCTAATGTCTCTCCTCAGTCTGAATGGTGTGATGTCTCTCCGCAGTCTGAATGGTGTGATGTCTCTCCCCAGTCTGAAAGGTGTGATGTCTCTCCTCAGTCCTCCTCTAATGTCTCTCCCCAGTCTGAAAGGTGTGATGTCTCTCCTCAGTCTGAAAGGTGTGATGTCACTCCCCAGTCTGAAAGGTGTGATGTCACTCCCCAGTCTGAAAGGTGTGATGTCACTCCTCAGTCTGAAAGGTGTGATGTCACTCCTCAGTCTGAAAGGTGTGATGTCTCTCCCCAGTCTGAAAGATATGATGTCTCTCCCCAGTCTGAAAGGTGTGATGTCTCTCCCCAGTCTGAAAGGTGTGATGTCTCTCCTCAGTCCTCCTCTAATGTCTCTCCCCAGTCTGAAAGGTGTGATGTCTCTCCTCAGTCCTCCTCTAATGTCTCTCCCCAGTCTAAAAGGTGTGATGTCTCTCCTCAGTCCTCCTCTAATGTCTCTCCCCAGTCTAAAAGGTGTGATGTCAGTCCTCAGTCCTCCTCTAATGTCTCTCCTCAGTCTGAAAGGTGTGATGTCAGTCCTCAGTCCTCCTCTAATGTCTCTCCCCAGTCTGAAAGGTGTGATGTCAGTCCTCAGTCCTCCTCTAATGTCTCTCCCCAGTCTGAAAGGTGTGATGTCAGTCCTCAGTCCTCCTCTAATGTCTCTCCTCAGTCTGAAAGGTGTGATGTCTCTCCTCAGTCCTCCTCTAATGTCTCTCCCCAGTCTGAAAGGTGTGATGTCAGTTATCAGTCCTCCTCTAATGTCTCTCCCCAGTCTGAAAGGTGTGATGTCTCTCCTCAGTCCTCCTCTAATGTCTCTCCCCAGTCTGAAAGGTGTGATGTCTCTCCCCAGTCTGAAAGGTGTGATGTCTCTCCTCAGTCCTCCTCTAATGTCTCTCCCCAGTCTGAAAGGTGTGATGTCTCTCCTCAGTCCTCCTCTAATGTCTCTCCCCAGTCTAAAAGGTGTGATGTCAGTCCTCAGTCCTCCTCTAATGTCTCTCCTCAGTCTGAAAGGTGTGATGTCAGTCCTCAGTCCTCCTCTAATGTCTCTCCCCAGTCTGAAAGGTGTGATGTCAGTCCTCAGTCCTCCTCTAATGTCTCTCCCCAGTCTGAAAGGTGTGATGTCAGTCCTCAGTCCTCCTCTAATGTCTCTCCTCAGTCTGAAAGGTGTGATGTCTCTCCTCAGTCCTCCTCTAATGTCTCTCCCCAGTCTGAAAGGTGTGATGTCAGTTATCAGTCCTCCTCTAATGTCTCTCCCCAGTCTGAAAGGTGTGATGTCTCTCCTCAGTCCTCCTCTAATGTCTCTCCCCAGTCTGAAAGGTGTGATGTCACTCCCAGTCTGAACGGTATGATGTCCTCTAATGTCTCTCCCCAGTCTGAAAGGTGTGATGTCACTCCCCAGTCTGAACGGTATGATGTCACTCAGTCTGAAAGGTATGATGTCTCTCCCCAGTCTGAACGGTATGATGTCACTCAGTCTGAAAGGTATGATGTCACTCAGTCTGAAAGGTATGATGTCACTCAGTCTGAAAGGTGTGATGTCACTCAGTCTGAAAGGTGTGAGTCTGAAAGGTGTGATGTCTCTCCTCAGTCTGAAAGGTGTGATGTCTCTCCCCAGTCTGAAAGGTGTGATGTCTCCCCCCAGTCTGAAAGGTATGATGTCACTCAGTCTGAAAGGTATGATGTCTCCCCCCAGTCTGAAAGGTATGATGTCACTCCTCAGTCTCTGTGAGCACAGCTCTGCTATTAGATCCAGAAAGGTTTTAAGCAATAAGGGGCCTTCATTTTGGGAACATAAATCAAATGGCTAGTTTTCTGGACCCAACTCGAAAACATATTTCATGTGCATCATTATTGTCGAACGATACAGTTTGATAGTTGAAAACCCCTTCTGAAAACAGCAACAATGCACTATGTTCTAATTCCATAGACATTCTAATAGTGTGCTGGTGGAAATATGTGCATGAATTCATCTTTAACCCTGTACAAATAAATTATTGCTACTTACAAAGCAATCCTACAGATGTCTCTTAACTGTGTATCAATGCAGATATGTGTTCATGGGGGAGACGTGGGAAGAATAGGGACTGGGGACAGGGGTGACACAGACATCAGGGTTGGGGTCCATTCCATTTCAATTCATTCATTCAGAAAGTAAACAGTTTACTTCCTAAATTGACTGAATTTAAATGGAATGGACCCAAACCCTCTGCAGAATAGGGTTAGTTATGCATTTCATACTGCATTATTCAATAGACTCTGTTCATCGTCATCTCTATAGTGTGCAGAAAACTAGGACTAATAACTCTCTTATCATATTACCCTGTTAGGAATACAGTACACTACACACCATGACCCTGAAGACCCACTAACCATACATCTACCCAACCAATCAGACCCACTTTACCCACACATCTACCCAACCAATCAGACCCACTTTACCCACACATCTACCCAACCAATCAGACCCACTTTACCCACACATCTACCCAATCAGACCCACTTTACCCACACATCTACCCAACCAATCAGACCCACTTTACCCACACATCTACCCAACCAATCAGACCCCACCCACACATCTACCCAACCAATCAGACCCACTTTACCCACACATCTACCCAACCAATCAGACCCACTTTACCCACACATCTCCCAACCAATCAGACCCACTTTACCCACACATCTACCCAACCAATCAGACCCACTTTACCCACACATCTCAATCAGACCCACTTTACCCACACATCTACCCAACCCAACCCACAATCTACCCAACCAATCAGACCCACTTTACCCACACATCTACCCAACCAATCAGACTCACTTTACCCACACATCTTACCCACATCTACCCAACCAATCATCTACCCAACCAATCAGACCCCACATCTACCCAACCAATCAGACTCACTTTACCCACACATCTACCCAACCAATCAGACCCACATCTTCAGACCCACACATCTACCCAACCAGTCAGGTTAAGAGTTTCTTTCCTTTAGGGTCAGGCCAAACTATTTGTGAGTATGCGATGCAAGTATTGCAATTTAAGTGCAGGCTTTTCATATAAGGCAAAAAAATTACTTAAAAAGTCACAAAAATACTGATCACTGTTTCAAAAAACTGTAGTATCCACAAAGCAAAAATATAATAGTGAACATGGCATTTAATACTCCTCCATATAATCCACATGTCTTCTTCCTTCCAAAGGCAACTGCTCCTCCTCTATATGGCATGTGGTGTGTTATTGTTTGCTCACATTGAGTTTACATTACTATTTGCGTAGTATTTCTAAGAGATGAGTTTTGCTTGCAGCCTGCAGGTATAGCATCATGTGAGGGAGGGGGGGGTTCAGTCCTGGAGTTCCAGGTCAGAGATCAAGGTTCAGTCCTGGAGTTCCATGTCAGAGGTCATGGTTCAGACCTGGAGTTTCAGGTCAAAGGTCAGGTGAGCATTGTGGTGTATAAGAAGAAGCTTTGTTTGTTCGTTTTGTCTGGGAGCGTCGTGGCAGTGCGGTGTGAGCGAGCATTACAGTCTAACAGTATGTACAGCTAGCTGGATGTAGGAGCGCCACGGTGCCAGCCTCGGGCAAGCTCTGATGATGTCACATCATAGGGCTGTCTTAGGGTAACGATGTCATAAGGTGGTGTCCTGGGGTTCGTCGTCCTCAGCGTAGGGGTCGTGGTCGGGGTTATCGTCTCTCCGCGGGGGAGGAGAGTGTGTCACCGCTCCGTAGCGCCTGCAGGGGGCAGCACCGCTGAACTCATCGATGAGGCTGTCCAGGTTCACATTGATGGAGGGGATTTCATAATTGAAGTAATCTAATGATGGCATGGTTAGCGGGTTGGCATGGCGACAGAGGTGGGATGTGATTATTATGGTGTGGTGGTGGTGAAGAGAAGCATGAAGAGGAGGAGGAGGAGATGATGATGGTGTGTAAAATAAAGGAATAAAGCAGAAAGGAAATTCAGTTTTTTGAGTCAGAAAAAACTGCATTCTGTTGCTGTTGTTTGAAGAAAGCAGTAGCAGGTAAGTATGTTGGTCTCTGACACATTCTACACAGGGAGGTAGTCATACTGTGTTACTGGGCTAGTAGGTATAACACCAGAGACCTCTGGAGGGAAAGCAGTGAAACAAACTGAACAGGAGGCAATGCTGTCAGAGGGAGGGCAGTGAAACAGATGGGTCTGTCCTGAAGCCATGGGTCTGGGATGGAGGTCACCTGGGGGTTACCTGTGGAGCCCACGCGCCTGTCCTGTAGCAGGGGCGGCGTTTGTTGCCATGGGGATGGTAAAAAGGGCCGATGCGTTAAAGATGGACCTTCGGGTGAAGCGACGGCGTCTGCAATGGTGAGCGCTGCAGTGTACGTGATGCGCTCTAGGACGTCCATAAGCCATGCATACAGTACGTACAGTCTGAACAACAGCATGCCGACTAAAGTAACACCAACAGAATGGGGCAGCTAGCTACTGTTAGCATGGCTGATACTGTAACACCAACAGAATTGGGCAGATAGCTAGTGTTAGCATGGCTGATATTGTAAACCCACTGATGGGGCAGCTAGCTACTGTTAGCATGGCTGATACTGTAACACCAACATAATTGGGCAGATAGCTAGTGTTAGCATGGCTGATATTGTAAACCCACTGATGGGGCAGCTAGCTACTGTTAGCATGGCTGATACTGTAACACCAACAGAATTGGGCAGATAGCTAGTGTTAGCATGGCTGATACTGTGACACAAACAGAATGGGGCAGCTAGCTAGCGTTAGCATGGCTGATACTGTGACACAAACAGAATGGGGCAGCTAGCTAGCGTTAGCATGGCTGGCTGATAGCTAGCTGTTTAGCTAACAGGTACAAGACGTATGCATGAAGCAGGCTGCAGGAGAACCCAGAGGCAGCCACAGCACCAGGCCAGGCGGGGCGAGGCGGGGCGAGGCGGGGCGAGGCGGGCGGAGCGGTGAGAGATGGAGCGTAGTACGGTAACGTTACTGGCGGGCGAGGTCAAATCTGGCTTACCCTAAACGGCCCCCTCACACTTAGCCCACACCACACTGACTCCCCTGGCCTCACACGGCTGGTACACAACATAGTAGCAGGTAGAGCAGAGCAGGGGAACAAGAGAATCATGAATAGAACACAGGGACACAGAGAGAATGACTGGTATTGGTACTGACAGGTAGAACAGAGAACCTCATAGAATATTAGAATTAGATTTCTATGGAACACCTCAGATCATAATTATGACATCAGACAAGAAGTAGGCCTATCTGAGTGACCACTTCTTCAATAAGCCTGGTTGCCAGTCTGTTTCTGCTCTCTTGCCAACTCCTTGTGGAACTGCTTGCCAATGTGCAATGGGGTTGGTAAGAGCACAAACAGGTCTGGGACCAGCCTAGAATGAGCCATGTTTGTCCTGAGAGAGTAAGCATAGAATTAGAGTGACTAGAATAGACATTCCCCTTTCCAGTCAACATTCCATGATGAGTGGAACAATGTTGGCTATATTCATGGATGCACGTTGCGTCACAACATTGTTATGAAGATTCTCTTGAGCCCTGGTGCCCTACTGAAGGTCAATGCATTGTCAATGGGCACTGATGAAGATCTAGCCTAAAGTGCATTACACTGGGCTTGGAAACCCAATGATATTTCAAAAGGAGACAAGCTATTAGTAATAAAACCTTTTCTTATCACTGTGATGAAGCCAGATTGACCTTAGATGCAATATAACTTCACCTAGCTGGCTGAGATTGAGGGACAGTCCTGGGTTTTTGCTAGCTAACGTTAGCATTGCTAGACATTTCTGACTAACTTTGGTAGCTAATCTCTCTAAAGTGAATTTGACAACATCCTAATGATGACAAACTCGTTTCCTACTAATTATTTGCTGACTTTAGCAATATCGTATAGTGTAATCTATAGTGTAATCTATAGTGTAATCTATAGTGTAATTTAGACTAAACAGTCATTAGCCTCCGTTCAGAATGACTGGGCATCACTGGACTTTCAGGCACCACAATGGCTGAGGCGTTCATAACAACGCACGATGCCACCAAATGACGGTGAATACACTGTCAAATTGCCATGGAATGAGGGGGATTGTTCTGTTCTAGTTATTCTATTTCTATGCGTGTAAGCCTGGGACCTACCTAGCTCTGGCGTACTGTATGAGGATAAACAGAGAGGAAGCACATGATGAATCTAATGGAAACTTCCATACAAGCAGGACATCGCTATGCTTCCCTGATGTTTCCTCACAATACTTAGAAACATCAGCACATAACACAAGCAATGGATACATAGTGTAGTTTTCTCTCTACAATGTACAACAAAATCTTAATATTTACAACATATTGTTCTTCTCGGGACGACTGCGTCTGTCTAAATAAAGGCCACCGTTATTCAATAACACATTATTTTATAGAACGGGTGAGTCAGTAGTGATAGGATGCTGATTTCCCTCGTCCTACTAGCTACACCTGTCCACCGTCTCCATTGGACAGCGCCACAGCCAGTCTGAGAGACGGGCGCGGCTGCATCGTCCCTGACCCCACCTGCGGTGGTAGTGGTGGTGTCGTTGCCATGGTTACGTGATCATCATGCTGTTTACCTGTGGACATGCTCTCCCCGGGGGACAGTCCGTCCAGGATGCCCTGCTCCAGGGGCCCAGGGCCAACAGGGGTGGCCCCCGGCTGAGGAACGGTGGGCGGCTGAGGAGGGGGCAGGCTGGGCCTCTGCCGGGGCTTAGGGGTGGGCCGAGACTTGCCCAGCGTGCCGGTCAGAGAAGGGGGGGAGGACAGGGACCCCAGGGACCCACAGAGAGGGGTCTGACCGGGGGAGGAGGCCCCTAGTCCTCCAGGGGCCTGTGGGGGACCGGCCAGTCCATAGGGCGAGGGGGTGCTCGGAGGGGTGGGGGGACAGGCTGACCGGCGACGGCTGACCTGTGGACTGGTCCGAAATCCCACCAGAACCACCCGACTGGCCATACCCAGCTGGAACCTTTGGAGGGATAGGGGCCGGCTTCTTAGAGCCTGGAGACAGAAAAGAAGAGAGTTAACATGAACATGAATATCTAAAGTAAATTAACACATCTAAAACTAAGCCTACCTTTATACCAGGGGTTGGAACCGGTTCAGGGAAAAGCACCGAAAACCGGAATATAAAGGAATTATTTGAGGAACAGAACCCGAACCAAAAACAAAAGTGATCTATACTGTTCCGGAACAGAAACATTATTTTTTAAAACATGGGAACCGGTTAATAACGTTATTTTACGTTCCGGGCATTTTTTTTCCAGTCCCACAAAAATCGCAACAAAGCGCCTATGCAAAGCCCTCACTCTGTCACTCAGAAACGTATTCCAGCGTCTGCCTGCCAGCTGGAAATCCTTTCCAGTGGGTGTGGCTGTATGTAGGTTACCTGCCCCTCCCCTCTGAAGCAGGTACTGTAGCCTACTGACAATGTTACAAGCATGATTCAGAATTGGAGAAGAATGGATTGACTTTTCAACGTTGGTTAAGGATACTATTGTTATCGTGTTTCACATTGGATTTATTAACCATAAAAAGGTAAGACGTGTTCTTAAATCTAGTGCTGCTCTGCACACACAAGCTTGTTAGCTAGCTTGCTACGTTCCTCCATAGAAGGCTCTCCTCTGTAGGCATCATTTATTTGAGCCTAATTCAGATAATGCTGGCCACAACAAGATGGCCAGCGCTTCAAAGCAAGCTTCCTCCATCATCTCTCACTCTCTCCTCACCCTCAACATTTCAGTTGCATCTTGTGCCCTACGCTGTGACTGGCACAGTGTGTGTGTGTTTGTCTTTCATTATGATTAAACCATGCTGTTACGACAAAATACAATTTGCTCTTAACGATTTTCCTATTCAGATTAAATTGCTTACTCGCTCCACAGCAAGCTTCTCTATCCGCACTGATTGGTGAAGTAATTTAATGTCGAGCTAAATGTATAAAGGAACAGAAAGGAACGATATAAACCGGTACTTTTGTCTGGTTCCAACCAGTTCAGAACTTTATTTTGTCTGGTTCCAACCAGTTCAGAACTTTATTTTGTCTGGTTCCAACCAGTTCAGAACTTTATTTTGTCTGGTTCCAACCAGTTCAGAACTTTATTTTGTCTGGTTCCAACCAGTTCAGAACTTTATTTTGTCTGGTTCCAACCAGTTCAGAACTTTATTTTGTCTGATTCCAGCCAGTTCAGAACTTTATTTTGTCTGATTCCAGCCAGTTCAGAACTTTATTTTGTCTGATTCCAGCCAGTTCAGAACTTTATTTTGTCTGGTTCCAACCAGTTCAGAACTTTATTTTGCTGGTCAGAACTTAACAACAACTCTGTATTTTACCTTTATTTAACTAGTCAAGTCAGTTAAGAACAAATTCTTATTTTCAATGACGGCCTGGGAACAGTGTGTTAACTGCCTGTTCAGGGGCAGAACGACAGATTTGTATCTTGTCAGCTCGGGGGTTTGAACTTGCAACCTTCTAGTTACTAGTCCTACGCTCTAACCACTAGGCTACCCTGCCGCCCCTCTAACCACTAGGCTACCCTGCCGCCCCTCTAACCACTAGGCTACCCTGCCACCCCAAATGTTTCAGTTCAGAACAAAAAAACGATTGGAAAAATAATTTTGGTTCCAACCCCCAGTTTTATAAAGTAAAACAAATTAATATAAACATTTTGATAACCAACAAATTAGATTAGACATGTATAATAAATGAAGTGTCTGTTTTCTGGATCATGTTGAGTGGAGAATCTACATGGAACGTGTTTAGGACTTCATCCAGCAACAGGTTTACTATAAATCCTTCTAGAACCCACTCAAAGTCATACATTTGCCCTATAGGTAAAACAACAAGAATCCAAAAGATATGGATCCCGACTGTGACGTTGAACCGCTGACCTTTGCGCATGGTGTGTGGGCTGTGTTCTGTGGAGTGGGGCGACTGGCTGCAGCTCTGCTGGCCAACACCAGGGGGCACCGTCGGACCTGCCACCTGCACCCCCTTGTGACCAATCACTGGAGAGCTCTCCTTACTCCTCAGTGTACTGGTGAAGGAGAGAGGACGTTAGGCTGTTGTCACTGTCCACTTATAGATACATGTCAAACTACATCGCAACATCATCGCTACAGAAAATGTCCTTCTTCTTCATTTATTTGACCATTATTTTAACAGGGTCCACTGAGAATAAGGTCTCTTACAAGGGAGCCCTTCTTAAGGGAGCCCTTCATCATCATCATCATCATATAACCTTAATCAATGTCAGTGGTCTCCTACCTACTACATAGTATCTGGGTATGTTGTGTTGCTCCAACCTACTACATAGTATCTGGGTCTGTTGTGTTGCTCCAACCTACTACATAGTATCTGGGTCTGTTGTGTTGCTCCAACCTACTACATAGTATCTGGGTCTGTTGTGTTGCTCCAACCTACTACATAGTATCTGGGTCTGTTGTGTTGCTCCAACCTACTACATAGTATCTGGGTCTGTTGTGTTGCTCCAACCTACTACATAGTATCTGGGTCTGTTGTGTTGCTCCAACCTACTACATAGTATCTGGGTCTGTTGTGTTGCTCCAACCTACTACATAGTATCTGGGTCTGTTGTGTTGCTCCAACCTACTACATAGTATCTGGGTCTGTTGTGTTGCTCCAACCTACTACATAGTATCTGGGTCTGTTGTGTTGCTCCAACCTACAAAATAGTATCTGGGTCTGTTGTGTTGCTCCAACCTACTACATAGTATCTGGGTCTGTTGTGTTGCTCCAACCTACTACATAGTATCTGGGTCTGTTGTGTTGCTCCAACCTACTACATAGTATCTGGGTCTGTTGTGTTGCTCCAACCTACTACATAGTATCTATCTGGGTCTGTTGTGTTGCTCCAACCTACTACATAGTATCTGGGTCTGTTGTGTTGCTCCAACCTACTACATAGTATCTGGGTCTGTTGTGTTGCTGTAGTATCTGACTGATAATAATAATAATAGCTCCCATCACATCAGGCCTTCAACACCTATATAGGGGGTCACTAGACAATGTGTACTTCAGAGGGTATAGGGGTCACTAGACAGTGTGTACTTCAGAGGGTATAGAGGTCACTAGACAGTGTGTACTTCAGAGGGTATAGAGGTCACTAGACAGTGTGTACTTCAGAGGGTATAGAGGTCACTAGACAGTGTGTACTTCAGAGGGTATAGGGGTCACTAGACAGTGTGTACTTCAGAGGGTATAGGGGTCACTAGACAATGTGTACTTCAGAGGGTATAGGTGTCACTAGACAGTGTGTCTGGGTAGAGGTCACTAGACAGTGTGTACTTCAAGTCACTAGACAGTGTGTACTTCAGAGGGTCAGTGTGTTCAGTGTATAGGGGTCACTAGACAGTGTCTACTTCAGAGGGTATAGGGGTCACTAACAGTGTGTACTTCGGAGGGTATAGGGGTCACTAGACAGTGTCACTTCAGAGGGTATAGGGGTCACTAGACAGTGTGTACTTCGGAGGGTATAGGGGTCACTAGACAGTGTGTACTTCAGAGGGTATAGGGGTCACTAGACAGTGTGTACTTCAGAGGGTATAGGGGTCACTAGACAGTGTGTACTTCAGAGGGTATAGGGGTCACTAGACAGTGTGTACTTCAGAGGGTATAGGGGTCACTAGACAGTGTGTACGTCAGAGGGTATAGGGGTCACTACAGAGTGTATACTTCAGAGAGTATTGGGGTCACTAGAGTCTACCAGGGAGAACAGTATAGGGGACACTAGAGTCTACCAGGGAGAACAGTATAGGGGTCACTAGAGTCTACCAGGGTGAACAGTATAGGGGACACTAGAGTCTACCAGGTTGAACAGTATAGGGGACACTAGAGTCTACCAGGGAGAACAGTATAGGGGACACCAGAGTCTACCAGGGATAACAGTATAGGGGACACTAGAGTCTACCAGGGTGAACAGTATAGGGGTCACTAGAGTCTACCAGGGTGAACAGTATAGGGGACACTAGAGTCAACCAGGGTGAACAGTATAGGGGTCACTAGAGTCTACCAGGGTGAACAGTATAGGGGACACTAGAGTCAACCAGGGTGAACAGTATAGGGGACACTATAGTCTACCAGGGTGAACAGTATAGGGGACACTAGAGTCTACCAGGGTGAGCAGTATAGGGGACACTAGAGTCTACCAGGGTGAACAGTATAGGGGACACTAGAGTCTACCAGGGTGAACAGTATAGGGGACACTATAGTCTACCAGGGTGAACAGTATAGGGGACACTAGAGTCTACCAGGTGAACAGTATAGGGGACACTAGAGTCTACCAGGGTGAACAGTATAGGGGACACTAGAGTCTACCAGGGTGAACAGTATAGGGGACACTAGAGTCTACCAGGGTGAACAGTATAGGGGACACTAGAGTCTACCAGGGTGAGCAATATAGGGGACACTAGAGTCTACCAGGGTGAACAGTATAGGGGACACTAGAGTCTACCGAGGTGAACAGTATAGGGGACACTAGAGTCTACCAGGGTGAACAGTATAGGGGACACTAGAGTCTACCAGGGTGAACAGTATAGGGGACACTAGAGTCTACCAGGGTGAGCAGTATAGGGGACACTAGAGTCTACCAGGGTGAACAGTATAGGGGACACTAGAGTCTACCAGGGTGAACAGTATAGGGGACACTATAGTCTAACAGGGTGAACAGTATAGGGGACACTAGAGTCTACCACTGTGAACAGTATAGGGGACACTAGAGTCTACCAGGGAGAACAGTATAGGGGACACTAGAGTCTACCAGGGTGAACAGTATAGGGGACACTAGAGTCTACCAGGGTGAAGAGTATAGGGGACACTAGAGTCTACCAGGGTGAACAGTATAGGGGACACTAGAGTCTACCAGTGTGAGCAGTATAGGGGACACTAGAGTCTACCAGGGTGAACAGTATAGGGGACACAGTCTACCAGGGTAGCAGTATAGGGGACACTAGAATCTACCAGTGTGAACAGTATAGGGGACACTAGAGTCTACCAGGGTGAACAGTATAGGGGACACAGTCTACCAGGGTGACTATAGGGGACACACAGTCTCAGGGTGAAGACTATAGGGGACACTAGAGTCTACCAGGGTGAACAGTATAGGGGACACAGAGTCTACCAGTGTGAACAGTATAGGGGACACTAGAGTCTACCAGGGTGAACTAGTATAGGGGACACTAGAGTCTACCAGGGTGAACAGTATAGGGGACACAGTCTACCAGGGTGAACAGTATAGGGGACGCTAGAGTCTAGCAGTGTGAACAGTATAGGGGTTTGTGTGAATGAGGAATCACGGGAGAGCGGAAGGGAACATCACCAAACAGGTTGAGCCCCAAGTGGCACCCTATTCACTACATAGTGCACTACTTTTGACCAGATCTCTATGGCCCTTTGTCGAAAGTAGTGCACTATGTACGGAATAGGGTGCCATTTGAGACGGACATAATTTGTATAATGACTCCTGCTGCCCTACTATGTCTAGTGGTATTGACTCACTGGAACACTGGACACTGGACACAGGACACTGGACACTGCTAAATAGTCAATTAATGGTTACCCAAACTATCTGTACTGACTCTATCTTGCACTGACCTGACACACACTCACTAGTGTATATATACACTCACTAGAGTATATATATATATACACACTCACTAGACTATATACACACTCACTAGACTATATATACACTCACTAGACTATATATACACTCACTAGACTATTTACACACTCACTAGACTATATATACACACTCACTAGACTATACACACACTCACTAGACTATATACCCACTCACTAGACTATATACACACTCACTAGACTATATACACACTCACTAGACTATATACACACTCACTAGACTATATACACACTCACTAGACTATATACCCACTCACTAGACTATATACACACTCACTAGACTATATATACACTCACTAGACTATATACACACTCACTAGACTATATACACACTCACTAGAGTATATATACACTCACTAGAGTATATATATATACACACTCACTAGACTACATATACACTCACTAGACTACACACACACTCACTAGACTATATATACACACTCACTAGAGTATATATACACTCACTAGAGTATATATATATACACACTCACTAGACTATATACACACTCACTAGACTATATACACACTCACTAGACTATTTACACACTCACTAGACTATATATACACTCACTAGACTATATACACACTCACTAGACTATATACACACTCACTAGACTATATATACACACACTAGACTATATACTCACTCACTAGACTATATATACACACACTAGACTATATACTCACTCACTAGACTATATATACACTCACTAGACTATATATATATATACACACTCACTAGACTATATATACACACACTAGACTATATATACACTCACTAGACTATATATACACTCACTAGACTATATACACACTCACTAGACTATATACACACTCACTAGACTATATACTCACTCCCTAGACTATATATACACACACTAGACTATATACTCACTCACTAGACTATATATACACACACTAGACTATATACTCACTCACTAGACTATATATACACTCACTAGACTATATATATATACACACTCACTAGACTATATATACACTCACTAGACTATATACACACTCACTAGACTATATACTCACTCCCTAGACTATATATACACACACTAGACTATATACTCACTCACTAGACTATATATACACACACTAGACTATATACTCACTCACTAGACTATATATACACTCACTAGACTATATATATATATACACACTCACTAGACTATATATACACACACTACACTATATATACACTCACTAGACAATATACTCACTCACTAGACTATATGCACACTCACTAGACTATATATACACTCACTAGACTATATAAACTCACTAGACTATATATATATATGTATATATATACACACTCACTAGACTATATATACACACACTAGACTATATATATATATATATACACACTCACTAGACTATATATACACACACTAGACTATATATATATATACACACTCACTAGACTATATATACACACACTAGACTATATATATATATACACACTCACTAGACTATATATACATACACTAGACTATATATATATATATACACACTCACTAGACTATATATACATACACTAGACTATATATATATATATACACACTCACTAGACTATATATACACACACTAGACTATATATATATATACACACTCACTAGACTATATATACATACACTAGACTATATATATATATATACACACTCACTAGACTATATATACACACACTAGACTATATATATATATACACACTCACTAGACTATATATACATACACTAGACTATATACTCATGATGATCCTGAACTTCCCACTCCCAGGTCACTGGATGGTAACTGTGGATTGATGAGTCTGAACTTCCCACTCCCAGGTCATTGGATGGTTTCCTTGTCTTCTGATTGATTTCCTGCTCTTCTGATTGATTTCCTGCTCTTCTGATTGATTTCCTGCTCTTCAGATTGATTTCCTGCTCTTCAGATTGATTTCCTGCTCTTCTGATTGATTTCCTGCTCTTCTGATTGATTTCCTGCTCTTCTGATTGATTTCCTGCTCTTCAGATTGATTTCCTGCTCTTCTGATTGATTTCCTGCTCTTCTGATTGATTTCCTGCTCTTCTGATTGATTTCCTGCTCTTCAGATTGATTTCCTGCTCTTCAGATTGATTTCCTGCTCTTCTGATTGATTTCCTGCTCTTCAGATTGATTTCCTGCTCTTCAGATTGATTTCCTGCTCTTCTGATTGATTTCCTGCTCTTCAGATTGATTTCCTGCTCTTCAGATTGATTTCCTGCTCTTCTGATTGATTTCCTGCTCTTCTGATTGATTTCCTGGTCTCCTGATTGAGTTCCTGGTCTTCTGAATGACTTCCTGATCTTCTGATTGATTTCCTGCTCTTCTGATTGATTTCCTGCTCTTCAGATTGATTTCCTGATCTTCTCATTGATTTTATGGTCTACTGATTGATTTCCTGAACTTCTCATTGATTTTATGGTCTACTGATTGATTTCCTGAACTTCTCATTATTTTATGGTCTACTGATTGATTTCCTGAACTTCTCATTGATTTTATGGTCTACTGATTGATTTCCTGAACTTCTCATTGATTTCCTGATCTTCTCATTGAATTCTTGGTCTTCTCATTGATTTCCTCGTCTTCTGAATGACTTCCTGATTTTCTCATTGATTTCCTGGTCTCCTGATTGAGTTCCTGGTCTTCTGAATGACTTCCTGATCTTCTCATTGATTTCCTGGTCTCCTGATTGATTTCCTGGTCTTCAGATTGACTTCCTGATCTTCTCATTGATTTCCTGGTCTCCTGATTGATTTCCTGGTCTTCTGATTGACTTTATGGTCTTCTGATTGACTTCCTGGTCTTCTGATTGACTTGATATAGTAAACAATTATACGTTTGGAATATCCAATATACAAGTATATCAGTTGACCAGAAAAACCTTCACTACGATTTAAACTACATTAGTAATACATGAATATGCTTGTAGATAACCATATACAGTGTTATTCATGTATTTATTTTCTGTTCTATGCAAAAGGCAGTAACATCCTCAGTTGCTAGGCAACTCCCTGGAGATGCATCCCCTGGCAACGTGAATGTTACAGATTCGGAGATATGGGATTGGAGATCAGCAAAAACACAAAAATATGAGCCAGCAAGATAAAGGACAGGGACAGGACATGTGGCCACCTGGAAGAAGAGCTGGTAAGCCCACTCTCTCTCTCTCTCTGCTCTCTCTCTCTCTGCTCTCTCTCTCTGCTCTCTCTCTCTCTCCCTGCTCTCTCTCTGTGGTGTAGTGGGTGGTGTCTCCATACCCTCCTGCATCTGTTTGCCTGTATGTATGTCTGTCTCAGTGTCAGGGCAGGCAGCAGGTAGGCAGGACTGGCGAGGGGGCAGGCTGGCAGCCAGGCATTGTATTTACCTAGTCAGCCTGGGGAGTCCTCTCTCTGGCACAGGGACATGTAGCCCACAGCGGGGGCGGAGGACAGCAAGCTAGGGGTTGCCCATGCTCATGCCCAGGGACAGGTCATGACGGGCCAGTACCAAGGGGTTTTCATGTAGAGGGGCGAGGCCTTACCCATATCGGGGGGCAGGGGAGCATGAGGGGGCAGCGACATGTCACCTGGCAGCGGGTGGCTGTGCGGGAGGACGTGTTTGGGGGAAATGCAGGCAGCTGGGCTTGGGGTTCGAGTTGATGTCAAGCGAGGAAGAGGAGGAAGAAGAGGAGGAGGTGGGAGGCGGGAGAGGTGGGGTGAAGCCAGACCATCGCAGCGGGAGAGGAGGGGAGCCGGGGGGCTGGGACTCTGGCCCTGGGGCCACGGGGCGAGGACAGGGTAGGACCTTGGGGTGGGGGTAGAAGTGGTGGGGGCGGGGTGGGGTAGGGTGGAGGTGGGGTAGGGAGGGGGCGGCCGCTCCTCCCCTGGCCCAGGGGGAGGGTAGACATGAGAGGAGTCCGGACGATTGGGCGACACGTCGTCTGAGCTGTAGGTATATAAAGAACAGAACAAAGAAGAAAGCTGAACAGAGGGAGGGAGACAGGGCGGTGGTGGTGGTGGTAGTGGTGGTGGTGGTGCTGGTAGCAGTGGTGGTGGTGGTGGTAGTGGTGGTGGCGGTGGTAGTGGTGGTGGTGGTAGTGCCGGTGGTGGTAGCAGTGGTGGTGGTGGTGGTGGTGGTGGTAGTGGTGGTGGTGGCGGTGGTGGTGGTGGTGGTAGTGGTGGTAGGTGGTAGTGGTGGTGGTGGTAGCAGTGGTGGTGGTGGCGGTGGTGGTGGGTGGTGGTGGTGGTGGTGGTGGCGGTGGTGGTAGTAGTGGTGGTGGTGGTAGCAGTGGT